>NC_133457.1:71432767-71741215 GCF_048565385.1 Saimiri boliviensis | reverse complement strand
GAATTCATCCCTCGGTCTAGTCTCCTGTATAAATTTCTCTAACCATTCATTGACAATGACATATGATGAGATAAATCAGTATTGCAGCAAAGCTTCTGGAAAGCATTTAGGGCAATTTATGAAGATTTGTGGGAAAAAGTTTTTTTTTTAATTGCATTTTAGGTTTTGGGGTACATGTGAAGAACATGCAAGATTGTTGCATAGGTACACACATGGCAGTGTGGTTTGCTGCCTTCCGTCCCCTCACCTGTATCTGTCATTTCTCCCCATGCTATATCTTCCCACCTCCCCACCCTCCGCCCCTCCCCCATTTCCCCCCAATGGACCCCTCCCTGTGTCCATGTGTTCTCATTGTTCAACACCCGCCTATGAGTGAGAATATACGGTGTTTGATTTTCTGCTCTTGTGTCAGTTTGCTGAGAATGATGGTTTCCAGGTTCATCCATGTCCCTACAAAGGACGTGAACTCATGGTTTTTGATGGCTGCGTAATATTCCATGGTGCATATGTACCACATTTTCCCTATCCAGTCTATCATCGTTGGGAATTTGGGTTGGTTCCAGGTCTTTGCTATTGTAAACAGTGCTGCAATGAACATTCGTGTGCACATGTCCTTGTAGTAGAATGATTTATAATCCTTTGGATATATACCCAGTAATGGGATTGCTGGGTCAAATGGGATTTCTATTTTTAGGTCCTTGAGGAATCGCCACACTGTCTTCCACAATGGTTGAATTAATTTACACTCCCACCAACAGTGTAAAAGTGTTCCTATTTCTCCACATCCTCTCCAGCATCTGTTGTTTCCAGATTTTTTAATGATCGCCATTCTAACTGGTGTGAGATGGTATCTCAATGTGGTTTTGATTTGCATTTCTCTGATGACCAGTGATGATGAGCATTTTTTCCTATGTTTGTTGGCCTCCTGTATGTCTTCTTTTGTAAAGTATCTGTTCATATCCTTCGCCCATTTTTGAAAGGGCTTGTTTGTTTTTTTCTTGTAGATCTGCTTTAGTTCTTTGTAAATTCTGGGTATCAGCCCCTTGTCAGATGGGTAGACTGCAAAAATTGGGAAAAAGTTTTAATTATTTGCACTGACTTAGGTCACAGGATATGCGATCAAGATCTAGTGGATGAGGGAGATTTTGTCCCATGGATCTGAAAAGCAGGCTCATTTACTTCTAGGGCGACTTAGTCTAGGGCTCGTTAGAATATTCCTGTCAGAATATCACATTCTTACGCTGAGAATATTTTTCATCCTTGTGCTATGACCGAACACTGATTTGGTCTTGTGTGAAGTGTGATTTGCTTAATGTGACCTGCTCTTCTGATTTGTTGACAGAAGATCGAAAAGATCACGGTGAAGAACGGAAATACAGATATGGCAAAAATAAACTTCTTATGAGTCAAGTGGCCTACTATCTGAGCTGCCGGCTGAAGACGAAAGGTAAATTCTATAGGTTCACCATCACGAAAGTGCTGAACAATGTCCTGTCTTGTCTCTGAGAAATGATACACTCTCTTCTTCAAAGTTAATTTAATCCTTCCCATACTTCTAGGAAAGTAGCAATGAGTATTTTAACATTTTGTTAAAGATGGAAGGCAGAGGCCAAAGTATTTAGCAACGTTTCCACGTCTGCAGTAGGCGGGTGTGGGACTAGTGTTAATATCCCAGCTATTGATTCCTGACACAGGAGCAGAACCACCTGTTTTTCTCAGCAAGAGGATAAATCATGTTGACAAGAATCCTGTCTACCATATAAGATCCTGCAGAACTCATAAGCAAGAAAAAGGCAGAAGTGTTCATTTCCAGGTTTCAGGGTGACTGAGTAGGTAAGCCAAGTTGCTTTAAGGAGGTTGGGAGTGGAGATGAGAAGAGGAAAAGTAGGGAAACGACATCTTCAAATCAATAGGCAAGGCTGTCAGTGACATCCCTCAGTCCCGATTAAACCAATTTGACATCACCAGTTTGTAACCTATCATGTGTTTGGGTTTTTTCTCCCCAGTCACTGGCTTTCTGTGTTCTGCCCCAAATGTCAACATGATGCCATCTGGCAAGTCTCCTTCCAGAAAAAACACAGAGGTGAACATTCCAGAAGGCAATGAGAAATCCTGCTGCCAACAGGAAGAAAACCGACTGAATGCCAGAGCCGACAAAAAGACACTTCTTAGGAGCCAGGTGGCGGACTTCCTGAAAGACCGGCTGAAGATACACGGTGAGTTCTATAGGCTGACCACCACGAAAGTGATCAATGATGTCTTGTGTTGTCTTGAATCACTAACCATTCTCTTCATCAAAATGAATTTTTTCTGCCCATACTTGCAGAAAATAGAAATGGGTATTTTAACATTTTGGTAAAGATGGAAGACAGAGGCCAGAGTGTTTAGCAACTTTTTCATACCTGCAGTAAGGTGGGTTGTGGGACTGGGGATACAATCCCAGCTATTGATTTCTGACACAGAACCACCTGCTTTTTTCATCAAGAGGCTAAATCCATGTTTACAGGAATCTTCTCAGTACCATATAAGATCCTACAGACAAGAACCATCTAGTCTGTTGGTCTAAATGTCTGAGGCTACTGAACTTCCATTCAGTTTTGGTTTCTGCTGAGGCCCAGTACGCAAAGCTGTGCTCTAGAGACACTGGGGGAAACATGATGATAGCACACAGTGCCTCCTGTGAGGAGCTTGAAGGGAACCCTGCTCCTAATAGAAGCTGTGGTATGTGTATGTGGCATGATCAAGAGCAGGGAGTACCCTGGTACTGATGTACCCTGGTACCTCAGCCTCCCAATTAGCTGGGATCAGCAGTGGGCACCACCATGCCTGGCTAATTTTTGTATTTTATGTAGAGGCAAGGTTTCACCACATTGGCCAGGCTGGTCTTGACCTCCTGAAGTCAAGTGGTCTGCCAGCTTGGGCGTTGTAAGTTGCTTGGATTCAAGGTATGAACCACCGTGCTGGCTCCACAGATTCTTTTTTAGTAAATGTTGTTAGAATTCATCCATTGGTCCAGTCTCCTATATACATTTCTCTAAACACTGATTGACCTTGATATATGATGAGGTAGATCAGGATTGCAGCAAAGCTTCTGCAAAGTAGTTACGGCAAGTCGTGAACATTTTGGGGAAATGTTATAATTGTTTGCACTGACTAAGGTCAGGGGATAGGTGATTAAGAACTACAAGATGAAGGAGAGTTTGTCCCATGGATCTGAGAAGCAGACTCATCTACTTCTAGGGCGACATAGTCTAGGGACCGTTACAACATGGTCATCATAATATCACACTCTTCCATTGAGAATATTCTACGCCCTTGTGCTATGACCAGATATTGATTTGGTCTTGTGTGAAGTGAGATTTGCTCAATGAGACCTGCTCTTCTGAATTTGTTTACAGAAGATTAAAAAGATCATGAGGAGGACCAGAAATAAGAAGACAAGCAAAATAAACTTCTTATGAGCCAGGTGGCCTGAGACCTGGGCTGCCGGCTGAAGACAGAAGGTAAGTTCTATAGGTTGACTATCACGGAAGTGCTGAAGAGTGTTCTGTGTTTTGTCTGAGAAACGGAACGCTCTCTTCATCAGAATGTATTTCATTTTCCCCATACCTCTAGGCAAATATAACTTTGTATTTTAACATTTTGTTAAAAACGGATGAGAGAGAGGCCAGAGTATGTAGCCACCTTTCCACGTCTGCAGTATGGCGGGTGTGGGACTCAGGGTAAAATCTCAGCTATGGATTCCCGGCACAGGCACAGAACCACCTGTTTTTCTCAGCAAGAGGCTAAATCATGTTGACAGGAATCCCTTCTGTAGCACAGAAGATCCTGCAGACACGTAGCATCTAGGCTGTGGGTCTAAATGTCTGAGGCTCGTGAACTGCCATTCAGTTGAGGTTTCCGCTGAGGTCCAGCAGGGAAGGCTCTGTTCTGGGGGCCTGGGGAACTCCAGTGATAGTACACGGTAGCCGCCATGGGAGCTTAAAGAGGACTCTGCTCCGTCCATAATGTGATGGGAGGTGGTCTTGGAACAAGAGGCGGCATCTGTCCAGTTGCAGAGGACAGAAAGGGGGCTGTGACAGGAGGGCGGTTGTTGGAGTGGAAAGAGGTCTGGATTAAGAATGAAGGTTCCCAGGCTGTATCTTCAGCAGTGTCTTTAGTAACTGTCGGTGAGCAATTGATTTCTCCTTCCTGACTTTCTGTCTCTTCATCTGCAAAGTCAGGCAAATTTCTCTCTCTCCATCTGCAAAGGCAGATGCCTTGCAGCGTCTGAAGCATTCAAATGTGCGATCACTTAGGACCGCTTGTCCAGATGAGATGAAGCCCTTCGCTGTGTGGTGTTGGAGACAGCACTTGATGTGCGGGCATTGGGTGTTAGGAAGCGGTTCAGACCGGAGCACTCCCTGTGGAGAGAACGTCCCAGAATAACATAGCAGAAGCCACTGGGAGGGCCTGTGAAGTCACCTGATGTGCAGAGAATTGTGGGACAAGTTTGTTTGTCCTCTCCTAAGGGAAAGAAACGGGTTGTAAATGTGAACTGTGACAGGAAGGCAAGCGTGTCCCTGGGCATCAGATCCGTGTCAGGATGGGGGAGACAGCTGCCAAAGTCCAGAGAGAGGACGCACAAGCCTCCGGCGATGTGGGAGCAGAAGGTCTTTTCAACATTTGGCCTCCTCTTGACGGTGAGCCTCCGGATCAGAAACGCATTGCCCGGTGGATCAGGAAACCGTGCCAGGGCATTTTGTGAAAGAAAAATCATGAGAGCTTTCAGTAGATCAGGGACCCACACATGGATGTTCGTGTCCCTGTGCACATTGGGCTGACTGTGCTTGCAGAGTGTGAAGTGGGAAATATCTGAACGAACACATCTGTACTTGCAGAAAATGACGCAGATGAGGATGAAGATGTTCATGTCGCAGAGGCTGAGATAACACAGGAGTCACGTGCCCCCAGGTAATGCTGAATAATCAGGGGCAAGTAGTGGGTGGTAAAGTATGGGAAAGTTCTAGAATCTCACCCTCTCTGGTGTCTACCGTGGGCCAAAAGCCTCCGCTCCCTTGGCCACAATACGTTCAGTTGAACCCAACTGAGACACAGGGCGTGGCAGCTGTTGTGGTTCTTTGTATGTGCCGAGTGCCGTGTCTGAATTCTGCAGGGATAACTGAGTCTTGTTCTTCTAAGCTCCTTTCTGCCCCGTGTGATGAATACCAGCTGCTCCCTTTCTCTCCGGTTCCCATGGCAGCCATGCTCTGTGGCAGAGAGGAGGATTGCCTGTTTCCTCTCAAAGGGAACCTCCCATTTGCCTTCTGAGACCCCCGTCTTATTCCTCCTGTGAAAACCAGCCAGGACTTCGTGGGGTCCAATCCCCCTTTGTTTAACGTTTTGTCATCTCTATACCGTCAGGCTCATCGGGGAGTTGCCAAAGGTTGATGTCCAGAGAGTCCCTGAAGACTCACTGGAGGAATGTGCCATCACTCGTTCAAGTAGCTACGGCCCGACTGACTCCAGCCGGCCTCACGGAGAAACCGATGAAATCACGTTTGAGGAAGACAACGTGGACTCTGCACTGGTGGCAGGGAGTCCATTATCTCATGACGTAGTGGAGGATGCGCTGATCATTCTTTCAGGTGACCTTGTTTTTGGTACCTCTGTTTTTGGTACCTCTGTCTAGGCTGGGGAAGATCACTTCGGAAGATGGGCTCTATACACACGGATGGGTTTGAATAAAAATGTGTGATGGGATAGTAAACACAGATGATCAGGGAATTTTTATCTCTTCCTCAGCTCGTGCCGTGCGTTTGTCTCCCAGGCCCAAGTATCAAGTTACCAGACCCCAGGCTAGTGTGACAAACTCATGGTCACCTGAGTGCAGGAGGTGTCCAGGAGGTGTCTGTCAGGTGTCCTAGCTTTGAGTCGGTATCTCTCATCACCTGTAATGATGTCATCTGTCCCTGAACGATGTTCATGGAGTTTCCATTTCTTTTTAAGGAAACTGGGAGCCTTGCCTGTTTATTGGGGGATATCCTTCCCCAGGTTTCACTGCTCCGAGCTTCAGTCTTGATCTCTTTTAAAAGTCAGCTTGCATCCGGGCGTGGTGGCTCAAGCCTGTAATCACAGCACTTTGGGAGGCCGAGGCGGGCAGATCACGAGGTCAAGAGATCGAGACCATCCTGGTCAACATGGTGAAACCCCGTCTGTACTAAGAAAAATACAAAAAATTAGCTGGGCATGGTGGCATGTGCCTGTAATCCCAGCTACTCAGGAGGCTGAGGCAGGAGAATTGCCTGAACCCAGGAGGCGGAGGTTGCGGTGAGCCGAGGTTGCCCCATTGCACTCCAGCCTGGGTAACAAGAGCGAAACTCCGTCTCAAAAAAAAAAAAAAAAAAAAAAAAAAAAAAAAAAAAGTCAGCTTGCTTAGCTGCACAGTCACCTTGAAACCAGGATGAAAACATTTGCCCTTTACCTTGCTGGTATGTTTCCGTAAAGCAAGGCTCACCCCGGCTCTCCGCCCCATCAGTGCAACGGCCGGTGTGATTTTTCTTGGCAGCATCACGTATTGTTTGCTGTTGTTGAGTTGGAGTCTATTTTTGTCACCCAGGCTGGAGTGCAGTGGCACCCTCTTGGCTTACCGCAATCTCCGCTTCACGGACTCCAGTGATTGTCCTGCCTCTGCCTCCTGAGTAGCTGGGATCACAGGTGCCCACCACCACACCTGGCTAATTTTTGTATTTTTAGTGGAGACGAGGTTTCACCATATTGGCCAGGCTGGTTTTGAACTCCAGACCTCCAATTTTAGACCCACCTTGTCCTTTAAAATCAAGGATTTTTTTTTTTTTTTTTTTTTTTTTTTTTTTTTTTTTTTTTGAGATGGAGTGTCCCTCTGTCATTGAGGCTGGAGTTCAGTTGCGCGATCTCAGGTGACTGCAACCTCTGCCTCCCGGGTTCAGACGATTGTTCTTCCTCAGCCTCCCGAGTTGCTGAGACTGTAGGCACGTGCCCACGTGCCCAGCTAATTTCTTTGTATTTTTAGTAGAGACAGGCTTTCACCGTGTCAGCCGGGATGGTCCCGATCTCCTGACTTCATGAAGTGCTCACCTCGGCCTTTCAGAGTGCTGGGATTCCAGGCGTGAGCCACCGTGCCCGGCCCGCAGATTCTTTTCTGTTTGTTTTTGTTTTGTCTTTTTTTTATTCCTTCTCCCCAGAGACTGTCAGAAAGGGTCAATGCCGACTCTATTGCCTGTCTTCACGGCGGGGTATCAGGGAAAGTTTTCAATGAGCAATAATCTCATCTCAGATAAAACTCATTGTCTAGGATACTGCCACTGGGCAAAGCTCACAGATTCTTTTTCAAGCAGGTGTTGTTAGAGTTTACATATTGTCCGGTTTCATGTCTAGATGCCTGTGACCATTCAATGACCTTGCTACCTGGTGAGATAAGTCAGTGTTGTAGCAACACTCCCCGAAAATAGTTTGACTAATTTTTGGAGACTTTCTGGGAAAAAATTTGGTTTAACTTTGCATGGACTCACGGAGAGACTATGGCATTATGGTGTACCTGTACAGGGAGATTTTAGCCCATGCATCTGGAAAGCAGGCTCATCTACTCACCAGGCTTCATCTAGGGCACCCTGGAATCTTCCTGTCAGAATTTGTATTCTTGCCCTGGGAACAATTCTGTGCTTGTGCTGTGACTTAACACTGATATGGTGACATGTGAAGTGTGATGTTCTTCACGTGACCTGCTTTTCTGAATTTGTTTACAGAAGATGGAAAAGATCATGAGGAGGACCAGAAATACGAAGACAAGCAAAATAAACTTCTTATGAGCTTGGCGGCCTGCGACCTGGTCTGCCGGCTGAAGATGGAAGGTAAGTTCTATAGGTTGACCATCACGAGTGTGCTGAAGAGTGTTCTGTGTTTTGTCTGAGAAACGGAACGCTCTCTTCATCAGAATGTATTTCATTTTCCCCATACCTCTAAGCCAATAAAACTTTGTATTTTAACATTTTGTTAAAAACGGATGAGAGAGAGGCCAGAGTATGTAGCCACCTTTCCACGTCTGCAGTATGGCGGGTGTGGGACTCAGGGTAAAATCTCAGCTATGGATTCCCGGCACAGGCACAGAACCACCTGTTTTTCTCAGCAAGAGGCTAAATCATGTTGACAGGAATCCCTTCTGTAGCACAGAAGATCCTGCAGACACGTAGCATCTAGGCTGTGGGTCTAAATGTCTGAGGCTCGTGAACTGCCATTCAGTTGGGGTTTCCGCTGAGGTCCAGTAGGGAAGACTCTGTTCTGGGCGCTTGGGGGAACTCCGGTGATAGTACACGGTAGCCGCCGTGGGAGCTTAAAGAGGACTCTGCTCCATCCATAATGTGATGGGAGGTGGTCTTTGGAACAAGAGGCGGCATCTGTCCAGTTGCAGAGGACAGAAAGGAGGCTGTGACAGGAGGGCGGTTGTTGGAGTGGAAAGAGGTCTGGATTAAGAATGAAGGTTCCCAGGCTGTATCTTCAGCAGTGTCTTTAGTAACTGTCGGTGAGCAATTGATTTCTCCTTCCTGACTTTCTGTCTCTTCATCTGCAAAGTCAGGCAAATTTCTCTCTCTCCATCTGCAAAGGCAGATGCCTTGCAGCGTCTGAAGCATTCAAATGTGCGATCACTTAGGACCGCTTGTCCAGATGAGATGAAGCCCTTCGCTGTGTGGTGTTGGAGACAGCACTTGATGTGCGGGCATTGGGTGTTAGGAAGCGGTTCAGACCGGAGCACTCCCTGTGGAGAGAACGTCCCAGAATAACATAGCAGAAGCCACTGGGAGGGCCTGTGAAGTCACCTGATGTGCAGAGAATTGTGGGACAAGTTTGTTTGTCCTCTCCTAAGGGAAAGAAACGGGTTGTAAATGTGAACTGTGACAGGAAGGCAAGCGTGTCCCTGGGCATCAGATCCGTGTCAGGATGGGGGAGACAGCTGCCAAAGTCCAGAGAGAGGACGCACAAGCCTCCGGCGATGTGGGAGCAGAAGGTCTTTTCAACATTTGGCCTCCTCTTGACGGTGAGCCTCCGGATCAGAAACGCATTGCCCGGTGGATCAGGAAACCGTGCCAGGGCATTTTGTGAAAGAAAAATCATGAGAGCTTTCAGTAGATCAGGGACCCACACATGGATGTTCGTGTCCCTGTGCACATTGGGCTGACTGTGCTTGCAGAGTGTGAAGTGGGAAATATCTGAACGAACACATCTGTACTTGCAGAAAATGACGCAGATGAGGATGAAGATGTTCATGTCGCAGAGGCTGAGATAACACAGGAGTCACGTGCCCCCAGGTAATGCTGAATAATCAGGGGCAAGTAGTGGGTGGTAAAGTATGGGAAAGTTCTAGAATCTCACCCTCTCTGGTGTCTACCGTGGGCCAAAAGCCTCCGCTCCCTTGGCCACAATACGTTCAGTTGAACCCAACTGAGACACAGGGCGTGGCAGCTGTTGTGGTTCTTTGTATGTGCTGAGTGCCGTGTCTGAGTTCTGCAGGGATAACTGAGTCTCTGTTCTTCTAAGCTCCTTTCTGCCCCGTGTGATGAATACCAGCTGCTCCCTTTCTCTCCGGTTCCCATGGCAGCCATGCTCTGTGGCAGAGAGGAGGATTGCCTGTTTCCTCTCAAAGGGAACCTCCCATTTGCCTTCTGAGACCCCCGTCTTATTCCTCCTGTGAAAACCAGCCAGGACTTCGTGGGGTCCAATCCCCCTTTGTTTAACGTTTTGTCATCTCTATACCGTCAGGCTCATCGGGGAGTTGCCAAAGGTTGATGTCCAGAGAGTCCCTGAAGACTCACTGGAGGAATGTGCCATCACTCGTTCAAGTAGCTACGGCCCGAATGACTCCAGCCAGCCTCACGGAGACACCGATGAAATCACGTTTGAGGAAGACAACGTGGGCTCTGTACTGGTGGCAGGGAGTCCGTCATCTCATGATGTAGTGGAGGATGCTCTGATCATTCTTTCAGGTGACCTCTACATTCCTTGTTTTTGGTACCTCTGTCTAGGCTGGGGAAGATCACTTCGGAAGATGGGCTCTATACACACGGATGGGTTTGAATAAAAATGTGTGATGGGATAGTAAACACAGATGATCAGGGAATTTTTATCTCTTCCTCAGCTCGTGCCGTGCGTTTGTCTCCCAGGCCCAAGTATCAAGTTACCAGACCCCAGGCTAGTGTGACAAACTCATGGTCACCTGAGTGCAGGAGGTGTCCAGGAGGTGTCTGTCAGGTGTCCTAGCTTTGAGTCGGTATCTCTCATCACCTGTAATGATGTCATCTGTCCCTGAACGATGTTCATGGAGTTTCCATTTCTTTTTAAGGAAACTGGGAGCCTTGCCTGTTTATTGGGGGATATCGTTCCCCAGGTTTCACTGCTCCGAGCTTCAGTCTTGATCTCTTAAAAGTCAGCTTGCTTAGCTGCACAGTCACCTTGAAACCAGGATGAAAACATTTGCCCTTTACCTTGCTGGTATGTTTCCATAAAGGAAGGCTCACCCCGGCTCTCCGCCCCATCAGTTCAATGGCCGGTGCGATTTTTCTTGGCAGCATCACGTATTGTTTGCTGTTGTTGAGTTGGAGTCTTTTTTTGTCGCCCAGGCTGGAGTGCAGTGGCACCCTCTTGGCTTATTGCAATCTCCGCTTCACGGACTCCAGTGATTGTCCTGCCTCTGCCTCCTGAGTAGCTGGGACCACAGGTGCCCACCACCACACCTGGCTAATTTTTGTATTTTTAGTGGAGACGAGGTTTCACCATATTGGCCAGGCTGGTTTTGAACTCCAGATCTCCAATTTTTGACCCACCTTGTCCTTTCAAATCAAGGATTTTTTTTTTTTTTGAGATGGAGTGTCCCTCTGTCATTGAGGATGGAGTTCAGTTGCACGATCTCAGGTGACTGCAACCTCTGCCTCCCGGGTTCAGGTGATTGTTCTGCCTCAGCCTCCCGAGTTGCTGAGACTGTAGGCGCGTGCCACCGTGCCCAGCTAATTTCTTTGTATTTTTAGTAGAGACAGGCTTTCACCATTTCAGCCGGAATGGTCCCGATCTCCTGACCTCGTGAAGTGCTCACCTCGGCCTTTCAGAGTGCTGGGATTCCAGGCGTGAGCCACCGTGCCCGGCCCGCAGATTCTTTTTTGTTTGTTTTTGTTTTGTCTTTTTTTTTATTCCTTCTCCCCAGAGACTGTCAGAAAGGGTCAATGCCGACTCTATTGCCCGTCTTCACGGCGGGGTATCAGGGAAAGTTTTCAATGAGCAATAATCTCATCTCAGATAAAACTCATTGGCTAGGATACTGCAACTGCACAAAGCTCGCAGATTCTTTTTCGAGCAGGTGTTATTAGAGTTTACATATTGTCCGGTTTCATGTCTAGATGCCTGTGACCATTCAATGACCTTGCTACCTGGTGAGATAAGTCAGTGTTGTAGCAACACTCCCCGAAAATAGTTTGACTAATTTTTGGAGACTTTCTGGGAAAAAATTTGGTTTAACTTTGCATAGACTCGCGGAGAGACTACGGCATTATGGTGTACCTGTACAGGGAGATTTTAGCCCATGCATCTGGAAAGCAGGCTCATCTACTCACCAGGCTTCATCTGGGGCACCCTGGAATCTTCCTGTCAGAATTTGTATTCTTGCCCTGGGAACAATTCTGTGCTTGTGCTGTGACTTAACACTGATTTGGTGACATGTGAAGTGTGATGTTCTTCACGTGACCTGCTTTTCTGAATTTGTTTACAGAAAGTCAAAGTGATGATGAGGAAGAGGAAGAAAAAGGGCCTGTCCCGCACAGGTAATGCTGTGGGGTTTTGAGCTGTGTGTTCAGTAGTGACACCTGGAGACTGCAGATTTAGGGAAACCGAGGAAGTGATGACTGGAAGTCTTTCTTCCTTTCACCCAGCTACAAATTGTCTTTGTTGACAATGTTGTGCTTGAATTTTGGCACTTTTATACGTTTTAATTTCTTAGTCCTCCCAAGATAGGAGTCTGCAATCCGTGAGCCAGGTGATGTCAGCCCACAGGGATTTGTTGGTTTCACCTGTTCTCTCCCATGTGTTTGAATCCATTGAGAGACGCATGTATGCTCTCTGTGTATATCTTTTGGCATGTTTGCTAGGATTTGTGAATAGAAGAAATTCAAAAAATATACATATGATATCAACGTACTGGAAAATGGAGGTCCTTAATACCCCAAATCTGTGTGTCTGAAATGCCTCAAGAGCTCTGTTCACTTGAATGCCACATGTAAAATTGAACACAACTGATGTGAGGTAGTTGAAGCCCCTTATTAGTCTGGGTGTCCTGCAGTGGCTCATCTGTGGCAAATGCACTGAGAACCTGCTGCTCATTTGTGATCTGTCCCCAGGGTAGTCACCCTCTGCCCTGCATTTAGAAGGATAGTTTTTTTTTTTCTCTTGAAGGAAAAATTCATTTGCTTTCTGGGACCACTTCATTCTGACTTCCATCAGATCAGCTGGGAGACTCTGTTGTCTAATCTCTGTTGGTTTAATCTTCTGTCACCCTGTCCTGCCTGGCTCATCAGGAATCTGCAGGAGTCTGTGGAGGAGGAAGCCCCCCAGGAGTCCTGGGATGAAGGTTATTCAACTCTCTCAGTTCCTCTTGGCACATCTGCCTTCAATGAGCCTTACAGGAGCAACTTGCACTCATTAGAGGAGCAGCAAGTCGACTTGGCTTGTGACATAGACAGTGAGTACTCCATTGTGAAGGCAGTAAAGCTCCATTTTGTGTCCCAGATAGACCCCATAGTCTTTGGGCTTTGCTCTCCTGTCCGGGCTGAGAGTTGTCATCTCTGTGGGCTGACCCTGTACATCAGTGTAGATTTCAGTCACTCTGGATTCAGTCTGAGGCACGTACATGGGGTGGGTCAGTGAGCTTTGCTCTCTCTCTAGTCTCAGGCCATGCCCGTCGCACCCTGGACCGACTGTCAGGACATTGAAACCCAAGGCAGGTGTTGCACACTCACACCAAACTATGCAGCACATGCCCACAAGTTGTCTGTCCATCTGAATTCAATGTGTCTTTCCAGCTACCAAGTTCCTCATGAGTTTTGTTCCCCAAGCATGTCTGGGAGGTTCTTCCCTGTTTGTACAAACTTGGTGTAACTGTTTGTACACACTTGGGATCAAAGGTTAATGGTCTACCAGAATAGGGACACTTCACCATTGGTTCTGAGACACAAACCAAGGAATCTCTATCATGATTGGCCTTGGGACCTCCTGAAGTCTGTCTCTCACATTATCCTGTCCTCATGCTGAGGAGCCTGAGGTCCGTATGTAGGGATTAGACAGTGGACTGTTATGGGTGTAGGGGAATTAGCTTATTTTGTCTGTCCCTGTCTGAATTTATTGCAGAGATTAAAATAAGCAAGAAGAGGTAGAAGACCAAGACCCACCATGCCCCAGGTAACTTTGAGCAGACACCTGGAGATGCCAGGTCCAGGGAGAAGGGAGTGGGCTGACAATATCGATACCATGGTTTCAACGAAGCCTGAACTATTCCTACTAACATTGCTGTTGGTTTTCGTTGCAGTAGATATTCAGCTTTCCATTTCTTCCTCCCCTTATCATGTACTAACTGCCGTAGTTTGACCATACTTGTTTTTATGATCAGTGTCCGCTGTGTGTCCTGAGGGTACTCACTCAGAGTGTCCTTTTCCTCCCTCATGAGTGTGTCACCTGGGTGGTTAGCTGAGCTTTCTCTCTCTCTCTCTCTCTCTCTCTCTCTCTCCCTCTCTCTCTCTCTCTCTCTCTCTCTCTCTCTCTCTCTTTCTTTCATTCTTTTTTACCCTACTCTTGCCCATCCCAACATAGGGCAATCATTTGTTATGTCATTAAGGGATCTATTTTTATTTTTTTAGTAACCACTTTCTTGTGCTCCCTATGAAATCTATTTGGGCCTCTGTGGTGTCTTATTTTCCTTGACTTATTCTTTTTTTTTTTTTTCCCTTTTCTAGGCTCATCATGGAGCTGGTGGAAGCAGAAGAGCCTGAAGTCTTCTGGTACTCACTGGATATATTGGATTCCATGTATCCAGCCTATCCTGAGTTTTTTTACACCTGCCAGGCTTACACATATGCTCTTTTTTATTTGTAGAAGAGCATGTTCACTTGACTTTGGACATGGACAGTAGGTTTCTTACTATGACGGTGATAAGGTTCCACCTGGTCTCCCGGATAGGGGTCATATTCCCACACTAAGACAACACGTCACCTGGGACTCTGCCAGTGCAGATTATGAACAATGCCATGTTCTTGCTGAAAACACTTAGCATGAGTTTCATAGCCTGAAGTAATCTCCAGACAACTTCAGAATGTAGACCAGTGAGCAGCACAACTGACCTGTCTCCTTCAGACAGCCCATGTCACCACAGATCACACAACTGAAAGAGAAGAGGTATTTTGGGTTGAAAAAGAGTCGAAAGATAATGTATCTCCATTTCTTTAGTTCTTTTGAACCCAAAGTGTCTCCTCACCTTTTTGTTGTTGTCATTGATGGTGGTGACATGGGCTTGTTTGTAGACAGGTCAGCTGTCTGCGTCGATGGTTTATACTCTGAAGTTGTCTGAAAATGTCCTCATAATTAACTTCAGCCTAAGTGTTTTTGCGGGAACACTGCAGGGTCAATGCTACCTCAGCCATCTGCAGGCAGAGAAGGTCCTTTGTGTCTCCCACCATGATCGTGATACCTGGACTGTTCAATTTGTCTATCACCATGATCGTGATACCAGGACTGTTCCACCATTTGTCTATCACCATGATCGTGATACCAGGACTGTTCCACCATTTGTCTATCACCATTACTGTGATACCAGGAGTGTTCCACCATTTGTATATCACCATGATCGTCATACCAGGACTGTTCCACCATTTGCCTACCACAATGCTTGTGATTCCAGGACTATTCCACCATTTGTAAACCACCATCATCCTGAGACCAGGACTGTTCCACCATTTGTCTATCACCATGATCATGGTACCAGGACTGTTCCACCATATCCCTATCACCATGATCGTGATACCAGAACTCTTCCACCATTTGTCTACCACCATGATCGTGATACCAAGACTGTTCCACCATTTGTCTATCACCATGATTATGGTACCAGGACTGTTCCACCATTTGTCTATCAAAATGATTGTGGTACCAGGACTGTTCCACCATTTGTCTACCACCATGACTGTGATACCACGACTTTTCACCATTTGTCTATCACCACTACTGTGACACCAGGACTGTTCCACCATTTGTCTATCACCATAATTGTGACATCAGGACTGTTCCACCATTTGTCTACCACCATGATCGTAGTACCAGGACTGTTCCACCATTTGTCTATCACCATGATCGTGGTACCAGGACTCTTTCACCTTTTGTCTATCACCATGATCATGGTACCAGGACTGTTTTACCATTTGTTTACCACCATGATCGTGGTAGCAGGACTGTTCCACCATTTGTCTATCACCATGATCGTGATACCAGGACTGTTCCACCATTTGTCTATCACCATGATCATGACACCAGGACTGTTCCAACATTTGTCTATCACCATTACTGTGATACCAGGACTGTTCCACCATTTGTCTACCACCATTACTGTGATACCAGGACTGTTCCACCATTTGTCTATCACCATGATCGTGATACCTGGACTGTTTATTGGTCTATCACCATGATACTGATACCAGTACTGTTCCACCATTTGTCTGTCAGCATGATCTTTATACGAGGACTGTTCCACCATTTGTCTATCACCATGATCGTGATACCAGGACTCTTCCACCATTGGTCTACCACAATGATCGTGATGCCAGGACTGTTCCACCATTTGTCTATCACCATGATTGTGGTACCAGGACTGTTCCACCATTTGTCTACCACCATGATCGTGATACCAGGACTGTTCCACCATTTGTCTACCACCATGATCGTGATACCTGGACTGTTCCACCATTTGTCTATCACCATTACTGTGATACCAGGACTGTTTCACCATTTGTCTACCACCATTACTGTGATACCGGGACTGTTCCACCATTTGTCTATCACCATGACTGTGATACCAGGACGGTTCCACTATTTGTCTACCACCATTACTGTGATACCAGGACTGTTCCACCATTTGTCTATCACCATGACTGTGATACCAGGACTGTTCCACCATTTGTTTATCACCATTACTGTGATACCAGGACTGTTCCACTATTTGTCTACCACCATGACTGTGATACCAGAACTGTTCCACCATTTGTCTATCACCATTATCGTGATACCAGGACTGTTCCACCATTTGTCTGTCACTGTTACTGTGATGCCAGGACTGTTCCACCATTTGTATACCACTATGACTGTGATACCAGGACTGTTCCACCATTTGTCTATCACCATGATCGTGGTACCAGGACTATTGCACCATTTGTCTACCACCACAATCGTGATACCAGGACTGTTCCACCATTTGTCTAGCACCATGATCATGGTACAAGGACTGTTCCACCATTTGTCTACCACCATGATTGTGATACCAGGGCTGTTCTACCATTTGTCTATCTCCATGATCATGATACCAGGACTGTTCCACCATGTGTCTATCACCATGATTGTGGTACCAGGACTGTTCCACCATTTGTCTGCCACCATGATCATGGTACAAGGACTGTTCCACCATTTGTCTACCACCATGATTGTGATACCAGGGCTGTTCTACCATTTGTCTATCTCCATGATCATGATACCAGGACTGTTCCACCATGTGTCTATCACCATGATCATGGTACCAGGACTGTTCCACCATTTGTCTGCCACCATGATCATGGTACCAGGACTGTTCCACCATTTGTCTACCACCATGATTGTGGTACTAGGACTGTTCCACCATTTTTCTATCACCATGATTGTGATACCAGTTCTGTACCTTTCAGAGACACCTTATTGATACTGAAGTAATTGGAAAAATCATTTTTGAAAGTATTAATATCCAGTGTTCAAATGATCATCCCCTAACCATTTTATTCATTAATCATCCCTGGAGGTGTCAATTACTATATTTATATCTCTATACTGGAAATTTTCCATTTTTCTCTATTTTTGCTTTTCCTAGTTTCTGTTGTTGGAAAAAAATTCCCTGCCTGCATTTTCATTTTGGCCAAAGTTAATGTTAATCTATACTATTAAAAGTTTTTCTCTTAAGATAAGACCGTCAGCACATAAGGCCATAGCAAAACAGGGAATTCACTGATTTTGAAGCCTTTGTTAATTTCTGACTGACAAGAGACGTAGTTTACTTATTTAGCTGCTAATATCTATTTAAATGAGCAGCCAGGGAAATGTCTATCAGACTAAGGATATGCAAAGCCCAAGCCATTCTCTTTGAGTCTTTTAAACTATTTCAAAAGAGCAGAATATAGGTAGATTCCACATATGTGGATGGGAAGGAGAATACACTAAAAGAAACAGACGACTATTTCCCAAAACAGAATAAAAAATTAGATTTAAATAAACATACCCCATTAAAATTCTTAAAACATTTCCTCATGAAATGTAATCTCTCTAAACTTACCTATTATATGAACGTCAGTTCTTAATATGCCACACTACATTGACTGTTGACTGTTGACATTCATATGAGCATATTTCCAAGTTTCTTATATGAAAAAGCAAATGGATTATAATCCTTTATTTTTGCAGTGATCTTTTTAAGATTGACGATTTTTTCTCAAAATAAAACCAAAGATTTAAAGATTGAAAATGACATTAAAATTTATCTTCTCAAAGTAATGATGTTGAACTCTGTGTATCTTATTCCTGTGTATCTTATTCCTGTTATGGTTCAACAATGGATCGTTGAACCATTGTTTAAATATTTCAAATTCCTGGGAACAAACCGCATCCCAGGGTGTATCTTCTTTTTCTTTTCATTTTTTCTTTATTTGACTTTAAGTCCTGGGGTGCACGTGCAGATCTTGCACGATTGTTTCATAGGTCTACACACGCCATGGTGGTTGGCTGCCTCCATCCCTTCATCACTTACATTAGGTATTTGTCCTAATGTTATTTTTTCTCAATCTCCCCATGCCCTGCTATCCCTCCCTCGCCCCCAACCCTCAACAGACCTCAGTTTGTGATGTTCCCCTCCTGTGTCCTTGTGTTCTCATTGTTCAACATTCTCTTATGAGTGAAAACATGTGGTGTTTGGTTTTCTGTTCTTGTTTCAGTTTGCTGAGAATGATGGTTTCCAGCTTTATCCATGTCCCTGCAAAGGAAATGAACTCATCCTTTTTTATGGCTACATAGTATTCCCTGGTGTATATGTGTGACTTTTTCTTTATCCACTGTGTTATTGACGGGCATTTGGGTTGGTTGTAAGTCTTTGCTATTGTAAACAGTGCCACAATGATCATACATGTGCATGTGTCTTTATAATAGAAGGATTTATAATCCTTTGGGTATATACCCAGTAATGGGATTGCTGGGTCAAATGGTATTTCTATTTCTAGATCCTTGAGGAATCGCCACACTGTCTTCCACAATAATTGAAGTAATTTATATTCCCACCAACAGGGTAAAAGAATTCCTATTTCTCCACATCCTCTCCAGCATCTGTTGTCTCCTGATATTTTAATGATCACCATTCTAAATGGCATGAGATGGTATCTGAATGTGATTTTGATTTGCATTTTTCTAATGACCAGTGATGCTGAGCATTTTTTCTTATGTTTCTTGGCCACCTGAATGTCATCTTTTGAAAATTGTCTGTTCATAGCCTTCGCCTACTCTTTGATGGGGTTGCTTTTTCTCTCGTATATTTGTTTTGGTTCTTTATGGATTCTGATGATTAGTTTTTTGTGAGATGGGTAACTTGCAAAATGTTTTTTGCATTTTGTTGGGTTCTGGTTCACTCTAATGATAGTTTCTTTTGCTGTGCAGAAGCTCTTAGGTTTAATTAGATCTATTTTGTCTATTTTGCCTTTTGTTTCCAATGCTTTTGGTGTTTGAGTCATGAAGTCATTGCCTATGCCTATGTCCTGCATGGTATTTCCTAGGTTTTCTTCATGGGTTTTTATGGTGTTAGGTCTTACGTTTAAATCTTTCATTTATCTGGACTTAATTTTTGTCTAAAGTGTAAGGAAGGAGTCCAGTTTCAGCTTTCTGCACATGGCTAGCCAGTTTCCCCAACACCATTTATTAAACAGGGAATCCTTTCCTCATTGCTTGTTTTTGTCAGGTTTGTCAAAGATCAGATGGTTGTAGATGTGTGACATTACTTCTGAGGCCTCTGTTCGGTTCTGTTGGTCTATATCTCTGTTTTGGTACCAGTACCATGCTGTTTGATTATTGTAGCCCTGTAGTATAGTTTGAAGTCAGGTAGTGTGATGCCTCCAGCTTTGTTCTTTTTTCTTATGATTGTCATGGATATACATGCTCTTTTCTGTTTCCATATGAAGTTCAAGTTGTTTTTTTCCAGTTCTGTGAACATTGCTCAAGGAGATTAAAGAAGACCTAAGTAAGTGGAAAGATATCTTGTGTCCATGTGTTAAAAGATGTAACATGGTTAAGAAAAATACAACTCAAAGCAATCCACAGATTCAATACAACTTTCTCAAAATGGTCCTTTTTATAGGAATGGTTTGGAAGAACTTCATATTCCTAAGAAATAGCAAGCGTGCCCCCAGAACAATAGCTATCTTGAAATGCAAGAAGGAACATCCTTTATTCCAAAGATCTTTAAATGCTCTCAGCAATACCTACTAGTCTTCCATATACAGGCTTTCACTTTTTTTTTTTTCCATTCGTTTTTAGACAGAATCTCACTCTTTCTCTCAGGCTGGAGTACAGGGGCACAGTCACAGCTCACTGCAGCAGGGAATTCTCAGGCCCATGAGATCCTAGGGCCTCATCCACTGAGCACCTGGGGCTGCAGGCCCACACTGCCACACCTGGATAATGTTTATAGCAAGTGTCCCCAAACCACGGCCAGCAGGCCACATGCAGCCCCCTAGGCCATTTATCTGGTCCCCCGCTGCACTTCAGGAAGGGACACCTCTTTCATTGGTGGTCAGTGAGAGGAGCACAGTATGTGGTGGCCCTCCAACGGTCTGAGGGACAGTGAACTGGCCCTCTGTGTAAAAAGTTTGGGGATGCCTGGTTTATAGTTTTCAGTAGAGATGAAGTCTCACTATGTTGCCCAGGCTAGTTTTAAATTTCTGAGCTCAAGTGACCCTCCTGCCACAGCCTTCCAAGTTGCTGGGATTTGAAGCTGAGCCTGGCTGGCTTTCACATCTTTGCTATATAGTTTATATTTTCTAATGCTATGGTAAAGTACTGTTTTATATAATTTTTATTAAAATATATTTAAGGAATTCTGTATATTTATATATATTTAAGGAATATAACCTGAGGATCATATACATACACATATACATATACAGGTACATATACATATACATAATGAACCAGTGTCTACTAGGTGAGGGGCTGCCTTGTGAGCAAACCCAAGAGCCCTGGCTCATGAAGCCCTTGGCTAGAAAGGGGGAGGGATCAGCCAGATGGCACAGAGCAGGTTTCTTGTTGGTTTTTGGCAAACACACACAAATATCAGCAACCTCCTTGCTGGAGTCTCTGGCAACCCTGACCAGGCTTCATGGTGGGTGAGGTGGGCTAGGAATGGGAAAGCGGATGACCCCAGACCTAGAGACTGCCACCGTCACCTGGGCACCTGGAATGTGCGTGGAGGAGTCTCCCACAGATTAGGCCTGGGTCAATGTCCGAACATGCACAAGGACAGGACTCTTGGCCTGGATGTTTGCAGAGCTCCCAGTCTTCTAAAGAGGCTGGTGGTGGGGAGGAAGTTTCAACAAAACAGAAGAGTTACAGGTACTCGAGCCTGGCAACAGAATACTTCCCTGTGCTACTAAATGACAATATCTGACAATGATGAGTGACACACTTGAGAAGCAGCTTTCATTGTTTCACAAGCAGTGTCTCCGGACCACTAGGGTAGTGCTGTCCAATGTTGACTGAAACGTCGGTGGTTCGAGCCCATCAGTCACATGAATGTTTCTAGCTGACATGACCTTCCATCTGAAGAGTCTCTTCCTTGGACCAAATATATCTTAAAACTTCTCTTCAGGCCAGGCGCGGTGGCTCACGCCTGTAATCCTAGCACTTTGGGAAGCTGAGGTGGGTGGATCACCTGAGGTCAGGAGTTCAAGACCAGCCTGGCCATTATGGTGAAACTCCATCTTATATGAACAAACAAACAAACAAAAACTTCTTGTCTCTTGTCTATTTTCCAATGTGCCTCTTTGTTGCTTGGGGCAAAAAAAGTCCATTTTTAATCTCCCCACAACAAACATCTTCCCTTACTTATCCTGGTGTTTAGGGTTTTCAGTTTGTTTTCTCAGCTGCTCATATTTGGAACACTGGAAATTCCTAAAATGGAGAATGACGGAACCCGAGTCACACCTCTGGTGAAGCCACAGACTCTGGGGGAGAAACCTAATCTGCCAGGGTTTGAAGTGAAACACATTAATTTTCTGTGCCTCCATTTCTATATGTCAAATGCACTAAACCAGAATACTCAGGTTGCCCAATGTTTAAATGAGCTGTGCAAGAAAAGTGCGAGCCCAGTGCCTGTCACATAGTCATTGTTCAATACACACGAGCCCCTATCAACGCCGTTGCCTCCAGCATTTCCATCAGGCTTTGATCTTTTAAACATCCTTCTTGATGCAAGTGGATCATTCTTCAAACCTTCTCTACCTGATGGCCATGGAAGTGCTCCAATGTGTATTATTACAGACACAGCGGCAGGGATCAGACCAACGCATAGATCGGTCGTGCGTCCCCGTCTACTTCTCCGCAGACACTTGGAAATGGAATTGCCAGATCAAGGTATTTGTACATTTCTGATTTTGCTAATTTCTGCCCAAATTACTGTGGAAAGATGATAGAACAAGTCATTTTTAACATTTAGTCAGAAGTCTTTTTCTCCATCTTCCGGCCCAAACTCGGTAGTACTTGCCCACCAGTTCCTCTGAACCTCCTTTGGCCAACATTACTGTAGTCATACAGTGGGGACACGTTTTATGCGTGTCATCAAACTCAAATCCTTAAATGAAAAAGGGATTAACATGACTGTACACAAATTTATATTCAAAGTACAATGAAAGGAAATACATGTGTATGTAAATATATACACAAAAATATATGGCAAAAAAATTTTATTTAGGATACTTCATCAAAGTTATGTATACTTCAAAATTTGTTTAGTAAAACAGCAGGCCCCATGCGTGCTCCCAGAGTTTCATCATATATAAGGAATTATTTAGCTCCTTATCTCTAAGTAGCTATTATTCCTCTTTGCTTTCTGAGTTTAGGCCCCATCTCTCCTTCACATACTTGCTCATCGCCACCACCCCCAAGTAATGTAGTCAATTACTACATTATTATAACTTGTACATTTTATTCAGAGTTCAGTCACATTGGATATACAGAGCAGGAATGAAGGACCAGTATCTTCCAGGACTCTCTCTCAACTGGATGAGCTTCAGAGGTGTCTGTAGTCTTTGGCCACCCTGCCTGTCTTCTCCTATTCCAGGTAAGTACTGGATATGACGGCCCAGCTCAGGTCAGACACTCCGTGAGCAGGGGAGGGCGGGTCGTCTTCATGGGCAGTACCGGAAAGACACTGTCCAAAGAGGGAGAGGCAGTTATGAAAAAGAAAGGTCAGTCTGGGGCGTGGGCAGGCAAACCGAGGATGTGACGAAAACAGTGTCTGCCCTGTGAGGGGAACATGCAGCAGAGGATGGGCTCAGCATGGGAGGAAAAGAGTTTCTGGAAATATGGGCCATGGATATTCCTATGTGAGCTGGAGCCACATGAGACTGTTGGGGACTCACAGGGGCAGGGAGCTTAGGAGAATCTGTACTGCCCAACCTGGGAGACAGGGAATGGGACTGTCCTGGTCACCAGACAGAGATAGGGTCTGGGCCAGGCAGTTCTGATGGGAAAGAAAACAGGACATCTTCTCCTTAAGGTAAGGTCCTGAGTTCAGGTCTCGGTAGGGAGGGAGGCTGCCTTGGGCATTGGCAGCTGCACATGGTTGGCCAGATGAGGACACTGACATCTATGTGCTGTCACCTTGTGGTTCTAGTAAAAGAATCACTGCAATGAAGGGTCCTTAGGAGTAGGAGGTGGAGGACCCGACTTGGGGCTGTGGCTCCAAGAGGACTGTCTGCTTGCTGTGCAGAAGCCTGCTGCATAACCTCCCTGGTTCTCTTGCTCAGTCTCTTGGCCAGATCCCCAGAGTCCCTGCCCTGTGTGCCCTGGAAGGGCACTGGCAGATGAGCCAAGGCATCTCCAGCCAGGACTCCTCCCTGGACATTTTTGTGGCTTTGGGCGCCCTGGCCTTCTCCAGGCCTCGTCTTGCAAGTAACTGTCCTGCAGGGGGAGTCGGGGGAGGAGGCTACTTGTCACTAAACTCTGAGGGGTTCCACAGGGGCCTGACTTGGGTCCTAGTCACTTGCAAACCTGTGCCTCCCCATCCCATCCCCCAAATGATGAAAAGAAACGTTGCCATGACTCATGCCAGACAAATGGTGTGGGGCCTTTCATAAAGCCAAGTTCTCAGGCCATCAATAAGGGATGGAAACCACCTGCAGGAAGGTGCCACAGTGGGAACCTGGGTGGCAGGAAGCGGTCACCATTGCAGGAACGTGGTTAGGTTACTCCTTGCACGTACCTAGTTGCTAGCATTCTAATGACAGAACCGTGAACAAAAGCATCAAAAATGTGGCAAGACCTATGCCAAACTTATCAAATAAGACAATTAACTTTTTCTCTCCATCATTGAACAAAATGATAAATGCAAAGAACCGTTTTGGAAATTTAGTATGAGGATAATTTTCTTTTCTTTAAACAGCATCCAATAAAATAAGGAAAGGTGAGAATAAACACACAGTAGTTTTTTTCAGCTATGTTATTTATTTCTTCATTTTGACACAGCGTCTCCCTCTGTTGCCCAGGTTGGAGTGCAGTGGCAGAATCTCAGCTCACTGCAACCTCTACCCCCACCTCCCAGGTTCAAGTGATTCTCCTGCCTCAGCCTCCTGAGTACCTGGGATTGCAGGCATGCTAATACGTCCAGCTAATTTTTGTATTTTTAGTAGAGACAGGGTTTGGCCATGTTGGCCAGGCTGGTATCAAACTCCTGGCCTCAGGTGATCTGCCCGCCGTAGCCTCACAAAATACTGGGATTACAGGCATCAGCCACCACATGGGGCCTTCTTTTAAGCTATTTGAAAAGAGCAGAATTTCATATTTCCAAGATTGGTTTCTGGATACAGTACTAATAACTGATTTGGTCACTGTCACCACTAAAATCTTCAAACCAGTGCGATCTTTGTACATGTTTTGTTTTCAAGTACACACATGAAGGTCCAGCAGTGATACAGGCTAGGGATCAAAAACCAATAGAAATTCACACCCCTTTTTTTATATTATTATTATTACCACTTAATCCAAGGGAACGTCTCTCAATTTTTTTATTTTATTTTAATCAGGATTCATTAACTTTAGGTAACAATAACTTAAAAGCCACGAAAAGGTATACAGAGATTTAAAAATTGACTATACAATAAATGATGAACACTAACAACAGAACACAACAATGTTCAAATAGTGAATACGATTAACAAATGGGGTCAAAATGTCAACATTGAACTGGCATCATCTTTCAAGCAATATCTCAGCTTTTTTCTCCCAAACCTAAAGGCAGATTAATTCAAAGTAGCCCTATTAAGAATATTTGTTTGTTTCCTTTTGAAATTAATATTTGAATGGAAACTGTATTAATAACTCATGGCTTCTCCTAAACATAAAGACAGATTTTCTTTTCTCTCAAACATAAAGGCAGATTAATTCAAAGTAGCCCTATTTAAGAATATTTGTTTCCTTCTGAAATGAATATTTGAATGGAAACCATATTTATAACTCATGGTTTCCTACTGAAATTTAAGATTCCCCTAGATGATGGTCAGATTTACACAATGCTAGAATAAGACACTGGCAATTATTTCAAAGTATGAACTACAGGCAAAATCTAAAAGACATACATAATTTAAAAATTTCTAATTAAAAAAATATGTAAATATAAATGAATTAACTCACACAACCTACTTACATACAAACAAAACTAGAATAAACAACTATTTTGCCGCTTAACAGGAGCCAGATCTTAGGTGGGTCATTTGTTTAAGGATGACTTGAAATTTTACAATACTACCTTAGCTCCCACATATGAAAACTCTTCAAGAATCTTATCAACTAGAAGTTGGGGAAAATACAGCAAGAAATAAAATGAAATGGCTTCTCACCCATATGAAGGCCCAGATCATGCCTAAATTTCTAGGGATTTAACTTAAAAAGCTCCTTGCCCTGAGAGATTTTTTGATCCCACAGCACTCTCAGATGGGGCAGAGAATCCCAGAACACTATCCAAGCCACAGGAGAAACACACAACCCATCTTGTATCTGGCATCAACAGACTAATATCTAGCTATATACAGTATTGACTTTAAAGTTGGTTAATGAGTACTTTAATTCATTAAAATAAAAGGTAGAAGTTACATGCTGAGTCTATACAAGTTGAACTGACTTTAGCCCCTTGGTGAATTGTGAATTGGCTCCTGTTAGTGGTCAGGAGAATGCTTTGTATTTGGTGTAGAAACCAAATCAATCAAGCTATTATCATCTTTGGAGTACAAACAACGTTTGTGAAGTGCCGGTTTTCTATTTAAGTAAACATTAAAATCTGCATTGAAGCAGTGAGGCTGCATCTTTCAACTGGCATTGCTGGTTAAATGAAATGTTTAATCCTGCTGTGTCAAGCTGACTAGAAGGTCACCCCTCACTTTAAAGCCAAGAAGACTGCCACTGTCACTGCTATGGTAAATCACAGTGAGCCAGCCTGCTAGCAAAAGGTGATAGCACCAGCATTATAAATGCACAGGACTGGTTGTGAGGTAGCTACAGTTTCAAAGATGCTGTTAATGAGTGTTACGGACAATGCACGGTGTAGCTAGTTGATAACACTTTAGCTGACATTTTCATGAGATGGACAAAAAAATCAGCAAAATAAAGGCACATCTTCAGTTCATTTAGAAGTCAGCATCCAAGGTAAAAGAATTATCTGTTGGACTTGACATCACTTCTGCCGTCTGCTACTCGCCTACTCTCTTCTCAAAGAAGTTAGTCTTTCCTTCCAGTGAAATATTCTCCATAAAGTCAAATGGATTCTCTACTCTGAAACCCTTGCTAAAACCCAGTGCCAGCATAAGTCTGTCTGCCACAAACTCAATGTATTGCTTCATTAGAGTGCAATCCATCCCAATGAGCTTCCCAGGCAAGGCCTCAGTGAGGAACTCTTGTTCCATCCGAACAGCATTGATAATTATTTCTCTTACTCTCTCCTCTGATGGTTTGTGTACTAGGTGTTTGAACATCAGACAAGCAAAATCGCAGTGTAAACCCTCATCTCTGCTAATAAGTTCATTAGAAAACGTGAGGCCAGGCATCAGTCCGCGTTTCTTGAGCCAGAATATGGATGCAAAAGAACCAGAAAAGGAGATGCCTTCCACCGCCGCAAAGGCTACATGCGTTCACCATAGGTAGCCTCTTTGTCCCCAATGCAGCGCAAGGCCCAATCTGCCTTCTTCTTGACGCAAGCATCGTTTCAATGGCATTGAAGAGAAATTCCTTTGGGATCTTTTATGTAAATGTCAATAAGGAGACTATACATTTCAGAATGTATGTTTTCCATGGCAATTTGGAAGCCATAGAAAGAGCCGGCTTCTGTCATCTGACCTTCTTGGCTAAATCGCTCCACCAGGTTTTCATTTACTATGGCATCACTTGCTGCAAAGAAAGCCAGAACGTGTGACATAAAGTATCTCTCCTGGGGCTTCAGGGATTCCCAGTGCCGAGTGTCCTGGGACAGGTCCACCTCCTCGGCGGTCCGGGAGGCCTCTGCCTTCTCATCTATCTGCCAGGTATCCTGGTATCGACGGGGAACAGGACAGGGCGGCGCGGGTTCTCGCTCAGCAGCAGCTCCTCCTCCACGCTGCGGGCGGCTGCTCTGGTTTTCGGCCCCGCGGGCTCCTGGAAGCCCCTCCTCGCGGTCCTGCGGGCCAGGATGCGGGGCCGGTGCAGGGCCGGGGCGTGTTCTCCGTGCCGACCAGGCTGAGCCCCTTCAGCGGCGAGAGCTGCAGCTGCCGCGGGTCCGGGATGGGCGCGCGCGGGACTCGGATGGAGAGCAAGTGGCGGCGGAGGAAGGAGAAGAGCCGGCAGTCGGGGCGGGTGGCGGGGAAGGGGTGCCGCTCTCGATTTTAATCATGGTGAACACAACTAAAGGAGGTTAAGAGAAATCCCAATCAACACGATTTCCTTAAGGACGAGGCCAATCTCTTCTGAACATGAGAACTTTGTCCCCACATCATGGGTTTTCCTCATTAAAGGAAAGGATCCACACCCCACTCACGTGATTGATTGAAACCGCCTCAAGTTTGTGAGGATTAGAGCTTTTAAGAAACTTTTCTTTTACCTGTGGGGTGGGGGGTGGGGGTGGAAAGAAACCATCTCAAGTTACTGATTGCATTGAATGAGTACCAAACCCCAGGCCATGGGTACCTGAGTCCTGGTGTTCCTGTGACATCCCCTTGGGGAGGTGGAACTCTACCTTTCAGTGACGGGAAGTCTTGGGCAAGAGCAAGTCTCTTCCCCTTGTCTGGTATAGACAGCGTGTGTGTCTAACCCTACCTCAGCAGCTGGCCTATAGCTGGGACCAAGGGTAGGAAGGGTTCCTTCCTCCAACATCAGTGGCAGGTGCCTTCTGTTTCATGTGAGAGAAGCCACCAGGTTTCGTGCCTGTACTCTGGTGGTTGCCAATCGTGACCTGAAAGCCTACACCACTGAGGCAAGCTCAGGACATCCTCCTTCCCTGCCACACGTTTCTTGTCAGAACTCAGGGAATGTGGGAGGAAAAGGCCTGGCAAATGGGCAAAAACGTGCTACGTATCTGGGACTCACAGAGTTTCTAAGCTGTCACAATAGTTGACACTTGGTCTGTAAGAAGTGATGAAAACCTCAGTGATTTTCTTCAAGCAACATTTATGGCTGCCATATTTTCCTTCCATTACCTGCCAAACACAAATTGGTTTATGTGTCTGGCCTTCTTTAGGGGGTTTTCTCATACTTCGGACTTCAGTTGATCCAGTGGCCTTGCAACTTCAGCTCTCTGGTGGGATCAAACATACGATTTTGCAGACCATACAGCTCTTTCTCTTGTCAGTAGAGGGGGAACAACTGTCTCTTGCAGCTTTCTACATCTTAAGCAGCTGTAGAATCTAGTTTATAAATACCTTATCTTCTCCTCTATTTCTGGACTAATTTCCCTTCAGAATGATACAAAATTTTCTTTAGCTGATTATTTCTTTTTGAAGCTCTGAGGTAAAGCTAATGAACACCTTGAAGATCCTTGCAAAGCAGCCATTTCATTTGGTGCTCAAGGGAAACCTGGGCCCAGACCAGTACTGAAACTCACAGCTATCCCCCACAGCTCTTGATGAATTTTTGTAATGCAACACTTTCTTCTCAATCGGCATACTAGACTGAGAACAAGTGTGAGATAGGGACTATCTTAAAATAGACTTCCCAAGAGGCTAAGATTTGCGGGGACTCCAGTTCACGGTCAAGTGTGAATCAGCAGAGTAACCATGGCGTTGTTAGCCCAGGAGAAGGCAACAATACATGGATATACCACATTTTAAAAAATCAAACTCAGGAAAGTGATCTCAAAGAATATTTGAATTGGTGACTGAAGTATTTGTTTCTCTAAGCAGGTAATGGAGAAAATTGGAAATGGTGCCTTGGTTGTCTAAATAATTGTGTGCTCAGATTGAATCTGAGGGTACACAGGTGCAGCCTACAGTGGGAAAGATTCTATGAACTGGATGTGGGTAGAGGATGCCTTTATGGACTTTGATATCATCGCACTTTTTCTTCTCATTTTGAGTGGTCTTGTAATTCTATTCCCATATATTAATGTATCTACAACTAAGAGAGGCAGTCTGAGTGCAAAAGATGCACTATCTATACAATTTAATTAAATGGTACCTGCTCCGGCCAGGCGTGGTGGCTCAAGCCTGTAATCCCAGCACTTTGGGAGGCTGAGGCTGGTGGATCATGAGGTCGAGAGATCGAGACCATCCAGGTCAACATGGTGAAACCCCGTCTCTACTAAAAATACAAAAAATTAGCTGGGCATGGTGGCACGTGCCTGTAATCCCAGCTACTCAGGAGGCCGAGGCAGGAGAATTGCCTGAACCCAGGAGGCGGAGGTTGCAGTGAGCCGAGATCGCGCCATTGCACTCCAGCCTGGGTAACAAGAGCGAAACTCCGTCTCAGAAACAAACAAACAAACAAAGAAACAAAAAACAAACAAACAAAAAACAAATGGTACCTGCTCCTAATGGTACTTAAACTTCACATCATGTAGCCCAATTAGAAGAATACTGTCCACCTGCCAAGGGTATTGGTCAGCTCAGGCTGCCATAGAAAAATACCAAAGGTAGCACCGCTTAACTATAGACATTTTCTCAAAGTTCTGGAGGCCAGAAGTTCTCCTTGAGTCTTTTGTGAGTTTGGATGTGCTGTCAGGGTTGGTTTCAGGGGAGGCCTCTGTTCCTGGCTTGCAGAAGACTACTTTCTTGCTGTGTCCTCCCATAATATTTCCTCTGTGCCAGCATGGAGAAAGAGAGAGATTCTTTGATGCCCTTCCTCTCCATATATATATATATATATATATATGTATTTTTTTTTTTTTTTTGAGACGGAGTTTCGCTCTTGTTACCCAGGCTGGAGTGCAATGGCACGACCTCGGCTCACCGCAACCTCCGCCTCCTGGGTTCAAGCAATTCTCCTGCCTCAGCCTCCTGAGTAGCTGGGATTACAGGCAAGCACCACCATGCCCAGCTAATTTTTTGTATTTTTAGTAGAGACGGGGTTTCATCATGTTGACCAGGATTGTCTCGATCTCTCAACCTCGTGATCCATCCGCCTCAGCCTCCCAAAGTGCTGGGATTACAGGCTTGAGCCACCGCGCCCTGCCTCTCTCCTTATATTGACACCATTCCAACAAGATCAGGGCCCCACTGGTATCACCTGATTAACCGTAATTACCTCCTTAGAGCTTATCTACAAATAGTCAGGTTGGGGGTTAAGATTTCAACATATGAATTCACAGGGAAACAGTTTAGTCTATGACACCAAGCAATAGGGATGATCCTAAGATTCTTTACCTATTAGATCCTGTGATATTTGCCTGGTGGTGGGATCAGAAATAACTTGTTAGCAAGGCTGCTGTTACTGCTATTTCTATGATTAGAAAAGCACAGCTGAGCTGGATTGCATGCCATGGAGGAAAGAGTGCAGGTGAAACAGGCATGAAATAAAGATGGGGGAAATGCTAGCAAACAAAGCAGTGCTCTTACATGAGCCATGAATCTAGCGAAGATTGAAATTGTGCAATTTCAAGGAAATAACATTTCCTTTAAAATTGCATTTTAGGTTTTGAGGTACATGTGAAGAACATGCAAGATTGTTGCATAGGTACACATGTGGCAATGTGATTTGCTTCCTCCCCTTCACCTATATCTGGCATTTCTCCCCATGCTCTCTCTCCCCAACTCCCCACCCCCCGCTGTCACTCCCTTATTTCCCCCTAACAGACTCCATTGTGTGATGCTCCCCTCCTTGTGTCCATGTGTTCTCATTGTTCAACACCCGCCTATGACTGATTTTCTGTTCTTGTGTCAGTTTGCTGAGAATGATGGTTTCCAGGTTCATCCATGTCCCTACAAAGGACATGAACTCATCGTTTTTGATGGCAGCATAATATTCCATGGTGTATATGTGCCACATTTTCCCTGTCCAGTCTATCATCAATGGGCATTTGGGTTGGTTTCAGGTCTTTGCTATTGTAAGCAGTGCTGCAGTGAACATTTGTGTGCATGTGTCCTTATAGTAGAATGATTTATAATCCTTTGGATATATACCCAGTAATGGGATTGCTGGGTCAAATGGAATTTCTATTTCTAGTTCCTTGAGGAATCGTCATACTGTCTTTCACAATGGTTGAACTAATTTACATTCCCACCAACAGTGTAAAAGCGTTCCTATTTCTCCACATCCCCTCCAGCATCTGTTGTCTCCAGATTTTTTAATGATCGCCATTCTAACTGGTGTGAGATGATATCTCAATGTGGTTTTGATTTGCATTTCTCTAATGACAAGTGATGATGAGCATTTTTTCCTATGTTTGTTGGCCTCATGTATGTCTTCTTTTGTCAAGTGTCTGCTCATATCCTGTGCACACTTATAAATGCATTTGGTTGCTTTTTTCTTGTAAATCTGAAACATGTTTGTTCTAAAGGCAATAGCTGCTGTGGAGCTGTAGAAGGGATATTCTTATACATTGTTGGGTGGAACTTAATCAGTGTATGCAGTATTAAAAATTTTTGGTGGTTCCTCCAAAAATTAGAAATTTGTCTATCATGTATTATAGTAATCTTACCACTCAGCATACATTTAAAGCAAGTGAACTTAGTATACTTGTGTGGTATCTGCTTTAACATGTTTGCCAATATACTTCTCAAAGTAGCAGACATATAGCATCAACCAACCTGTTCATCAATGCATAAAAGGAAGAGACTCTTGTGTGTGTGTGTGTGTGTATACACTACTCTACCATATATATATATATACCCATAAAAATTCATCCATAAAAAGTCTTCATAAAAATTCATGACATCATGTCATTTGCAGCAACATGGATGTATATATATATATATACTACTCTACCATATAGTGTGTGTGTATATATATATAAATAAATTCATGACATCATGTCATTTGCAGCAACATGGGTGAACCTGGAGGACACGGTGGCAAGAACGAAAAAAAAAAAAAAGCCAGACAGAGAAAGGCAAACACGGCATGATCTCACTCATGTGCAATCTAAAAAAGTTGATCTTAAAGAAGTAGAAAGGAAAATACTGGTTATCACAGGCTTTGAGAAGGTGTCAGGATGGGAATAATGGTTATAGAAAAGGGTTAAACTTAAATAGGAGAAATAAACCCTAGGGTTGTATTGCACAGCTGGGTGACTGGTTAACAATTTTTCAATCCAAAAAAGCTAGAACGGAGGATTTTCCATGCTTGCACCATAGAGAAATAATACCTGTATGATGGAGATGCTAAGTAGCCAAATTTGGCCATTTACACACACACGCACATGCACAGACACATGCACACATGCACACGCATGCACACACACACAGAGTAGTTTCCCTCACAAAGATCTCTCATTTGCACTTTCATGGCAACACCCACTTACCACACTTCCAAATCTCTCCATAAACCCTAGTACTAACTTGGTCTCCACTTCTGTAATTCTGTCATTTCAAGAATGTTCTGTGGATGGAATCGTATAGTATGTGACCTCTGGAGACTTGCTTTTTCCACTGAGCATAGGTTTCTAGATGTTCATCCAGGTGGCTGGTTGCATCATAGTTCTTTTTTTAATTATTATTATTACTGAGTAGGAGTCCAAGTATGTAAGCTTTTGAGTCTGAGGTCCTTTGTTCAGTATAACCACTCTGCAATTCATCCAAGTTGTTTTATGTTATTGATTGACTTATACAAAGTCCTACTCTGTCCCTCAGGCTGGAGAGCAGTGATGTGATCTCAGCTCACTGCAGCCTCCGCCTTCTAGCTTCCAACTGTTCTCCTGCTTCAGCTTCCCCAGTAGCTGTATTACAGGCCTACACCACCATGTCCAGCTAAGTTTTTTGGTAGTTTTTAGCAGAGAAAGGGATTCACCATGTCGGCCAGGCTGGTCGCGAACTCCTAGCCTCAAGTGATCCACTCACCTCAGCCTCCCAAAATGCTGACATTACAGGCATGAGCCACCATGTCCACTCTAAGTTGCTTTATTGACAGGCATGAGCCACCACACCTGGCCTAAGCTGCTTTATTTATCAATAGTATCTTCCCACTTATTGCTGAGTAGGAATCTATTTAAGAATGCATCATGGTTTGTTTAGCCATTCACCAGCCGTGTGACAAGTGGGTTGTTTCCACTTCTAGGCAATTGTGAATAAAGCAGGTTTAAACATTTGCATACACATTTTTGCATGAACATCATTTTATTCCACTTGGATAAATATTAATACCTAGGAGTAGTATTTGTTTGATCTGCATAAGCATATGTTTATAAGAAAGTGCCAACTGGTTTTTCCAAGTAAACGTTTTCACATTCCCACATGCAGTATCTACGATATTTCTATCACTCCAAAAGGAAACCCAAAACCATCACCTTCTATTTCCTCATCTCCCTGTTCCTGCCAATCCTGGCCATCAGTTTTCTGTCTCCATGGATTTGCTTATAGCTGAACATTTCAAGTAAGTGAACTATGGTTTTGGTATCGGTAATGATGGTATCATTCGAGGTAGGTAGTGTTCTTTTCTATTTTGAGGGGAGAGTTCATGAGCTCTAGCAGTTTCCAGCTTTCAAATAATTTCAAATAATTCGTTCATTTCATTGAAGTGTTGAAAACTTTTAACATAGAGTTTTTTTCTAGTATTCCCTATTAACATCTGAATAATTGCAATGATGATCAGAGGTTTACTATTTTTTAAAATCTTTTTAAAAACCAGCTTTTGGTTTAATTTGTTTTCTCCATTGTCCTTTCTGTTTTCAATTTAATTAATTTCTGCTCTTTATGATTTTCTTTCTTTGGGTTTGATTATTTTTCTGATGTCCTAAAGGTAGAAGCTTATATCATTGACTTGAATGAAAAAGAAAATGCAAAGTATCAAATTTTCAGGGCACAGCTAAAACATAACTACAGGGACATTTCTAGACTAAATAGAAATCCAGAAATGAATAGGAAAAGAAAAAAAATCTTAAATAAATTTTGTTTTAAAATACAAATATGTATTGCCCTTTAGAAGCCTGAAAGAAAATATACAAAAGGATTATTAACGTTTATCCCTCCATAATAGACTTAAAAATAATTTTTTCATATATATATATATATATATATATATATATATATATATATATATATATAATTGCATTTTAGGTTCTGGGGTACATGTGCAGAACATGCCAGGATTGCTGCATAGGTACATACATGGCAGTGTGGTTTGCTGCCTCCATCCCCATCACCTATATCTGGCATTTCTTCCCATGTTATCCCTCCCCAACTCCCTACCCCCCACTGTCCCTCCCATAGTCCCCCCACCACAGACTTCAGTGTGTGATGCTCCTCTCCCTGGGTCCATGTGTTCTCATTGTTCAACACCCACCTAAGAGTGAGAACATGTGGTGTTTGATTTTCTGTTTTTGGTCAGTTTGCTGAGAATGATGGTTTCCAGATTGATCCATGTCCCTACAAAGGACATGAACTCATGACATTTTTTATGGCTGCATAGTATTCCATGGTGTATATGTGCCACATTTTCTTTTTTGTATGATTTTCGAATTTCCCATTATTTCCATAAGACAATACATTTCTTTTTTGTCTTTAAATATGATTTATAATTACAAAACAAATATACTCAATGAAAAATTAAAACATAGAAGTTTATAGACTTTAATAATAAAGCCTTCTTTCCACTATCCCATACCAGATTTAACTATTGTTGACAGATGAGTGTTTCCTACTAGAGTATTTCTAATATGTATACTCCATTTCTTTTCCTAAAAGATATATATATATTTTAATTTTTCTAAACTATTTAAATTCTTCCATATTACATACTGATATGTTTTTCTTTTAAATTTAATATACCATTGACATTTTTTATGTCAGTATATGAATGCCAACCTCATGCCTTGTATGGCTGTATAATATAGCATGATATAAATATGTCACAAATTTTACTATTGTACCATTTAGAGACATTTAGGGTTTTTGTCTAATTTTTGAAATTTTAATTAATACTGCACTGAATATTCTTGAACTTGACCTTCAGACACTAATGGAAGGATTTCTTCAGGGTTAATTCCTAAAATGGAATTGCTGGAACATGGGCACAGGTTACCATCACATAGATGATAGAAATGGTGTTATCTAGAAAAAAAAGAGTTTTTGTGTTATAGTCTTTATAAACCTTATAGAACTATTCTGGGTCAGGTACAGCGGCTCACACTTGTAATCCCAGCACTTTGAGTAGCGAAAGGGAAAGGATCATTTGAGCACAGGAGTTCAAGACTAGCCTGGGCAACATTGCAACACCCCAACACTACAAGAAAAATTTAAAAATTTCGCCCACTGTGGCGGCATGTGCCCACAGTCCCGGCTACTTGGGAGACTGCGGTGGGAGGATTGACTGAACCCAGGCGGTCAAGGCTGCAGTGAGCTGGGATTGCACCGGTGCCTTCCAGTCTATGCAACAGAACAAGACCCGGTCTCTTCAAAACATTTAAAACTGAGAAATATTATGGATAAAATGAAGTAATAATGTTTGGGATTTCTTCTGAAATAATCCAAAGGGGATAATGTCATGGTGATGGGTAGATACAAAACAAGATAAGGCATATACTGCAAAACTGAAGCTGATTTGTGCATGTTGCATGTGTGTTTCTTTATTAGTAAATCTGAGATTTGTTTTTTACATTTATATTGACTGTATTCCTTCTGCGGACTGTCTATTCCTGTATTTGGCCTGCATTTCTAACGGGTTGTTTGTCTTTTTTTTCTGTTTTAAAAAATTATTTTCGATATTATATTTCACTCTGTCGCCCAGACTGGAATCAAACTCCAGGCTAAAGCAATCCTGTCCTCTTGGCCTCCAAAGTAGCTGAGACTACAGCTACAAGTCCATGACAGGCTAATGCTTATTTTTACTTTTTTAGAGACGGGATCTCACTCTGCGGTCCAGGCTGGTTTTGAACTCCCAGCCTCCAGTGATCCTCCCACCTTGGCCTTCAAATGTTCTGGGATTACATGAGTAAGCCACAACATCTCGTACCATTCACTTTAATAATAATTTTAATATGCTTAGTTTTATTCTTATCTTAATGCATTGCCTAGAACTTCCAGAATAATACTAATTATAAAAATTCAAAGAATGCCCGGCCTTGTTTTCAGACTGTAATGAGAATGCATGTAATGTTTCACTATAAAGACTGATTATTCCCGTAGAGATCTGGTAAATATCACCTATCATGTAAATAATTCTTCTATTCAGAGCTTATTAAGAGTCATTTTATTATTTGCTTTTGAGAAAGATTTGGTGTAACTTTTGGTGTTTTGTTTTTATTTGTTTATTTATTCTTGGAGAGGCAGGGTCTCACTGTGTTGCCAAGGCTGGCCTTGAAATCCTGGGTTCAAGTGATCCTCCCTTCTTATCCTCCCAAGTAACCAAACTATAGGCATGTGCCACCATGCCTAGCCTGTATTACTTTTTAATAAGTCTTAATAGGTTGCAATTGTTAATCAAAAATTAATTTCAAAAGTCTTCTACAACATGAATTTTCTATGTGAAATAAGCCAGATACAAAAAGAAAAACAAATACACATCCTATGATTCCACTTATGTGAAGTACCACGGACAAAAATTACGATATAAGTTCCCAGGCAGAGGGGAGAGAGAACAGGGAGCTTTTCCTTAATGGGTCTAGAGTTTCTGTTTGGAAAGCTGAAAAATCTCTGGAGATGAATGGTGGTCGATGGTTGGAAAACAATGTGAATGTACTTAGCAGCACTGTAGCATACACTTAAAAATATTTAAAGTGGCAAGTTTTATGTTAGTTATGTATATTTCACCAAAATAAACGTAATGTAATGGGGCTTTACACGGCAAGGGAGGGACAGAGAAATAAATACTACACTTTTAAGTGTACTTACATAGTACTTAACTTTTATACATTATATTCTTGTAATTCTAAAAGAATAAAGGTTTTTTGAAAGTAAACAAAAACCTTATATTTGCATCACCAGCCAACCACTGTTTCTTGGAGCACTTCTAAGGTAGAAATGCTGTGGCCAGCCTCTGGCAGAGATACTTGCACCCAGGAAGCCCCAACTCAATGCCATATCCTTGTATCAAGGAGAATTTAAGAATAAAATCGACAAAGGCAAACTCTGAGCTTCTTCTGGTTTCAGACTCTTTGAAAGTGGTTTTGTAGTGTCTTAATTATGTTGAGCCTTGTTTTAGCTTTAAAAGAGATATTTAGATGCCACATCTAAGGACACAGAAGCCTTTCAGCGAAGGAGGTGAGGTGACTGAGTCTGGAATAACTCCATGTTTCTAGCCAGGGATGCTGAGAGCAACCATGGTCATTGCGATGAGGTGAAGACAGAAAAAGAGCTGGGTTGGAGGAAGGTGGTCAGTCTCCTCTGGATGTGATTAGTTTGAGAATCCCCTTGGGCAGCCCACTGGACATGGTCAGTAGGCAATGGAGGTGGAGCTGAGAGGGCTTGAAGCTGAGATAGAGTCCAGCTTAACTATGTGGGCAGTAGTGGGGGTCCACAGAGTGTGAAGATGGCCAAGAAAGACATCTGGTTGGGAGTCCGGAGGGGCAGCAGATGAGCACGGACTAGGGAGAAAGGGATGCCAGTGGAGAAGGAGAGGGAAGTCTCAGACACCAAAGGGAAGAGAGATACTGTAAAGAGGGGTCAGCTCCATGTCACATCCTGCAGAGACACCAGGTATTGCAGGAACCCAAGAGGGAACTCAGATTGGACCATAAGGAGGTCTTGCTGGCCTTGACATAAGAGGTTTCAGAGAGAGCGAGGTGAGAGCCCAAAACACGGCCATGTCCCCACCATGAGAAACAGTGTCTGGCACAGTGAGAATGGACTTATGGATGGATGGATGATGGATGGATGGATGGATGATGGATGGCAGACAGATGAACAGACAGACTGATGGACAAATGGATGCACAGACAGAATGAATGGGATGGATGGATAGATGGATGGATGGATGGATGGATAGATGTATGTGTGTACGGATGGATGGATAGATGGATGAATGAACAAATGGATGGATGGGTGGACAGATGGAAAGAGTGGACTGTGAGAAGAGAGAAGGCTTCATGAACAAAGTGAGATTGAGATGCCTCACCATGGTTGGAAATTAGAACATAGGAGTTTCTACTTGAGTCATGAATGACCCAGTATCTTGGTCCTGTGTTAACTGGGGATACTTGTGTGGAACAAAGACTAAGAAGCCCTTAAAATAAGGCCAGGTGAGGTCAGGCAGGTCTGAGCTTGCTGAGGACTTCTCTGCCACACTGCACAGCTGTTTTAGCTGGCACGTCACTCAAGGAGTTGCTGGAAACTACTGTGGCCAGCCTTGCCATCAGCACAGACAGCCTCAGAGAGTGGGTGAACACACCGGGGTGACTCCAAGACTGTGAGTGTCACCTGCCTCATACAGGAGACAGGCACGGGGACATCCGCAGTGGTCTGTCCCCTCCCTGCCCTGCACCTAGTTTGCATCCTCATCCTCTGCAGATGTGCCTGTCAACACCAGCATCTTACTGCTCCAGCCCTGCCCCCACGCTGGCCCCAGGTGCTGACCTCACAGGATTCAATCCGAGCCTCAGTCATGTGTCCAGCATCAGGACCCAGTCCACTATTCTTGATATGTGGCTCTCACAATGTTCCCCAGCCTCCCCCACACTCTGCTCTCTCAAGAAAGTTTGCTTTCTCCCCCTGGGGATTCTTCTCCTCTGCACTCCCAACCTTAAGCGCTGACCTCTACTTCTCTCTGTGAGATCTGGCAGAGGCAGGTTGGTCTTGGGGTAACCGGCAGAGAAGGGACTAATAGCAGGAACAGCCACCTTCAGGTTGCAACAGACGGACACAGCCAGGTACTGAAGCCTTGGCTCGGTTTGGCTAGGGCTGGGAGCTGCTTCTCCTTCTCCATGGTAGATCCCCTAGGTGGGGATAGAGAATGGTGTCTGAGGGGATCGGAGGCTCTGGGCTACATCAGGCCCTGGGCACAGCCTCTGAGCCTGTCAACACGCTGCCAGAACCATCCTGCAGGGCAGGTGGCTCACAGTTCACACGGGAGGCTCCAGGTACTGGCTACCCTGTGTACACATGAGAAAACTGAGGCTACGGAAGGGGGGCCTGGGCCAGGTCACTTGGGAGAGGTGACTTTGGAAGTGCTCTTGGAAAAGTGAAAGGCTGTCTGCCCTCAAAAGAAGAAGAAAGAAGAAAGAAAGTCCCCTGGGTGAGCCAAACAACCACATCGTCAACAGTCACAGAGACTAGATGGGGGGCTACACACCACTCTGATTCTCCTCTGCCACCTCTCACCCCCTTCTCTGTCCCCACTTGTCAGCCCAAGGCTGCCCCTTTGGTCACTGTCCTCCCACCTTCCTCTGAGAAGCTCAAAACCAACCAGCCCACACTGCGTCTGATGAGTGACTGCCACCTGGGCACACGATGGTGGCCTGTCAAGGTAGATGGCACCCCTGTGACCCAAGGTCTTTAAACCACGGAGCCCTCCAAATAGAGAAACAACAAGTCTATGGCCAGCAGCTCCCTGAGCCTGATGCCTGACCAGTGGAGGTCCCACAGCAGCTACAGCTGTCAGGTCACACATGAAGGGAGCATCCTGGAGAAGGTCATGGCCTCTGAAGCATGTTCGTAGGTCCCTGGTTCTCCCCCATCCACAAGGGCCTGGAGCTGAGGATCCCGGGGTAGTGGTCTCCCCTGTAATCACGGGTCAGCCAGCCCTTCTCCCTTCACCCAATAAACAGTCAATAAATATCATCTTTGTCAACCAGAAATCCTGCACCATTTTATTCCTTATCTCTCTTATAAGCTGACACTTCTCCCAGCTTCTCAGTGTGGGGTGGAGGAAATTCTGGCACCCAGTGACAAAGTCACCCAGAGAGAGAGGCTCACAGCCTCCCTAGAGCATCTCCCCAGGAAAATAGGCCAAGACAGGAGGAGCCTGCTCGCTGAGCACCAGTTCTTGCCTCTCCCTTTTCCCCTTCCTCTTCCCAGACCATCTCCCTATTCTCTGCCTCTTTCTGGAAGAAGCTGTTCTTGTCTGAGCCTCCAGATGATGCCTCTTTCTCTGCCCGGGTTGGGACCCTCTGCCGATCCGCGCTGCACCCTCTTTCCTCAGCCTGGAAACCCTGTTCCAGGTCTGGCGCCTTTCTGCTTCTGGCCTTGCTGCCCTCTTCCTTCTCTTTCCACCGAAGCTCCTGCCCACCCTCACCCCTCCCCACCTGAGGGCTGTACCATCAGGATGCTTCAGCACCACTGACTTTTCTTGAGGTCCTGGAGCTCTAAAATTGGAGGCCCACCTTGATGCTTCACCCAACAGCAGAATCAGGCATAAAAGAGGAATGGAGGAAGCCAGGAAGGAAACTCACACAAAAAGCCTGCAGGAGGCTGAAGACACTTGCAAAAGATAAGCTGTGAGTTTCTTAAGCAGTGCAACGAGAGAAATCGTTGCTTCATCATTCTATAAGATGAAACAAACCCTTTGCTGGAGGGAAGCTTGTGTTCTCGATGTTGAGACTATGAGACTCAACATAGTTAAAAGAGAGGTCATGTTTTACCCAAGGTCTCAGCACTGAGGGCAGCTGAGCACTGGCAAGCAGGTGATGCTGAGTAGCCTCAGGGCGTGGTAATGAACACAACCCAGCTCAGGGGAAGTGCTAATCAGTGCTCCTACAGGAAGCGGCATGTCAATGCATGCCAGTGCCTGTCCCTGCAACCACAGGGACAACATTGGAGAGTCATTTATTACAGCAGACACATGAGCTGAGGAAGAGACTCACCCAGGATATCCCATGGCCAGTCCGCAGCCACACCCCCAGTGACAGAGGCCTGAACTCACCCTTGGAGAAGACGTAGCAATAATAACCTGATTTGTCCCAGGGTTGCCCAACAGGTCAGTTTCTGGCCCCAGATCCAGGGTAGGATCTTGACATAAAACCACAGCCCCTGCACTCACTACATACCCAAAGCCACTCCCACCTCTGCCTTATGCCCCCCTACCTTGGGCATCCCCAGACCCCTGGGCTGCTTCCCACTCATGCCCGCACTCTGCCACATGGGAGCCAGATGGGGGTATTCTGTCAAGTGTGTGGCACAGTCACTGGCCATCTTTGGGGAGCATTTTTTTTAGGTCAGGTCTCTGTCACTGTGGGTGGGGCTGGGGAGGGGTGGTGGGGTGTCCTGGGTGAATCTCTCCCTCAGCTCCTGTGGCTGCTGTAAGAAATGAGTGCTAGTTTTATGGATTCAAACAACACACATTGATTCTCTCACAGGTCTGGAGGGCAGATGTGTGCATTGAGGATTGAGGGGCTAAAATCACAGTGCCAGCCGGGCTGGGCTCCTTCTGGAGGCTCTGGGGACAATCTGTTTCCAGGACCTCTCCATCTTCTCAAGAACACTCACCTTTCTTAGCTCATGGCCCCTTCCTCCAACTTCAAAGCCAACTGTGTATCAAACCTCTCTCCTGCTCCTCCTCTATTCCCCACTCTCTCTCACTCCATCCCCACTTCTCTTTTTCACTCTGATCCTTCTGTCTCCCTCCTTATCTTAGAAAGATCCCACCTTGGACCATCCAGATAACCCAGGATAATCTTCCACCTCAGGCTCCTTAACACCGTCACTTCTACAAAGTCTCTGTGGCCACACAACACAGCACATGGAAAGTTTCCAGGACGAGGACATGGTTGTCCCTAGGGGGTCTAATGGAGCGAAACACCGCTCCTTCCCCTCATCCCTCTCCCTTTCTCTGTGTCCTGGCCAGTCCAGTCTGAACCACTCTTAGGGACCTTCCCAGCCTAACCCGTCCCTCCCTGACCCTGGTCTACTGTGGCCTCTTCTCAGAACTGTGAGTTTTGCATTTCTTCCCATAAGCCCCCTGAGGTTAAATGTTCTCTAGGCCCAATAGCTATTGGAGGAAGATCCTATTATGATCCTCACTCTACCATGGAGACACCATGGTCCAGAGACATTGAATGAATGCCCCAGGCCTCAGCAGGGACTCAGACCTGGCCTACCCCACTCTATATCTCAGCTCTGGACCCTAGGTGCCCAACTGCCCTCAGCCCACCTAGCCAGGCCCAATCTCTTAATCCAGCTTCCTCTGTGGAAAGCACAGCCCAATGGACCCAGCGCCACATTTAGGGACCCATGGTCCACGTTATTGGACAGACAAGGGATGGAAGAAAACAATGACCATAGGTCAGAGTGGGTCCTCTATGTCAAAAATCAAGGGAAGGCTATATGGAGGAGGAGCTGGTAAAGGGTCCCCTCTTTCTGGAAACCCCACCCCAGTTCTGGTTCTGGGAGGTGAGGTTCACTCCAGGGCTTACCATACCCTCATCATCAGAAGCCTCAGTCCCTGGCAAGAAGCCTGCCCAGCCCAATCCCAGTATCTCCAGGATAAAGTCCAAAGGCCAACCCCAAATACAAGACGATTTCACACCTTCTGCTTCCAAGTCCAGCCACATTCCCCATCGCCCCTCCCCATGCACACCTCCTGTTCCAACAGAACTGAACCAAGGGGCTTTCATTCCCAAAGGGCCGCAGAGGCCCCAGCTGCACATCTTTGCTCATGCTGTTCCCTCTTTCTGGCATGCCATTCCCTCCACCCATTCACTTGACAGAGCCTGCAGTCCACAAGGCCCAAATCAGCCTCTCCCTGTGACCTTGCCTGACCCTGTCCCAGGCTCCCTTGGAGGCTGATAAAAGCAGCTTCTCATCACCTCCAGGGATTGGCATGCTTTACTCTAACGCCCTCAGCTGTGCTGACCTCTATGAAAAGAAGACCCCTCTGCACATCCTCAGACCCAGACATAACAGGACAAGCTGGATGCTAGGGTGTCCAGCCAGATCTCCACAGAAAGGCTCTGCTGAGGGGAAAAAGTTCCTAAAGCCAGATATCCGCAGAAAGGCAGACTGAGGGGAAAAAGTTCCTAAAGCAACTCAGGGAAGCCCTCCCATATGGGAGCCCCAAAGAGGCCGCAAAAATGCCAGCTCAGACAGCCAAACAGCCATTTGCCACAGCCTTCTGAGACCCAGAAGCCAAGTGACGATTGCTTGGATTCGGCAGTGACTGGTGGAGGTGGCAGCTGGTGAACCAATACTTCCCAACCCCCTTCCAGCAAGCAGCTGTGCCCCAGACCTCCTGACGTGAGTGACATGCCTGTCTCCCGCACCATCAAATCAATCCAAATCTTTGCAAGGTGACACAGGGTATAGACGTTTTTGAAAAGCTCAATTACTGATTCAAATGTATAGTAAGGACTGAAAACTACTGTGCTGTGTAAATACATTTCCTATGGCTTGTTTTTAGCCCTTTTGTATCCAGCAATTTCTACATACCTTTCCCATGGGATATGGGAGCCAGAACAGACAGGAACAAGTGTGGGGTGTCCTGGGACACTGAGGGTGGAATACAGCTCCACCCTCAGGGGGACCCATTTCTGTGACTGTTTAGGGCACTCACCTGTGGCTCAGCCCATCTGGGGAGGCAAATTACACCCGAGAACCCCAGAGACTCAAAAGAAAGCACAAGATCAGCAGATACCTGCCAGGGTAGGCCCTGGAGTTGCAGCCCCAGGGAAAGCTGCCACTGCACCGTTAGCTCCCTTCAGCTCCCTCTCAAGCCCCAGCAGGATGAGGTTTCTAAGCTCAGAGCTCTGCACAAATGGTGGACTGGATTTCAGAGGAGTTATTAATAGGCCTACACTCACCTAGAGAGTTACAGGACCAGGGCCACAGAGTAATTCCTGGGAGGGCAGCCAGGATGAAAGCAGGACAGAGAAGAAACACAGGGAGAGAGCCCCGGGACCACATCAAATATAGAGAGAACCGGGGAGCAAAGGCAGCCCTGATGTGTTGCCCCACAGCCCCTGCACGCCTGTGTGCCTTGAGAATTCAGAATGAGGAGCTCACCCTTGCCCTGTACTTGTTTTGGGGCTCTGGCAGGCTGACCTACTTCCTGCCCCAGCCTCACCCGATCTCCCCACTCTTTGCCACCTACTTGGGCAAGCTGATCTCTCTCTGGTTTTCTGAGTACTCAGTGGCCCTGAGTTAACTCCTCTTCATGCTTTATTTTATGCGATTAAAAAGGGAAGCAGTTCTCACTAGCCCTATTTTTCAGATTAGAAAACAGGCACAGGGATGTTCTACAATGTGCTCATAATCAGCAGGCTGCAAATGGTAGCTGCACTTTAAATGTAGGTCTATCCGTGCTTCTAACATTGAGCTAACTACACCATTGTCACTCTGTGCCTGGTGTCTGCTGACCCTGTCTCTGTCTTCTGATTAAAATGTTTCTCCCTAGCAGCCTCTCCAGGAAGCTGCTCAAAGCCTTTAATGATAACCCACCAGTTCTCCCACAGACCCTCAGTGGGACCTGGAACCTTCCAGCCTGAACCTTAGTCTCCAAGAGTCACAGTGAACCTGAGCTTAGGATGCCCTGGTGCTGAAACAGCTGCAGTGACCACAGGCTTAGGGAATTCAACCAGTCAATAACATTAGCATTTCTGGAAGACTGTCTAAAGAATAACAGGAATAAACAAGTCCAGCCTGCAAAGACTGGAAAAAATACCCACTTATTCAATTTCCAGGCATGAACACAGGCCTAAAAGCATTAAGAACATTCAAGGAAATATGACCACACCAAGCAATAAATAAGTCACCAGTGACTAACTCAGGAGAGATAAAGATGTAAAACTCGTCACACAGGAAGTAAAAATAACTGTTTTGAGGAAACTCAATTAAACTAAAAAAATACACAGAAGTAATTCAGAAATTTATCAAAGAAACTTATCAAGGAGATTGAAATAATCTGAAAAGACCACAGAAACCTCAAAGCTGAAAAATAGAATGGATGAATGGAAAAATTCATGAGAGGATCTCAACAGCAGAACTGATCAAACAGAGGAAATAATCAGTGAGCTGACAGGCCATTTGAAATACATAATAGGAGAAAAAAGAATAAAAGAATTAAAAAAGCATAGAATATCTCTGGGATTGCATCAGAAAAGCAAAGGTAAGAGTCGTTGGTCCTCAAGAGAAAGAAGAGAAATAATCAAAAGCAAATAGATCATAACAGAAAGCTTTTCAATTCAAAAGAAATATATAAATATCCATGTACATAAAGACCAAAGATCATCAAGTAGACTCAAGCCAAATCAGACTAGGCTAAGGCATAAATAATCCAACTCCAAATGTCAAGGACAGAAAGGATACCATAAATAGCAGGATAAGTGAATCACACAACATACAGAAGCCCTTCCACCTATCAGGAAACAGCGCTCTCAGCAAAAATTTAACACACTGAGGGCCTCCCTCACATGGGGAAAGTGGAATGACATATTCAGAATGCTTAAGAAAAACAATACCAATGAAAAAAAAACACACCCAGCAGGTAGGTCCTTAAAAAATAAAAGAGAGGTAAGTACTTTCCAGGAGAAATAAAAGCTTAGGAAATGTATCACTTCCAAACTTGTTTTACAAGAAATGCTACAGGGAGTTCATCAGTCTGAAAGAAAATAATGCAAACATATAATAAGAAAACATCTGAATGTATAAATTTTATTAATAAAAGTAAGTATATAAATAAATTTAAAATAGTATTGTAGTTGTGGGGAATGGGCAACCTATATCTCTAATAAGAAGGGTAAAATACAAAATTACTAAAATAATAATAATCCAACAATTTTTAAAGAGATAGGCAATATAAAAAGATATCGAAAGATATCCAAATGTCAAAGTGTGTGTGTGTGTGTGTGTGTGTGTGTGTGTGTGGTGGGGATAGAGTTACAGGGGTAAATGTTTTTAGTTTCTTTTTTTAAATTTCTCTCTATTTGTTCTTTGATATCAAAGTTAAATTTTATTCAGTTTAAAATATCTTGTTACAATTATGTTGTTTAGCTTCATGATAACCAGAAAACAAACATCAAGAATAGACACTCTAAAAATAAAAAGCAAGGAATTAAAACACCTTACCAGAGAAAATTGCCAAACTACAAATAAAGACAGAAAGGAATTGAAAGAGGAGAAAAGAAAGGGAGAAAGAGAGCGTGGACGAAGAGAGGGAGGAAGAGAGAAAGACCGAACGATAAAAGAGTGACAAAACAATCATACAACAGGGAAAAAATGACAGTAGTATATTTTTGCTGTTAGTATTGAGTTTTAATATAAATGAATTAAATTCTTCAATTAAGGTAGAGTGGCTGAATGGATTAAAAGACAAAACTTAACTATACATTCCCTAAGAAACTCAGTTCACCGGTAAAAACATGCATAGACTGAAAACGAAGGGATGATAAGATAACCCACAGAAGTGGAAACAAAAAAGCAGAAGTAGCTATACTTATATCAGATAAAATAGATCTTAAGTCAAACAAATAAATAAATAAGATAATTATATAATGAGAAAAGTCAACACTGCAGTATAACAATCATAAGGGCATATGCAACCAATACTCAAGCACCTAAATACAGCAGCAAATATTAACAGGTCTTAAAGGAGAGTCTGATAGCAATACAATAATAAAGTACTTCAACACTACAGTATAATCAACACTCCACTATCGTCAGTGGACAGATCATCCAGACCAAAAAAAAAAAAAAAAAAAAAAGAAAAAAATATCAGTTAAACTGTACTCTATATGGAATGAACGTAACAGACATTTACACAGCTTTCCACCCAACAGCTGCACAATGCACGTTCTACTAAGTAGCACATGGATGATTCTCCAGGATAGACTGTATTCAGCCAAGAAACAAGTAACAACACATTTTTAAAAACTGAAATCATAACAAGTATCTTTTCTGACCACAGTGGAATACTACTAACAGGAAGAACTTTGAAAACTATAAAAATAAATGGAAGTTAAAATACATGCTCATGAACAAAAAATAAGTAAATAAAAAAATAAAAAGGAAATTAAAATTTTATGGAAACAATAGAAACACAACATAAGAAAGCCTGGGAGATGAAGCAAAAACAGCTGCAAGAGAAAAAGTGTATAGCATAAATGCCTACATCAGAAAAGTAGAAAGATCCCAAATAGCCAACCTGATGATGATGATACACTTCAAATAATGAGAAAAACAAACAAACAAACAAAACAAATGCTAAAATTAGTAGAAATAAAGTATGATGATTAGAGAAGAAATTTTAAAAACAGAAATGAAAAAAATATAAACAAAAAGTCAGTGGACCAAGGATCTAAGGTATTTTTTTTTTAAATAAAAATCAAAATTGACAAACTTTAACTAGACTAAGAAAAAGAGAAAGAAAATGGAGATAAGAAAGGAGACATTGCATTTGATAATACAGAAAGACCAAGTATTGTAAGAGATTACAAAAAACATTTATATAGAAACAAATTGAAAAATCTAGGACAGATGAATAAACTTCTTGACACATAACAAATTCCCAGCATAGAATGATAAATAAATAAATAAATAAATAAATAAAAACCCCTGAACTGGCCAATAATGAGTAATGCAATTAAAGCAGTAATACAAAGTCTCCCAACAATGAAAAAGACAAGAATCATGGCTTTACTGTTGAATTCTACCAATCCTTTTTTTTTTTTTTTTTTTTTGAGACGGAGTTTCACTCTTGTTACCCAGGCTGGAGTGCAATGGCGCGATCTCAGCTCACCGCAACCTCCACCTCCTGGGTTCAGGCAATTCTCCTGCCCCAGCCTCCTCAGTAGCTGGGATTACAGGCACGCACCACCATGCCCAGCTAATTTTTTGTATTTTTAGTAGAGACGGGTTTCACCATGTTGACCAGGATGGTCTCCATCTCTTGACCTTGTGATCCACCCACCTCGGCCTCCCAAAGGGCTGGGATTACAGGCTTGAGCCACTGCGCCCGGCCTCTACCAATCATTTTTAAAAGAGTATAAATTTTATTCAAAATATTCCCCCCACCAGAATGAAGAGAAATTAATACTTTCAAATTTGTTCTATGAGGCCGCCATTACCCTTGAAAAACAAAACAAAGCAACAACAACAAAAAACCCACAGATCAGGACATAACAAAACAAAAAACAAAAAACAAACAAACTCAAGCAACAATCCCTGATGAACACAAATCCGAAAATATTCTCAACAAAACACTTGAAAATTGCATTTGACAACACAATAGAAAGATCATCTGCCATGATCAAATGGGATTCATCCAAAGAATGTGAAGATGAATCAATAAACACAAATAAGTGTGACACATCATTTTCAGCAAATAAATAACAAAAACCGTATAATCATATCAGTAGATGCTGAAAAAAATAATACTCAACATATTCCTTCATGATGAAAACTCAACACAATGAGTACAGAAGGAACATAGCTCAGCTCAATCAGGGCCAAATATGACACACGCACAGTGAACATCATTATCAGTGGGGAAAACCTAAAATTTCTTTCCCTATGATCTGGAACAAGTGTGGCTATTTTTCCTACCCTTATTTACTGGAAGTCCTACCTAGAGCAATTAGGCAGGAGAATGCAATAAAAGGCATCCAAATTAGAAAAAAGGAAGTTAAAATATCTCTGTTTGCAGGAGCCATGATCTTGTATATCTAGAGAGAGAACACTGTAAGATCCCACAAAAAACTTACTAGAAATAATAAATTTAGTAAAGCTGCAAGATATAATATCAATATACAAAAATGAGTAACATATCCATAGGCCAACAGTGAAACTCCTCAGAAAAATTAAGAAACCTATTTCAAAACAGTAGCTAAAAAAAGAATACCTAAGGATAAACTTAACCAAAAGGGCAAAAGATAAATATACATGAAATGAAAACTATAAAACCTCGATGAACGATAGTAAAGCAGACACAAGTAAATGGAAAGATATCCCATGTCCTTGTACTAGAAAGAATATTAATGAAATATTTGTATCACCTAACATGATCTACAGTATCAATGCAATCCACATTAAATTACAAATGAAAAAAAATAAAAATCATAAAATTTTTAATGGAAATGCAAAATACCTCAGATAGATAAAAGAATCTTGAACAAAAAGGAAAAAGCTGGAGACATCACACTATCTGATTTCAAAATATGCCACAAATCTATAGCAACGCAAACCACATGTAAGTGGTAAAAATGTGGAGGGGTGTGAGGAGAGCAGACAGACATAGACAAATGACAGATCAAACAGGATAGAAAATTCAGAGATAAATTCATGAAGTTAACAGTCAACTCATTTTTTGCCAAAGGTACTAAGAACACACATTCTGTAAGGACAATCACTTGAATAAACTGTGCTGGGAAAGCCCAACACCCACATGATAAAAAATACGTCTAGACTGTTATCTTACCACATACAAAAATCAACTCAAAAAAAAAATTTAAATGTATGACCTGAAACTATGAAATTACTAGAGAAGAAAATACAGGAAAAGTGGTTCCTGAAATTGATTATGATAAGGAATTTTCAAATAGACATCAAAAACACAAGAAACAAAAGCAGAAATAGACAAACGGATGAACCTCAAAGCTTCTGCAAAACAGAAAGCAGTAAATAGAATGAGGAAACAATCCAGAGAATGGAAGAAAGTATTCGCCAACCATGCATCAGACAAGGGGTTAATACACGAATTACATGAAGAATTCAAACTAGTCAAAAGCAAAAATACAACTAATCTGATTTAAAAAGCAAAAAAAAAAAAAAAAAAAAAAATCTACCCGAAACCTTTGTCCCCATCGTTATCTCCCCACCTTCCTGTGCCGACCTCCTCCGGCTTTCTCCCTCTCGCCATCCTTGTGTTTTTCATCTTCACCACATCTTCACCACCATTTTTCTCCACCGTATTTTCACAAAGTCTTCTCTGCTCTCCCACTCAACACCATTTTATCCATCCATTTGCCCAAAAACTTTTCTCACCGTTTTCCTCCACCCTCTTTTTTCCCCTCTTTCTGGCCATAGTATTTTTCCCCTCCAACTTTAATCACTGTTTTACTCCTCCACCTCCCCAAAAACATGTTACATTGTCTTTCCCCAAAACCTTCTCCCCACTCCTGCTGCTCACCACCTTTCTCCCTTCATCTACCCAAAAACATTTCCCCATCGTCCTTTCACAAAGCCTTCTCCCCACTTCTCCTTGCCGCCATATTTTCCCGCTCCATCTACTCCTCTAAATTTTTCCCAACCATCTCTTCACAAAATCTTCTCTTTCCTGCTTGTCACCTTCTTTTCGCCCTCTACCAAAAATCTTTTTCCCCACTGTCTTTTATTTACCCACCATGTTTTTCTCCCCACCACGTTTTCTCCCTACTTTTTTTTTTTTTTTTTTTTTTTTGCTTTTTAAATCAGATTAGTTGTATTTTTGCTTTTGACTAGTTTGAATTCTTCATGTAATTCGTGTATTAACCCCTTGTCTGATGCATGGTTGGCGAATACTTTCTTCCATTCTCTGGATTGTTTCCTCATTCTATTTACTGCTTTCTGTTTTGCAAACTTTCTCTCCCTCCTGTTGGTCTCCGTTTCCTCCGCCATGGCCAACCTGTTTACTGCTTTCATCTACCCAAAAACTTTTATCCACTATTTTTTCCCCATCTTTTTTTCCCAAACCTTCTCTCCTTCCTGCTCACCACCCCATCTTCCCCCTCCTGCTTACCACCCCTCTTTTCCCCCATAATCTATTGAAAAACATTTTTTCCCACAGTCTTTTCCCAACTGTCTTCTGAGAGTCAGCAATGCTTTCTTCTGCTCACTCACCACCCTTTTTCCCCATCCATCCACTTCGCAACCATTTTCCCCTCCGACCCCTCTGGGCTTGCTGCAGTCTCCATCACCACCACCAAGTGCAGGTGACGTGAGCCACGGTTCCGCAGCTTCCAGCCCCCAGCGTGTCACAGGTGGCTCCCCCTTCTCCTGCTCCTCCTCCAAGCCGGACATGGAGCTGCTGGGTGGGCAGATACAGAACAGCTGGGAATGGCGTGACTCCCCATCAGCATGCTTTATATATGGAATTATATTATTAAAATGTTGTTGATGGATTGCATGTTCGGATTGGATGGGAGAGAACAGGCCTACTCTAGGCCTACTCTGATTGGACTTTATTATCATGTTCTGATTGGTTATCCTAAGACTTACTCTCATCCAATCAATATATAAAGCACGGTGACGGGAGTCTGGCCATTCCACGCTCCATTTCGCCTTGCCAAGCTTCTGCTTCGAGCTCAGCTTAGAGGAGGAGGAGAATGGGGGACGACCTGCCACAAGCTGGAGGCTGGAGCCTGTGGAACTGCAGCTCATCTCACTGTTGGTGGTGGTGGTGATGACGTAGCCTGCAGCATGACCAGGATGGTGGAAAGGCAATGGCGTGGGTGCGGTATCCAGGGCTGCACTGGGGCAGCTGGGGAGACACATCGGCACAGTATGGGGGATACGCTGCCTGCCTCTGTGTGACATGGGGATATGCTGCCTGCCTCTGCGTGACATGGGGATACGCTGCCTGCCTCTGTGTGACATGGGGATATGCTGCCTGCCTCTGTGTGATATGGGGATACGCTGCCTGTCTCTGTGTGATATGTGGCCCTATTCAGGGCTTCACTGGTGCTGGCAGGCAGCAGGTTAGGGGCGATATCAGCTCCTGCACTGCCCACAGCATGGGGTGGATTGGATATGCTATGGAGAGCTACACTGCCTGCAGATGTGGGGGCGGGTTGGGTGCGCTATCTGGGTTTGAAAGGCCCACAGTTGGCAGTCGAGTTGGATGTGGTATTGGGGGCGAAACCACCCATGAATAGAGGGAGTTGGAGGCACTGTGGAGCTGCAATGCTGGCAGTGGGGCTCTGGTTAAGGGCACGATCAGGAGTTACAATGCCTGCAGCAGGCAGGTGCTTTGGGTACACTATCCAGGGCATTATTGCCCATGGTGGGAGTCTGGTTGGGGGCACCATCCAGGGCTGCACTGCTCATCATAAGGAGTGCAATGCAAGCGGCAGGGATGGGTTGTGGGTGCTATCTGTGGCTTCACTGCTGGTGGTGGGCAGTGGAGGTGGCAGCAAAAGTGGTGGCCTCTAAGGAAGGGGCCATTCTCCTCTCCCCAGATTCTGAACTCTAGAATGCGATCTCTTCCTGTTGGGGCTTGAGTGCCCTGGAGCACGGCATTTTCATGGGAATCCTGAGTACGGAAGGTCCCCCAAATTGGCTGTGGTTCCCTGGCCTGTGCCCTCTTGTTGTGTTGCATAGATTCCTGGACACCCAGGCACGAAGTAGCAGGCACCACTGGTGGACAGGGCCCTGTTTGTGGAGTAATCAGAAATGGATATCTGCACTTGGTTGGGGGGTGTTGGCTGGGTCTGAGTTTTTGCTATTCCTGCTTCCCACCCTCCAGAGGGCCCAGCAGTTCCTGTGCAGTAGGAAGTTGGACATGGTGGTGTCTCCAGTCCCCACCCCAGGATCCAGTTTGTGGCCGTCTTGGGCCAAAAGGAGAGACTGGACTTTGGAGGGTGGGTTGGAGTGCTTTTGGGAAAGTGGCTCCAGCCACCTAGTGGCCAGCATGGCAATATGAGGCTCTAATGCTACCACTCCCTGAATTCTATTCTAGGCTTTTCTGGTTTTGCCCACCCAGCTGCATTGTGCCTGGGTTGAGGAGGAGGAGAACCAGGAGCCACCTGCTGCTTGCTGGAGGCTGGAGCCTACAAATGTCATGGCTCTGTAGCTTGCCTCACTGCGGCTGGTGGTGATGATGGAGATTGCAGCTCGATGACGGAGATTGAATCTCAACCAGAGAAGCAGGAAGCCAGAACCATAGAATGATGCCCAATGGTGGCCAGTTTGTAGAAAGCAGTGGTGATTGTATCGGTGTAGGCAATAGTCGTGGCAGCAGCAGCAGATCTCTGGGCCAGTAAGGGGCAGGGTGTAGGGGCCCTGAAGGGCTGAACTAGCTTGGAATGCGTAGGAAGCGGTGGGTGCCCTACCACAGACTTTGGTGGCAGCAGTGGAGGCACAGCCATGGCAAGGAGAAGTCCTCCCCCTCCCCCTGCAGTCTTTGAAGGGTGTTCTCCTCCTGTTAGTGCCTGACTGGGCCAGGAGGGAGTGGCAGCATTTTCTCATTCTTAATACAATTAAGGGAGTGACTTTTTTTTTTTTTTTTTTTATATCTTTTTGCTTTTCTTTGTTGTTGTGATAGTCTTGGACTTTTTCAAATTTAATGAATCAAGGAGGGGGAAAAGGTACCATAATAGGCCTTCTTTTTTTTTTAAATTGCATTTTAGGTTCTGGGGTACATGTGATGAACATGCAAGATTGTTGCATAGGTACACACATAGCAGTGTGGTTTGCTGCCTTCCGTCCCCTCACCTGTATCTGTCATTTCTCCCCATGCTATCTCTTCCCACCTCCCCACCGCCCCGCCCCTCCCCTATTTCCCCCCAACGGACCCCAGTGTGTAGTGCTCCCCTCCCTGTGTCCGTATGTTTTCATTGTTCAACACCCGCCTATGAGTGAGAATATACGGTGTTTGATTTTCTGCTCTTGTGTCAGTTTGCTGAGAATGATGGTTTCCAGGTTCATCCATGTCCCTACAAAGGACGTGAACTCATGGTTTTTGATGGCTGCAGAATATTCCATGGTGTATATGTACCACATTTTCCCTATCCAGTCTATCATCGTTGGGAATTTGGGTTGGTTCCAGGTCTTTGCTATTGTAAACAGTGCTGCAATGAACATTCGTGTGCACGTGTCCTTGTAGTAGAATGATTTATAATCCTTTGGATATATACCCAGTAATGGGATTGCTGGGTCAAATGGGATTTCTATTTTTAGGTCTTTGAGGAATCGCCACACTGTCTTCCACAATGGTTGAATTAATTTACATTCCCACCAACAGTGTAAAAGTGTTCCTATTTCGCCACATCCTCTCCAGCATCTGTTGTTTCCCGATTTTTTAATGATCGCCATTCTAACTGGTGTGAGATGGTATCTCAATCTGGTTGTGATTTGCATTTCTCTGACAACCAGTGATGATGAGCATTTTTTCATATGTTTGTTGGCCTCATGTATGTCTTCTTTTGTAAAGTATCTGTTCATATCCTTCGCCCATTTTTGAATGGGCTTGTTTGTTTTTTTTCTTGTAGATCTGCTTTAGTTCTTTGTAAATTCTGGATATCAGCCCCTTGTCAGATGGGTAGGCTGCAAAATTTTTTTCCCATTCTGTTGGTTGCCGATTCACTCTACTGACTGTTTCTTTTGCTGTGCAGAAGCTGTGGAGTTTGATTAGGTCCAATTTGTCTATTTTGGCTTTTATTGCCATTGCTTTTGGCGTTTTGGTCATGAAGTCCTTGCCTACACCTATGTCCTGAATGGTTTTGCCTAGATTTTCTTCTAAGGTTTTTATGGTATTAGGTCTGATGTTTAAGTCTTTAATCCATCTGGAGTTAATTTTGGTGTAAGGTGTCAGGAAGGGGTCCTGTTTCTGCTTTCTGCACATGGCTAGCCAGTTTTCCCAACACCATTTATTAAACAGGGAGTCCTTTCCACATTGCTTGTTTTTGTCAGGTTTGTCGAAGATCAGATTGTTGTAGGTATGTTGTATTTCCTCTGAGGCCTCTGTTCTGTTCCATTGGTCTATATCTCTGTTTTGGTACCAGTACCATGCTGTTTTGATTACTGTAGCCTTGTAGTATAGTTTGAAGTCCGGTAGTGTGATGCCTCCTGCTTTGTTCTTTTTGCTTAGAATTGACTTGGCTATGCGGGCTCTCTTTTGGTTCCATATGAAGTTTAAGGTGTTTTTTTCCAGTTCTGTGAAGAAGGTCATTGGTAGCTTGATGGGAATAGCGTTGAATCTGTAAATTACTTTGGGCAGTATGGCCATTTTCACGGTGTTGATTCTTCCTAACCACGAACATGGAATGTTTCTCCATCTGTTTGTATCCTCTCTTATTTCGTTGAGCGATGGCTTGTAGTTCTCCTTGAAGAGGTCCTTTACGTTCCTTGTTAGTTGTATTCCTAGGTACTTTATTCTCTTTGTAGCAATTGTGAATGGCAGTTCGTTCTTGATTTGGCTCTCTTGAAGTCTATTACTGGTGTATAGGAAGGCTTGTGATTTTTGCATGTTGATTTTGTATCCTGAGACTTTGCTGAAGTTGTTTATCAGTTTCAGGAGATTTTGGGCTGAGATGATGGGGTCTTCCAGATATACAATCATGTCATCTGGAAATAGAGACAATTTGATTTCCTCCTTTCCAATTTGGATACCCTTTATTTCTTTTTCTTGCCTGATTGCTCTGGCTAGAACTTCCAGTACTATATTGAATAGGAGTGGTGAGAGAGGGCATCCTTGTCTAGTGCCAGATTTCAAAGGGAATGCTTCCAGTTTTTGCACGTTCAGTATGATATTGTCTGTTGGTTTGTCGTAAATAGCTTTTATTGTTTTGAGATACGTTCCGTCAATACCTAGTTTGTTGAGAGTTTTTAGCATAAAGTGCTGTTGAATTTTGTCAAAAGCCTTCTCTGCATCAGTTTAGATAATCATGTGGTTTTTGTCTTTTGTTCTGTTTATGTGTTGAATTACATTTATGGACTTGCGTATGTTGAACCAGCCTTGCATCCCCGGGATGAATCCTACTTGATCATGGTGGATGAGCTTTTTGATATGCTGTTGCAATCGGTTTGCCAGTATTTTATTGAAGATTTTTGCATCTATGTTCATCATGGATATTGGCCTGAAATTTTCTTTTCTTGTTGAGTCTCTGCCGGGTTTTGGTATCAGGATGATGTTGGTCTCGTAAAATGATTTGGGAAGGATTCCTTCTTTTTGGATTGTCTGGAATAGTTTCAGAAGGAATGGTATCAGCTCCTCTTTGTATGTCTGGTAGAATTCAGCTGTGAACCCATCTGGACCTGGGCTTTTTTTGGGTGGTAGGCTCTTTATTGCTGCCTCGACTTCAGACCATGTTATTGGTCTATTCAGGGTTTCGGCTTCTTCCAGGTTTAGGCTTGGGAGGATGCAGGTGTCCAGGAATTTTTCCATTTCTTCCAGGTTTACTAGTTTATGTGCATAGAGTTGTTTGTAATAATCTCTGATGATGGTTTGGATTTCTGTGGAATCTGTGGTGATATCCCCTTTACCGTTTTTTATTGCATCAATTTGGTTATTCTCTCTTTTCTTTTTTATTAATCTGGCTAGTGGTCTGTCTATTTTGTTGATCTTTTCAAAAAACCAGCTCCTGGCTTTATTGATTTTTTGAAGAGTTTTTTTTTGTCTCTATTTCCTTCAGTTCTGCTCTGATCTTAGTTATTTCCTGTCTTCTGCTAGGTTTTGAGTTTTTTTGATCTTGCTCCTCTAGCTCTTTCAATTTTGACGATAGGGTGTCAATTTTAGATCTCTCCTTTCTTCTCATGTGGGCACTCATTGCTATATATTTTCCTCTAGAGACTGCTTTAAATGTGTCCCAGAGATTCTGGTATGTTGTGTCTTCGTTCTCATTGGTTTCGAGGAACATCTTTATTTCTGCCTTCATTTCAATGTTTATCCAGTCAACATTCAAGAGCAAGTTATTCAGTTTCCATGAAGCTGCGTGGTTCTGAGTTAGTTTCTGCATTCTGAGTTCTAACTCGATTGCACTGTGGTCTGAGAGACTGTTTGTTATGATTTCTGTTCTTTTGCATTTGCTGAGGAGTGATTTACTGCCAATTATGTGGTCAATTTTAAAGTAGGTGTGATGTGGTGCTGAGAAGAATGTATATTCTGTGGATTTGGGGTGGAGAGTTCTGTAAATGTCTATTAGGTTTGCTTGTTCCAGGTCTGTATTCAGGTCCTGGATATCCTTGTTGATTTTCTGTCTGGTTGATATGTCTAATATTGACAATGGGGTGTTAAAGTCTTCCACTATTATTGTGTGGCAGTCTAAGTCTCTTTGTAAGTCATTAAGAACTTGCCTTATGTATCTGGGTGCTCCTGTATTGGGTGCGTATATATTTAGGATCGTTAGCTCTTCTTGTTGCAGTGATCCTTTTACCATTATGTAATGTCCTTCTTTGTCTCTTTTGATCTTTGTTGCTTTAAAGTCTATTTTATCAGAGATGAGAATTGTAACTCCTGCCTTTTTTTGCTCTCCATTTGCTTGGTAGATCTTCCTCCATCCCTTTATTTTGAGCATTTGTGTATCCTTGCATGTAAGATGGGTTTCCTGGATACAGCACACTGATGGGTTTTGGCTTTTTATCCAATTTGCCAGTCTGTGTCTTTTGATTGGGGCATTTAGTCCATTGACATTTAGGGATAGTATTGTTATGTGTGAATTTGATACTGTCATTTTGATGCTACCTGGCTGTTTTGTTGGTTAGTTGATAGAAATTCTTGATTGTGTTGATGCTCTTTTATCATTTGGTGTGTTTTTGGAGTGGCTGGTACTGGTTGTTCCTTTCTATGTGTAGAGCCTCTTTCAGGAGTTCTTGTAGGGCAGGTTTGGTGGTGATGAAATCTCTGAGTGCTTGCTTGTTCACAAAGGATTTTATTTTTCCTTCACTTATGAAGCTTAGTTTGGCTGGATAGGAGATTCTGGGTTGAAAGTTCTTTTCTTTAAGGATGTTGAATATTGGCCCCCAATCTCTTCTGGCTTGTAGGGTTTCTGCTGAGAGATCTGCTGTGAGTCTAATGGGCTTCCCTTTGTGGGCAACCCGACTTTTCTCTCTGGCTGCCCTTAGCATTTTCTCTTTCATTTCAACCCTGGTGAATCTGACGATTATGTGCCTTGGGGTTGCTCTTCTTGAGGAATATCTTTGTGGTGTTCTCTGTATTTCCTGGATTTGCATATTTGTCTGCCTTGCTAAGTTGGGGAAGTTTTCCTGGATAATATCCTGAAGAGTATTTTCCAGCTTGGATTCATTCTCTTCATCACATTCAGGTATACCTATCAGACGTAGATTAGGTCTTTTCACATAGTCCCACATTTCTTGAAGATTTTGTTCATTCCTTTTTGCGCTTTTTTCTCTGTTCTTGCCTTCTCTTTTTATTTCATTGAGTTGATCTTCGACCTCTGATATCCTTTCTTCTGCTTGGTCAATTCGGCTGTTGAATCTTGTGCATGCTTCACGAAGTTCTTGTGTTGCATTTTTCAGCTCCATCAATTCACTTATACTCCTCTCTATGCTGTCCATTCTCGACAGCAGTTCTTCCAATCTTTTTTCAAGGTTCCTCTTTTCTTTGCGTTTGGTTAGAACATGTTCTTTTAGCTCACTGTAGTTTCTTACTACCCACCTTCTGAAGTCTGATTCTGTCATTTCATCACCCTCCTTCTCCATCCAGTCTGGTTCCCTTGCTGGTGAGGAGTTGTGATCCCTTTTAGGAGGAGAGGTGTTCTGGTTTCGGGAGTTTTCATCCTTTTTGCGCTGGTTTCTTCCCATTTTTGTGGGTTTATCCCCCTGTTGTCTGTCTCTGTCCCAGGGAGTTGGAGCTTTATGAGTTTCCGTTGCACTACTGCCTTTTTTGATTTTTCTTTCAGGTCTGACCCGCCCAGCTAGCAGCAGGCCTAGCCACTGTCTGCCTGCAGGGGCTTTGCTGAGCTGCTGTGGGCTCCGCCCAGCTGCCCTGAGCTCTTCCCTGTAGTCCTGTTTATATGGGCGTAGTTAGAACTGTCTCGGCAATGGTGGCCCCGCCTCTGTTATGGGGGACTCTCTCTGTTTTGGCAGGTTGCCTCGGCAACGGTGGGTTGCCTCGGCAAGGGCAGCCTGCCTCTGTAGCGGTGGAGAGTCTCAGTAATGGCGGAAGACCCTCCCCCACCGAGCCGGACCTTCCCGGTTCAGCTGTGCTTGGTTTGAAGGGCTCAACCCAGAGGGTTTCCAATTACTGTTTTTGTTTTCATTGTTGTTGGGGGTGGAGGGGTGGGACCAACCGAGCCTGATCACCTGGCTCCCTGACTCAGAGTCTTTTCTTTTAAGTTGAACCACCCCGCGTTCCGGTCGCTTGTTGAAAAGGTGCCGGGATCTCCCGTGCTGCGACTCACGGAGTCGCCTCGAACTGCGGCGCCAGCTCCTGGTGGATTTTTTGCCTAGGAATCTCCTGGCCTGACTCGCTATTTCAGATGAGTGGGGAACTCTGCCATCTCAGGGCTCTGATCACCAGCTAAGAGGGCTCCCAGACAAGTGGCTTTTGTACGGAGAACCGCAGCAACAGGGCGTGGTCACAGCAACCGTGCGGGCGGAATCAGCCCCGCGGGGGCCAAAACAGCCGCACCGGCTGGGACTGCGATGCTGGCGACCCCTCTGCCTGGGTATCTCCTGGTCTGTGGGCAATAAGAGTTCGTCTGGAAATGCGGCGTCCACTCACCCTCTGCACTTTCACTGGGAGCTGAAGTCCTGTGCTGTTCTTAGGTGGCCGTCTTCCCAGCATTCCCCCCCACCCCTTTTTTTTTTGAGATGGAGTTTCACTCTTGTTACCCAGGCTGGAGTGCAATGGCGCGATCTCGGCTCACCGCAACCTCCGCCTCCTGGGTTCAGGCAATTCTCCTGCCTCAGCCTCCTGAGTAGCTGGGATTACAGGCACGTGCCACCACGCCCAGCTAATTTTTTGTATTTTTAGTAGAGACAGGGTTTCACCATGTTGACCAGGATGGTCTCGATCTCTCGACCTCGTGATCCACTTGCCTCGGCCTCCCAAAGTGCTGGGATTACAGGCTTGAGCCACCGTGCCCGGCCCATAATAGGCCTTCTTATTCCCTCACCTGCTTTTTTTCTTCATCTGTTTTCTTTTCTTCTCATTATTAGCTTCTTGTTCTTTTTTATTTTCTGATGCTGCTGCATCTATTTCTTGCTTTTATTCTTCTTTCTACTCCTTCTCCTCATTTTCTTTATCCCAGGCAATGGCCTTAGGAAACACAACCAAAGCTTAGTTAAAAATAAGTACTTCTCTCATTTCCTTTAACTGTGGTTTGTAGTTCTCTTTAAAGAGGTCTTTTACCACCTTTGTTAGTTGGATTCCTAGGTATTTTATTCTCTTTGTAGCAATTGTGAATGGGAGTTCACTCTTGATTTGGTTCTCTTTTAGTCTGTTATTGCTGTATAGGAATGCTTGTGATTTCTGCACATCAATTTTGTATCCTGAGACTTTGCTGAAGTTGCTTATCAGTTTCAGGAGATTTTGGGTTCAGACATGGGGTCTTCTAAATATACAATCATGTCATTTGGAAATAGAAACAATTTGACTTCCTCCTTTTCTAACTGAATACATTTTATTTCTTTTTCTTGCCTGATTACTGTGGCTAGAACTTCCAATACTATATTGACTAGGAGTGGGGAGAGAGGGCATCCCTGCCTAGTGCTGGCTTTCAAAGGGATGATTCCCATTTCTGCCCATTCAGTATAATATTGGCTGTGGGTTTGTTATAAATGCCTTTTATTCTTTTGAGATACGTTCCATCAGTACCAAGTTATTGAGAGTTTTTATCATAAAGAGCTGTTGAATTTCCTCAAAGGCCTTCTCTGCATGGATTGAGATAATCATGTGGTTTTTGTCTTTGGTTCTGTTTATGCACTGGATTACGTTTATAGACTTGCGTATGTTGAACCAGCCTTGCATCCCCGGGATGAATCCTACTTGATCGTGATGGATAAGCTTTTTGATGGGCTGTTGCAGTTTGCCAGTATTTTATTGAGGATTTTTGTATCTATGTTCATCATGGATATTGGCCTGAAGTTTTCTTTTTTTGTTGGGTCTTTGCCAGGTTTTGGTATCAGGATGATGTTGGTCTCATAAGATGGGCCAGATAATAATTTGGATGTTGTTGTTTCTCTCCTGGCCTTTGGTGTGTACTCCAATGTTTGCTATCATAAGGAAAAAAAATGTTCTCACCACTGAAGGGCATAATGCACTCATCCACAAATCATCGGTTAATTGTCCTTTTGTAGCCAAGACATGAAGTACCCATCTCCCTTCTCTGTGTTTGGTGAAAAGATTAAAACTCAAGCAATCTCTGCTAAAGGCATGACTTTAGTCATCCTCTTGCAGTTGCTTCTCTTTGCCTCCAAGACCGTCCAATCTGATGGGCAGATTGTGCTTGTAGATGACTGGATTAAACTACAAATATCTCATGAGGCTGCTGCCTGCATCACTGGTCTCTGGGCAGCCATGGAGGCCCTGGTTGTTGAAGTAAGCTAACAACCTGCTATCATCAGCCAGTTGGATCCCATAAATGAACGTGTGCTGAACATGATCCGTCAAATCTCTAGGCCAGGCATCCCCAAACTACGGCCTGTGGGCCACATGCGGCCCCCAAGGCCATTTAACCGGCCCCCTGCCGCACTTCAGGAAGGGGCACCTCTTTCACTGGTGGTCAGTGAGAGGAGCACAGTATGTGGTGGCCCTCCAATGGGCTGAGGAACAGTGAACTGGCCCCCTGTGTAAAAAGTTTGGGGATGCCTGTTCTAAGCTGTCAACCAACCATTGTCCATCATAGACTGCACTAAAATCTTTCACTTGTGTAAACTTGAAGTAAAACTTTATAAGCCCCTCTCTAACCTCACCTGATGGAACATGATACAACTTCTTGCTAGATTTGTGTCTCCTGGATTGCAATTTCTAAAAAACCTTGAATAAAATACTTTTTATTTTGTTTATTTCCCACAGGATTTGTTTTAGTCTTATGATTTAAGAATTCACCATAGAATGCTATGCAGCCATCAAAAATGATGAGTTTGTGTCCTTTGTAGGACACGATGGATGAAGCTGGAAACCATCATTCTCAGCAAACTGACACAAGAGCAGAAAATCAAACACCACATGTTCTCACTCATAGGTGGGTGTTGAACAGTGAGAACACATGGACACAGGGAGGAGAGCATCACACACTGGTGTCTGTTGGGGGGAAATAGGGGAGGGCCAGTGGAGGTTGGGGAGTTGGGGAGAGATAGCATGGGGAGAAATGCCAGATATAGGTGAAGGGGAGGAAGGCAGCAAATCACGCTGCCACGTGTGTACTTAGGCAACAATCTTGCATGTTCTTCACATGTACCCCAAAACCTAAAATGCAAAAAAAAAAAAAGAAAAAAAACGAAAAAGCTCACCTGAACATGAGCTCTAAATCCAAAATTACAAACCATAGTCACAGTAACACAACCAGTGTACAGAATAAACAGGCTATAATAATCTTCAAAATGATTACATATCTATAAAAGAAGAATTCAAGTCCTAAGGAAAGAACAGAGAACTATGAAAAAAGAATTGGCAAATGAACTTCTAGAAATTAAAAGATTCTGATTAGTCATTACAACTAAAATTTTACTGCACAAAGTAACAAATTGAACATAACTGAAAAGTTAATTGAAGAAGAGAGATGAGATAATTAACAGAGGTGGAAAATGTCAAATAGAACTTTTAAGAAAGAGGGAAGCAAATAATATGCCACGAGAGAATAGATGAGACACTATAAGAATTAATGAAAGATATGAATTCTGAGTTGAAGAATAATGAGCTCCGAAAATGATACACTTTTAAAATCTTATCGCTAGGCACATAAAATAAAATCCTAGAACATTAAAGCCAAAAAGAAACACCACAAAAGGAATCTGAGAAAAAAAATAGGTTATCTTCAAGAACAATATTTAAACTGACAGTAGACTCTTACCAGTGACAAAAGCCAGAACACAAAGATTACTATCTTTAAAGGACTAGGAGAAAATAGATCATTGTCCTAATATTTTATGTGTTGCTAATACTTGACCCAAGGAGCATGTGGAAATAGTCATATTCAAACAAAGCGTGAGGAAGTGAACACTCATATCATAACAGAAACATTTACTAAAGAAAAGAATACATTTGAAAAAATCTGCACCCTAAAGTCAAGAATGGGATAAAGAAAACAGGGTAGGCAAGGCAAATGGTAACTGTATGAATGAAGTTATATAAGCATTAAATGAGAAAATAAAATTAATAACAACAATAATGACTTATGGAGGATTTAAAACACATAGAAATAAAGTAGTATAAAAGAGAAACATGGGCCAGACATGGTGGCTCATGCCTGAAATCCCAGCACTTTTAGAGAGTGAGGTGGGAGAATCACTTGAGACCAGAAGTTCAAGACCAGCCTGGGCAATGTAGGAAAATACTCATCTCTACAAAAAATAAAGATAAAAAAAATTAGGCCAGATGCAGTGTCTCACACCTGTAATCCCAGTACTTTGTGAGGCCAAGGCAAGACCATGTGAGCCCAGGAGTTTGAGACCAGCATAGGTAACATGAAACCTCGTTTCTACAAAAACTACAAAAATTAGCTGAGCATGGTGGCACATGTCTGTAGTTCCAGCTACTCAGGAGGCTGAGGTGAGAAGATCATTTGAGACAGGAAGGTGGAGGTTGCAATGAGCTGTGATCATACAACTGCACTCCAGCCTGAGTGATAGAGTAAGATCCTGTCTCTAAATAAATAAATAAATAAATAAGCCGAGCATGGTGGCATGCATGTAGTTCTAGCTACTTGGGGGGCTGAGGTGAAAGGATCCCTTGAGCTAAGGACTTCAAGGCTATATATATTCTGTACTCCAGTCTGGGTGAGATGGAGCGAGACTCTGCCTCTTTAAAAAAATGGTTATGGGAAAAGGTGAAATCTGTATAGTGGTATTAAAATGTTCCAAAATCCCTAAAAAAAAAATTCTTTTCTCAAAAGAGCAGAGTCCATTCTCTTCTCTGGAAAGCATGGCAGAGGCAAGACCTTGCAAAAGAGATAACTAAAAATATGTACATACATATAAATAGCAAGAATTTAAAACTCTAAATATTAAATATGTTACAAAAGTACATAAGCAATGGAATAAATAGGATAAATAGCAAAATGGATAAAATCAACTGTGAGTTGAAAGCCTGAACATTCAAATGAAGGTATTGAGAATGCTTTAGAAAAAAACTAAAGAGATAAATTGTTTTAAAAATATAGACCTGGGCTCAGTGGCTCTCACTCATACTAGCTACTTGGGAGGCTGAGGCCAGAGGATTAATTGAGACCAGAAGCTTGAGAGCACCCTGAGACCAGCCTGAGCAAGCCACCTGTCACTAAAAAAAAATTTTTAGATTATTTTGGCATTGTGGCATGTACCCGTAGTCTCAACTACTTTGAAGACTGAGGCAGAAGCATCACATGAGTTCAAGGAACTTGAGATTATAGTGAGCTATAATTGTGCCACTATACTCCAGCCTGGAGTGATACAAAATCTAGTCACATGAAAATAATGTTTAATTATCAAAGACAAAAATAAAGTTATAGAACTTGACAAAAAAAAATAGAGCAATTGGGACAAAAGGGGATGAATGAAGAATTTCCTTTTTATTTTCTTAATTTGTCATTACTTAGACTTTTTTGCTAAACTAAAACTTTCTTGAGGCTGGGCGCGGTGGCTCAAGCCTGTAATCCCAGCACTTTGGGAGGCTGAGGTGGGTGGATCATGAGGTCAAGAGATCGAGACCATCCTGGTCAACATGGTGAAACCCCGTCTCTACTAAAAATACAAATATTAGCTGGGCATGGTGGCACGTGCCTGTAATCCCAGCTACTCAGGAGGCTGAGGCAGGAGAATTGCCTGAACCTAGGAGGCGGAGGTTGTGGTGAGCCGAGATCGTGCCATTGCACTCCAGCCTGGGTAACAAGAGCGAAACTCCATCTAAAAAAAACAAAAAAACAAAAAAACAAAAAAACAAAAAACAACTTTCTTATATTTTGCTGCCCAGTTAACCCTAGGGAATTTTTAATTACTTGGTTTAAAAACAGATAGTCACATAAGCTTTCCATTTTTTTTTTTTTTGCAAATTACAAGAGCTGAATTTTAAATAAATATTTAACCTCTAAATTTTCTAAATTGCAATATTTAATAAAATAAAAATTATAAAAAAACACTTTGTAAAACATTTAGCATGTAACTGCTGGTTTTAAAATACAATAAATCCAATTATGGCAGAGACTCACCCTGTTGTTCACCACCTCGCCATTATCTGAATGCTCCTTGTGGTTCTTAAACCTCAGCAAGAAAGAATATAAATGTCTTCACATTGCTTTAAAAGACAATGTACATAAAAGGTAGAGATATTGGACCAGCTCAGAAAACCGTGCCAGTTTTCCACAGCAGGCAGAAAGGAGCCTGTATACCAGAGTCACAGCTCATAAAAACATAGTGCTTGACCGTCAGGAAACAAGCAACAATCAGTGCAGAGGAGGTGACAAGCCACCAACTGAGATGAGAAAAAAGAGCTGACAGATTAATTTCCAAATTATACCAGAGAACATACAATAAAGAGATCGCATGGCTTTATACATCAAAAACAATGACAAACAGTGAGGATTCCATTAAATTAAATTAGGAGCAGGTAAAGTCTGGCTTATAATCTTGAAACTTTAGTCCCTCTCCACAGTTTTATCCCATGACCTGGTAATTATTTTTTCCCTTCTGCATGGTTTGGGCACTGGTCAGCTTCTGGCCACAAGGAGTTTCTTTCTCTAATAAGAGTACTTACATCTCTCTTAAAACACTTCCTTTCCTTGCAAACTGCCCCAAAGAAGAAATATTTAAAACTTTCCTGATGTTTTTCTTCTACAGGGTTAATGGGCTCAGAGTGATGATAAGAAAAGCCAGTGAGTGCGTGGAGCCAGAAAGTGCGTAAAATGAGGACTTTTGTTCAGACAAGTCTAACACCACTGGCACCTGAATACTCTTCTCTGAGACCTGAGGATAAACTCACTCAACTTGAAGCTACTAGGACAGCTGATACCCACACACATGCACCACCTCTGGTCCTGGAGACTGGCCTGCCCAGCCCATCACAGACACCACTGACACCAGCATGGAATGCTTGGGAACCAAAGGTTTCTCTTGTCATTGCTACTGCCATAACCACTACCCAGGGGCTCAATAAGCTGTCCACCCACCTTGCCCACTGCTGGTGCCTGAGCAGGTCAAATAATCTGCCTTGACCTGCTAACACTGCTGCCAGCCCCAAAACAGGCATGCTAAGCCCACCACTGCCATCACTGGGGCCCAATGACTGAAACTCTGGTGTCCCTAACCCCAGCAAAACTTTACCACGGCCTCTGCTAACAATACCCCAAGCCACTGAGGAAGTTACAGACACCACTGATACTCTTTCAGCCAAATAATTTATATAAAGACAAGCCAGATGTAGTGGCTCACGCCTGTAATCCCAGCACATTTGAAGGCCAATGTGAGTGGCTTGCTTGAGCTTAGGAGTTCAAGTCCAGCCTGGAGAAAATGGTGAATCCCTGCCTTTACTAGAAACACACAAATTAGCCAGCCATGATGGTGAATGCCTTTAATCCCCAATACCTAGGAGGCTGAGGCACAAGAGTTGCTTGAACCCAGAGGTGGAGGTTACAGTGAGCTGAGATAGAGCCAGTGTACTCCGGCCTGGGAGACAGAGTGAGACTCTGACTAAAAGATAGATAGATAGATAGATAGATAGATAGATAGATAGATAGATGGATAGATAGATAGATAGATATTGGAATTCTTGGTGTTCCAAAAGACAAAGAGAAAACAATTGATGAAGTTTCTATCACAGGACAAGAAGAAGATGATGGAATCCTATGACAGGATAGGAGTAAGATTATGGCATAGAAAACCATCAATTGTCCTCCAAAAAAACCCCAACAAGTTAACAACTGTCTACAAATAAAAAACACCTTTATAAGAACCCAAAATCAGAATACCAACTCAGCCACAGCATGATAGGCTAACAGTCAGAGTCATGAGGCCCCCATTTCAGGCTCTAGCTCCCAGATAAAATCTCTAGACACATACTGGGCCAGAAGCAAATCCATTGCCTTAAAGAAAAAAATCCAGTCCTGGCAGCATCTATCACCTGCTGACTGTAGAACCCTTGAGACCAGAATAATCAGCAGAGTTACCCAGGTACTACATTGAGCTCCTTCAGGAAGGCTTTGAGACTTTGTGGCTTTAGGTAGTGCATCAAAAAGGCTCTTGAAGTCCACAATTCCAGGACTTGACATTTGGATGGCATTGGTGTATTTGCCATAAGCCAGAGGGGAGGTCATTGCCATGAAAGGCGAGTCCCAGGCCAGGCAGCATTTACCAAGAACTGATTTAAAAGACCATGAGTTTTAAGGGAACATCAGTAGTCTGTCAAAGCTCATCATGGTCAGGGGTGGTGGTGGCTATGGGGTCAGGCTCCACTGCCTTTGGAAAGGGGAGGGAAGAGTGAAAAGATCTGCATCTTGCAATGTGAGTGCCATTTCAGCTGCAGTACGATAGAACACCAGGTAGTCTTGAACTCTGAAATATGACTTCTTGATGGCACTTCAGGACGTGCCCAGATCCCAGGGGACCTCATTGATCTGAAGGGAAAATCACAGGTCTGGTTGTTTTGGCCACCTGCTAATTCTAAAGCCCCAAGTCTTTGAACGAACTTAGGCAGTAGCCAAAAGAGTGGTTAACACAGGTTTGGGGCAAGACCCAGTGCTCTGCTGGCTTCAGGTCTGATCCAGTGCAGTTACAGTGGCGATGGACACGGAAGGGTTTTTGTCACTGCACCCCCAGCTCTGTGTGGCTCAGAACAGAGAGAGGGAATTTGTATGTACGGGAAAAACTAAGTGAAGACTACAAGAGCCTGTGAGGGTAATACATAGATATCTCCCAGATATTGTTGGGGTAATACCATCAAAACAATAAGAGCATCAAGTCAATACCTCACCAGGCTGAAAGAACCACATAATTACTGGAGTTTGGGTGCTCCCTAAAGCAGATATGATTTAGTCCACAACACCCAAGTCTTGTCAAATATCTGTAAAACCTTCCTTAGAGGGTCAACTACAAATAAGCACAGACAGTAAAGACTACAATAAGTGCCTAACTCTTCAATTCTAAGACACCAAAGAATATTTACTAGCACCAATACAATTCAGGAAAACATTATCTGACCAAATCAACTAAATAAGTCACCAAAGTCCAATCCTGGAGAAACAGAGATACATGAATTTTAATATGGAAAATTCAAAATAGTTGTGGTGATAAAACTCAAATAAATTCAAGATAACAGCAGAGATGGAATTTGTAATTCTGTCAGATAAATTTAACAAACAGATTGAAATAATTAAGAAGAATCAAACAGAAATCCTGGAGCTAAGAAATTTAATTGACACTAAAGAGTGCATCAGAGTTCTTTAATAGCAGAATTGATCAAACAGAAAAACAAGCTGTGACCTTCAGACAGGCTGCTTAAAAATACACAGTCAGAGAACAGACACACACAAAAATAAAAAACAACAAAGCATGCCTACAGACTCTACAAATATTCTGAAAAGGACAATCTAAGAGTTTGTTTTTTGTTTTTGTTTTTGCCTTAAAAAGAAAGTAGAGAAAATGATAGTGGTAGAAATTTTATTCAAGTGGATAAAACAGAGAGCCTGACAAAATTAGAAAAAAAAATCCAAGTCCAAGAAAGTTATAGAACAGATTGTAGAAAATTTAACTCAAAGAAGACTACCTCAAGGCATTGAATTATCAAACTCCGAAACATGAAAGATAAAGAAAAGATTCTAAAAGCAACAAGAAAAAAGAAACAACATATAAAGATGCTCCAGTATTTTTGGCAGCAGGAATTTCAGTGGAAATATTAAAGGCCAGGAGATAATGAAATGATATATTTAAAGTGCTAAAGAAAAAAAAATGTTTTACCCTAGAATAGTATTAAAGTGAAAATATTCTTCGAACATGAAGGATAAATAAAGACTTTTCCAGACAAACAAAAACTGAGGGATTTCATCAATACCAGACCTGTCAAACATCAAATGTTGTATTTCAATCAGAAAGAAAATGACATTAATGAGCAATACATAATCACCTGAAAGTATAAAACTCACTGTTACAGGCTGGGCATGGTGGCTCACGCCTGTAATCCCAGCACTTTGGGAGGCCGAGACGGGTGGATCACAAGGCCAAGAGATCAAGACCATCCTGTTCAACAAGGTGAAATCCCGTCTCTACTAAAAATACAAAAATTAGCTGGGCATGGTGGCGCACGCCTGTAGTCCCAGCTACTCGGGAGGCTGAGGCAGGAGAATTGCTTGAACCCAGGAGTTGGAGGTTGCGGTGAGCCGAGATCGCACCATTGCACTCCAGCCTGGGTAACAAGAGCGAAACTCCATCTCAAACAAACAAACAAACAAACCAAAAAACTCACTGTCACTAGTAAGTACACAAAAAACCACAGAATTTTATAGTGCTGTAACTGTGGTGTATAAACTACTCTTATCATAAGTAGATGATGTAAACAAATGAGCAAATAAAAAATAATAACTACAACTTTTCAAACATAATAAGTACAATAAGATATAAATAGAAGCAACAAAATGTCAAAAAGTGGGGAAATTACAGTTTTTAAGTTAGAGTCTTTAATTAAAAGTTTTCTTCTTATTCGTTTATTCATGCACATAGTATTAAGTTGTTTCCAGGTTAAAAACTAGGTTATAAAATAGTATTCCCAAGTCTCATGGCAACCTCATATAACCTCATGAAAACCTACAATAGACACACAAAAGATAAAAAGCTAGAAACTAAATTATATCACTGGAGAAAATCATCTTCACTAGTAGAAGACAAGAAGAAAACAAAGACCAGAAAACAAATGACAATATGGCAAGAGTAACTCCTTACTTATTAATAATAACGTTATATTTAAATGGACTAAACCCTCCAATCAAAAGACAGAAAGTAAGTAGAATGGATACAAAAACAAGATTCATTTATCTGTTGCCTATAAGAAACACACTTTATCTATTAAGACACACATAGGCTAAAAACAAAAATACAGAGCAAGATACTTCATGCCAACAGAAACCAAAGAGCAGAAGTCACTATACTTATACCAAACAAAATAGATTTCAAGATTCAAAAGTCACTATAGAAGATAAAGGGGACTTCTGCAAAGATGGCCGAATAGGAACAGCTCTGGAGTGCAGTTTCCAGTGAGAGCAATGCAGAAGGTGAGTGATCTCCTAATTTCCAACCGAAGTACAAGGTTCATCTCAATGGGACTGGTTGGAGAGTTCTTGTAGCCCAAGGAGGGCAAACTGAGGCAGGAAGGGGTGCTGCCTCACCCAGGAAGTGCAATGGGCTGGAGGATCCCCCTCCTACCCAATGGAGGCCATCGGGAACTTTTCCGGCCACTCTGGCACTCCAGTTCAGATATTGCACTTCTTCTATGGTCTTTACAGTCTACACACCAGGATATTCCTGCTGGGCCTACAAGGACTGCGAGTTTCCAGCACAACTCTGGATGACCATTTCAGCCAGTGCCTTGGGTTTTCCGTACAAATCTGGGAGGCTGTTTTAACTGGCGTCTGAAATGCTTGTGAGTCAGAGCCAATCATTCCCCTGAAAAAAGAAAGGGCTGAAGACAAGGAGCCAAGGGATCTGGCTCTGTGGGTCTCACCCTACAAAGACCAGCAAACTGAAACCCACTGGACTGAGAGTTTCACAGCCAGCACAACAGTGTGAGCTCCACCCAGGATGGTGGAGCTCAGTGAGGGGAAGGGCATCCATGATCACTGAGGCAGTCCAGCCATTACCAAGGCAGTTTGCCATTACCACAGAAGTTCCCCACTACCAAGGCAGTTCTAACTTTGCCTGTGTAAACAAAATTGCAAGGCAGTTTACACAGCAGCTGGGTGGAGCCCACAGAAGCTCAGCAATGCCTCTGCTGGCAGACTGTCACTAGATTCCTTCCTTGCTGGGCAGAGCATCTCTGAAAAAAGGCAGCAGCACCAGGGACTTATAAATGAAGCCCTACCTTCCCGAGACAGAGCACCTGTGAGTGCAGCAGGAAAAGCAGCAGTTGTGAGTTCTGCTACAGCACACTTAAACATCCCTGCCCAGCAGCTCTGAAAGGAGCAACAGAGCTCCCAGCGCAGCACTTGAGCTGTGAAAAGGGACACACTGCCTCTTCAAGCAGCTCCCTGAGCTCCATATATCAAAAGAGACACCTCATACAAGAGAGCAAAAATCTTCAATAAAATACTGGCAAACCAAATGTTTATCCATCACGATCAAGTAGATCTCATCCCAGGGATACAAGTCTGGTTCAACATACACAAATATATAAATGTAATCCATCACATGAACTGAACCAAAGACAAAAACCACATGATCATCTCAATAGATGCAGAGAAGATCTTTGACAAAATTCAACAGCCCTTTATGCTAAAAACTCAACTAACTAGATATCGATGGAACATATCTCAAAATAATAAAAGCCGTTTATGAAAAACCCACAGCCAATATTATACTAAATGGACAAAAACTGAAAGCATTCCTTTGAAAATTGGCACTAGATAAGGGTGCCCTCTTTCACCATTTCTAGTCAACATAGTATTGGAAGTTCTAGCCAGAGCAATCAGGCAAGAAAAAGAAATAAAATGTATTCAATTTGGAAAAGCAGAAGTCAAATTGTCTCTGTTTGCAGGTGACATGATTGTATATTTAGAAGACCTCATCATCTCAGCCCAAAATCTCCTGAAACTGATAAGCAACTTCCACAAAGTCTCAGGATACAAAACCAATGTGCAAAAATCACAAGCATTTCTATATGCCAATAACAGACAGAGAGACAAATCATGAGATATCTCCCATTCACAATTACTACAAAGAGAATAAAATACATAGGAAATAAAATACATAGGAATAAAATACATGAAGGATGTGAATACATGAATATGGGAATGAATTCACATGAATACATGAAGGACATGAACTAATGAAGGTAATGAAGGACCTCTTCAAGGAGAACTACAAACTACTGCTCAAGGAAATAAGAGAGGACACAAACAGATGGGAAAACATTCCATGCTCATGGTTAGGAAGAATCAATATTATGAAAATGGCCATACTGCCCAAAGTAATTTATAGATTCAATGCTTTCCCCATAAAGCTACCATTGACCTTCTTCACAGAACTGGGGAAAAAAACCACCCTATACTTTATATGGAACCAAAAAAAGCCCACATAGCCAAGACAATTGTAAGCAAAAAGAACAAAGCTGAAGGCATCATGCTACCTGACTTCAAACTATGCTACAAGGCTACAGTAATCAAAACAGTGTGGTACTGGTACCAAAACAGAGATATAGACCAATGGAACAGAACAAATGCCTCAAAAGTAATGCCACACATCTGCAACCAACTGATCTCTGACAAACCTGATAAAAACAAGCAATGAGGAAAGAATTCCCTGTTTAATAAATGGTGTTGAGAAAACTGGCTAGCCATGTGCAGAAAGCTGAAACTGGATCCCTTCCTTATACCTTATACAAAAATTAACTCTAGATTGATTAAAAGTTTTAACACAAAACCTAACACCATAAAAACCCTAGAAGAAAATCTAGGCAATACCATTCAGGACCTAGGTGTTTCATGAACAAAACACCAAAAGCAATGGCAAAAAAAGGGCCAAAATTGACAAATGGGATTTAATTAAACTTAAGAGCTTCTTCACAGCAAAAGAAACAATCATCAGAGTGAACTGTCAACCGACAGAATGCAAAAAAGTTTTTTCAAGCTACCCATTTGAAAAAGGGCAAATATCCAGAATCTACAAGTAACTAAAACAAATTTACAAGCAAAAAACAAACAACCCCATCAAAAAGTGGGCAAAGAATATGAACTGACACTTTTCAGAAGAAGACATTTATGTGGCCAAGAAACATGAAAAAATGCTCATCAGGGGAAGATTCAAAATGGCCATTTAGGAACAGCTCAGGATTGCAGCTCCTAGTGAAAGCACAGAGGGTGAATGGTGAGTGGACGCTGCATTTTTATTGCCCACAGGCCAGGAGATTCCCAGGCAGAGGAGCCCCACAGCTCACCAGCATGGCTGTTTTGGTCAGTGCAGCTGCTTTGCCCCACATGACTGCTTTGCCCCGCACAGCTGCTTTGTCGGGGCCCTGGTGTGGCAGTTCTTCATACAAAATACACAGGTCCATGTGCCCTTTTAGCTGGCGATTGGAGCCCAGGGAAATCGCCCATTCATCTGATTAAAAAGGGAACTGAACAGGGAGCCAGGCCAGGAGATTCCTGGGCAAAGAAAGCACCACGAATCTCAGTGCCGCTGTTTAAGCTGGCACAGTGAGTCACTGCACGGGAAATCACACAGATCCCGGCGCCTTTGCAACAGGCGACGGAACACCTGGGAGAAAGTCGACTGTTCAACTAAAAACAAAAACAAAAACAAAAAACTCTGAAGCAGGGAGCCAGGTGATCAGGCTTGGCTGGTCCCACCCCCACAAAAGAACAGGAATTAAAAATTCTCCAAATTTAGAGTTTCACAGCAAGCGCGGCTGAACCCGGGATGGTCCAGATCTGTGGGGGAGGGGTGTACAACATTACCGAGGCACTCCACCACTACGAAGGTAGTCTGCCATTACTGAGGCAGCCTGCCATTGCCAAGGCAACCCACCATTGCTGAGGCTGCCTGCCATTGCCAAGGCAACGTGCCATTACAGAGAGAGTCCACCAATGCAGAGGTGGGCCACCATTGTGGAGGCAGTTCTAACTACACCCATATAAACGGGACTGCAGAGAAGTTCACACGGCAGCTGGGCAGAGACCACAGCAGCTAAGAAAAGCCTCTGCAGGTGGACAGTGACTAGGCTGCTTCCTTGCTGGGCAGGGCAGCCCTGAAAAAAAAAGACAGCAGCACAACAAAAACTCATAAATAAAGCCCTAACTCCCTGGGACAGAGCACCTGGGAACAAAAAGCAGTTTTTGAGTTCTGCTGCAGCAGACCTAAACGTACCTGCCCAGCAGCTCTGAATGAACAACAGAGCTCACAGCTCAGCACTTGAGCTCCTATAAAGGACAGACCACCCCTCAAGTAGCTCCCTGACCTCTGTATATCCAAAGAGTCACCTCATAAAGGAGAAATCAGACTGACATTTGGTGAGTATCCTTCTGGAACAAAGATAGCAGCAGAAGAAACTGGTAGCAACCCTTACTGTTCTGCAGCTGCTGCAGGTGATCCCCAGGCAAGCAGAGCCTGGAGTTGACCTCAGCAGTCTTACAGCAGAGGGGCCAGACTCTTAGAAGGAAAACTAAGAAACAGAAATAATTTCATCATCAACAAACAGAACATCAACTCAGAGACCCAAACTGAAAGTCAGCAACTACAAAGACGACAGGTAGATAAATACATAAAGAAGGGAAGAAACCAGCACAAAAAGGATAAAAACACCCGAAACCAGAACACCTCTCCTCCTACAAGGGATCACAACTTCTCACCAGCAAGGGAACAAGGCTAGATGGAGAATGAGTGTGATGAAATGACAGAATCAGGCTTCAGAATGTGGGTAGTAAGAAATTTCCATGAGCTAAAAGAGCATGTTCTAACCCAATGCAAAGAAACTAAGAACGTTGAAAAAAGATTTGAAGAAATGCTAATGAGAATGGACAACTTAGAAAGGAATATAAGTGAATTGATGGAGCTGAAAAACACAACACGAGAACTTCACAAAGCATGCACAAGTTTCAACAGCTGAATTGACCAAGCAGAAGAAAGGATATCAGAGATCGAAGATAAATTCAATTAAATAAAAGGAGAAGGCATAATTAGAGAAAAATGGATAAAAAGAAATGAACAAAGTGTCTACGAAATGAGGGACTATCTGAAAAGACCGAATCTACATTTGACAGGTGTACCTGAATACGACAAAGAGAATGAATCCAAGCTGGAAAATACTCTTCAGGATATTATTCAGGAAAACTTCCCCAACCTAGCAAGGCAGGCCAATATTCAAGTCCAAGAAATACAGAGAACAGCACAAAGCTATTCCTCAAGAAGAGCAACACCAAGGCACATAATCATCAGATTCACCAGGGTTGAAATGAAGGAGAAAATGCTAAGGGCAGCCAGAGAGAAAGGTCCGGTTACACATAAAGGGAAGCCCATCAGACTCATAGCAGGTCTCTTAGCAGAAACCCTACAAGACAGAAGAGAGTGGGGGCCAATATTCAACATCCTTAAAGAAAAGAAATTTCAAACCAGAATCTCCTATCCAGCCAAACTAAGCTTCATAAGTGAAGGAAAAATAAAATCCTTTGCAAACAAGCAAGTACTGAGATTTTGTCACCACCAGGCCTGCTTTACAAGAGCTCCTGAAAGCGGCTCTAAATATAGAAAGAAACAACCAGTACCAGCCACTCCAAAAACATACTAAATGGTAAAGAGCATCAACACAATGAAGAATCTGCGTCAATTAACAGGCAAACCAGCCAGCTGGCATTAAAATGGCAGTATCAAATTCACAAATGACAATATTAACCCTAAATGTAAATGGACTAAATACCTCAATCAAAAGACACAGACTGGCAAAATGGATAAAAAGCCAAAACCCATTGGTGTGCTGTATCCAGGAAACCCATCTCACATGCAAGGATACACAAAGGCTCAAAATAAAGGAATGGAGGATTTACCAAGAAAATGGAGAGAAAAAAAAAAGCAGGAGTTGCAATTCTCATCTCTGATAAAATAGACTTTAAAGCAAAAAAGATCAAAAGAGACAAAGAAGGACATTACATAATGGTAAAAGGATCAATGCAACAAGAAGAGCTAACAATCCTGAATATATAGGCACCCATACAAGAGCACCAAGATACATACGGCAAGTTCTTAATGACTTACAAAGTGATTTAGACTCCCACACAATAATAGTGGGAGACTTTAACACCCCATTGTCAATATTAGACAGATCAACCAGACAGAAAATTAACAAGGATATCCAGGACTTGAACTCAGACCTGGACCAAGCAAACATAATAGACATTTACGGAACTCTCCACCCCAAATCCACAGAATATACATTCTTCTCAGCACCACATCACACCTACTTTAAAATTGACCACATTATTGGAAGTAAATAACTTCTCAGCAAATGCAAAAAAATGGAAATCATAACAAACAGTCTCTCAGACCACAGTGCAATCAAAATAGAACTCAGAATTCAAAAACTAACTCAGAACCGCACAGCTTCATGGAAACTGAACAACTTGCTCTTGAATGTTGACTGGATAAGCAATGAAATGAAGGCAGAAATAAAGACGTTCTTCGAAACCAATGAGGACGAAGACACAACATACCAGAATCTCTGGGACATATTTAAAACAGTCTCTAGAGAAAAATATATAGCAATAAGTGCCCGCATAAGAAGCAAGGAGAGATCTAAAATTGACACCCTATCATCAAAATTAAAAGAGCTCAAGGAGCAAGATTAAAAAACTCAAAACCTAGGAGAAGACAAGAAATAACTAAGATCGCCGGGCGCGGTGGCTCAAGCCTGTCATCCCAGCACTTTGGGAGGCCGAGGCGGGTGGATCACGAGGTCAAGAGATCGAGACCATCCTGGTCAACATGGTGAAACCCCATCTCTACTAAAAATACAAAAAAGTAGCTGGGTATGGTGGCACTTGCCTGTAATCCCAGCTACTCAGGAGGCTGAGGCAGGAGAATTGCTTGAACCCAGGAGGCGGAGGTTGCGGTGAGCCGAGATCACGCCATTGCACTCCAGCCTGGGTAACAAGAGCAAAACTCCGTCTCAAAAAAAAAAAAGAAAAAGAAAAAAAGAAAGAAAGAAAGAAAGAAATAACTAAGATCAGAGCAGAACTAAAAGAGATAGAGACACAAAAACACCATCAAGAAATCAAGAAATCCAGGAGCTGGTTTTTCAAAAAGATCAACAAAATACACAGACCACTAGTCAGATTAATAAAAAAGAAAAGAGAGAATAACCAAATTGATGCAATGAAAAATGATAAAAGGAGTATCACCACAGATTCCACAGAAATTCAAGCCATCATCAGAGATTATTACAAAAAACTCTATGCACATAAACTAGTAAACCTGGAAGAAAAATGGATAAAAGTCCTTAAACTTCTTCCTAAACCAGGAAGAAGTCAAAACCATGAATAGGCCAATAACAAGGGCTGAAGTTGAGGCAGCAATTAAGAGCTTACCACCCCCCAAAAAAGCCCAAGACCAGACAGGTTCACAGCGAAATTCTTCCAGACATCAAAGAAGAGCTGGTACCATTCCTTCTGAAACTATTCAAAATAACCCAAAAAGAGGGAATCCTTCCCAAATCATTTTAGGAGACCAACATCATCCTGATACCAAAGCCCAGCAGAGACTCAACAAGAAAAGAAAACTTCAGGCCAATATCCATGATGAACATAGATGCAAAAAACTTCAATAAAATACTGGCAAGCCAATTGCAACAGCACATCAAAAAGCTTATCCACCATGATCAAGTAGGATTCATTCCAGGGATGCCAGGCTGGTTCAACATACACAAGTCTATAATCATAATTCACCACATAAACAGAAACAAAGACAAAAACCACATGATTATCTCAATTGATACAGAGAAGGCCTTTGAAAAAATTCAATAGCCTTTTATGCTAAAAACCCTCAATAAACTAGGTATTGATGGAATATATCTCAAAATTATAAAAGCCATTTACTACAAACCAACAGCCAATATACTGAATGGGCAAAAACTGGAAGCATTTTCTTTGAAATCTGGCACTAGACAAGGATGCCCTCTCTCACCATTCCTATTCAGTATAGTACTGGAAGTTCTAGCCAGAGCAATCTGGCAAAAAAAGAAATAAAGGGTATTCAAATAGGAAAGGAGGAAGTCAAATTGTCTCTATTTGCAGACAGCATTATTGTATATCTAGAAGACCCCATTGTCTCAGCCCAAAATCTCTTTAAACTGATAAGCAACTTCAGCAAAGTTTCAGGATATAAAATCAATGTGCAAAAATCACAAGCATTCCTATACACCAATAACAGACTTAAAGAGAGCCAAATCGAGAATGAACTGCCATTCACAATTGCCACAAAGAGAATAAAATACCTAGGAACACAACTAACAAGGAACGTAAAGGACCTCTTCAAGGAGAACTACAAACCTCTGCTCAGCAAAATAAGAGAGGACACAAACAGATGGAGAAACATTCCATGTCCATGGTTAGGAAGAATCAATATCGTGAAAACGGCCATACTTCCCAACGTAATTTACAGATTCAACGCTATCCCCATCAAGCTACCAATGACTTTCTTCAGAGAACTGGGAAAAAAACCCTTAAACTTCATATAGAACCAAAAGAGAGCCCGCATAGCCAAGTCAATTCTAAGCAAAAAGAATAAAGCGGGAGGCATCACACTACCAGACTTCAAACTATACTACAAGGCTACAGTAATCAAAACAGCATGGGACTGGCACCAAAATAGAGATTCCCTGTTTAATAAATGGTGTTGGGAAAACTGGCTAGCAGTGTGCAGAAAGCAGAAACTGGGCCTGTTCCTGACATCTTACACTAAAATTAACTCCAGATGGCTTAAAGACTTAAACATAAGACCTAACAGCATAAAAACTGTAGATGAAAATCTAGGCCCATTCAGGACATAGGTGTAGGCAAGGACTTCATGACCAAAACACCAAAAGCATTGGCAACAAAAGCCAAAATAGACAAATGGGACCTAATCAAACTCCACAGCTTCTGCACGGCAAAAGAAACAGTCAGTAGAGTGAATTGGCAACCAACAAAATGGGAAAAAAATTTTGTAGTTTACTCATCTGACAAAGGGCTGATATCCAGAATTAACAAAGAATTAAAACAGATTTACAAGAAAAAAACAAGCCCATTCAAAAGTGGGCAAAAGATATGAACAGCTACTTTAAAAAGAAGACATACATGAGGCCAACAAACATATAAAAAAATGCTCATCATCACTGGTCATAAGAGAAATACAAATCAAAACTGCATTGTGAATGGTGATCATTAAATAATCTGAAGACAACAGATGCTAGAGAGGATGTGGAGAAATAAGAACACTTTTACATTATTGGTGGGAGTGTAAATTAGTTCAACCATTGTGGAAAACAGTGTGGTGATTCCTCAAGGACCTAGAAATAGAAATTCCATTTGACCCAGCAATCTCATTACTGGGTATATATCCAAAGGATTATAAATCATTCTACTATAAGGACACATGCACACGAATGTTTACTGCAGCACTGTTTACAATAGCAAAGACTTGTAACCAACCCAAATGCCCATCTATAATAGACTGGACAAGGAAAATGTGGCACATATACACCATGAAATATTATGCAGCCATCAAAAATGATGAGTTCGTGTCCTTTGTAGGGACATGAATGAACCTGGAAACTATCATTCTCTGCAAACTGACATTAGAGCAGAAAATCAAACAGCATATGTTCTCACTCATAGGCGGGTGTTGAACAATGAGAACACATGGACACAGGGAGGGGAGCACCACACACTGGGGTCTATTGGGGGGAAATGGGAGAGGGACAGTGAGGGGTGGGGAGTTGGGGAGAAATAACATGATGAGAAATGCCAGATATAGGTGATGGGGAGGAAGGCAGCAAATCACACTGCCATGTGTGTACCTATGCAACAATCTTACATGTTCTTCACATGTACCCCAAAACCTAAAATGCAATAAAAAATAAATTAAAGGAAAAAAAAAGAAAAAATACTCATCATCACTGGTCATTAGAGAAATGAAATCAAAACTACATTGAGATACTATCACACCCCAGTTAGAATGGTGATCATTAAAAAAATCTGGAGACAACAGATGTTGGAGAGGATGTGGAGAAATAGGAACACTTTTACACTTCTGGTGGGAGTGTAAATTAGTTCATCCATTGTGCAAGACAGTGTGGCAATTCCTCAAGGACCAAGAAATAGAAACACCATTTGACCCAGCAATCCCATTACTGGGTACATACCCAAAGGATTAGTAATTGTTCTATTATAAAGACACATGGACACATATGTTCATTCCAACCCTGTTTACAATAGCAAAGATCTGGAACCAACCCAAATGCCCATCAATGATAGACTGGACAAGGAAAATGTGGCACATATACACCGTGGAATGCTATGCAGACATAAAAAGGGAATAGTTCATGTCCTTTTGCAGGGACACAGATGAATCTGGAAACCATCATCTCAGGAAACTGACACAAGAACCGAAAGACCAAACACCATACGTTCTCACTGTTAAGTGTGTGCTCGATAATGAGAATACATGGACACAGAGAGGGGAACATCACACATTGGGGCCTTTAGGGAGTGAGGAGTTAGGGGAGGGATAGCAGGCGGTGGGGAGATTGGGGAGGGATAACGTTAGGAGAAATACCTAATGTAAGTGACAGGGGGATGGAGACAGCAAACCACCATGGCATGTGTGTACCTATGTAACAGTTTTACAAGATCTGCACATGTAGCCCAGAACCTAAAGTAAAATAATGAAAAAAAATTATGAAGAGTTTAATTCAGCAAGAGAATATGATTTTAAATATATATGCACCTAAATATATATATAATGTATTTATAGAAATCATTTATGTAACTAAACATCCATATATAAAGAAAACATTATTAGAGCTAAGGAAAATAATAACCCTCAATAAAATAATAGTTGGAGACCTCAACACCTGACTTTTGACAGTGGACAGAACTTCCAGACAGAAAATAAACAAAGAAATATTAGTCTTAATCTGCAGTATAAACCAAATGGACCTAATAGATATTTACAGGACATTATAGCCAAGAGTTGAGAGTGCACATTATTTTCCTCAGCACATGAATTATTCTCAAAGATAGATTATATGTTAGTCAACAAAGCAAGTCTTGAAGCATTCAAAAATTTGCAACACTATCAGACATTTTCTTTGTCCATAATATAATAAAACTAGCAATTAGTAACCAGAGGAACACATGAAAGTATAATAATACCTAGAAAACAAACAATGTGCTCCTGGATGACCAGTGGATCCGTGAAGAAATTAATGAGAAAATTTAAAAATTACTTGAAACAAATGGTAATGAAAACACACCATACCAAAACCTACAAAATACAGCAAAAGCAGTACTAAGGGGAAAGTGTAGCTATAAGTACCTCCAACACCCGAGTAGGAAAATCTCCAAATTAAACATATAATAATGAATTTTTTTTATGGTGAAAAGATATACATATATTTAGAATTAGCCAGCTGGACTCCGTTTAGATGATCCCAATTTTGTTGGCAACATCCAAAGCCTCGTAATCAGTAGCCAGTCGAACATATGCTTTCTTCTCTCCATTAGGCCGAATCAAGGTGTTGACCTTGGCCGTCAATGTCATAGAGCTTCTTCACAGCCTGTTTGATCTGGTGCTTGTTGGCTTTAACATCCACAGTGAACACAAGTGGGTTGTTGTCTTCTATCTTCTTCATGGCAGACTCAGTGGTCAGCTTGATGATAGCGTAGTGGTCCAGCTTGTTTCTCCTGGGGGCGCTCTTCTGAGGATATTTGGGCTGCCTCCGGAGTTGCAGTGTCTTGGGCCACTGGAAGGTGGCTGACGTGCGGATCTTCTTTTTTTTGTGGCTGTGGACACCTTTCAACACTGCCTTCTTGGCCTTTAAAGCCTTCTCTTTGGCTTCAGCTTTGGGAGGGGGCAGGAGCTTCCTTCTTCGCTTTCAGCGCCATCCTGTGAAAAGCAAAATGATGAATCTTAAAGAACTAGAAAGATGAGAGCAAACAAAACCCCAAGATAATTTTTTAAAAACAGCTGAGCAGAAATAAATGAAGTCGAAATGAATAAAAGAATACCAAAAATATCAATAAAACACAAAGTTGGTTTTGTAAAAGTCAAAAAAGTTGACAAACATTTAGCCACACAAACCAGAAAAAGAGAATGGTCTGAATAAATAAAATCAGAATTATAAACATTACAACTGAAAATTCACAAATTAAGGATTATTAATGGCTACTATGAGCAATTATATGTCAATAAATTGAAAAATCTAGAAAAAAATGGAAAAATTCTGAGATAAATAAAACCTATGAAGATTGAACTAGAAAGAAATCTAAAGCCTAAACAGACCAATAAGTAACACATCTGAAGGTATAATAAAAAGTCTCCCAGTAGGCCGGGCAAGGTGGCTCACGCCTGTAATCCCAGCACTTTGGGAGGCCGAGGCGGGTGGATCATGAGGTCAAGAGATCGAGACCATCCTGGTCAACATGGTGAAACCCCGTCTCTCCTAAAAATACAAAAAATTAGCTGGGCATGGTGGCACGTGCCTGTAATCTCAGCTACTCAGGAGGCTGAGGCAGGAGAATTGCCTGAACCCAGGAGGCAGAGGTTGTGGCGAGCCGAGATCACACCATTGCACTCCAGCCTGGGTAACAAGAGCGAAACTCCGTCTCAAAACAAAACAAAACAAAACAAAACAAAACAAAAAAAGTCTCCCAGTAAGTAAAAACTCAGGACCTAATAGTTTCACTGCTGAATTACACCAAACATTTAAGAAAAATGAATAACAGTCCTAATCAAATTATTTTTTAAAATATAGAAGGGAATTTTTCAAAACTTACATAACAAGATCAGTACTACCCTGATTCCAAAATCAAAGACATAAGAAAGAAAGGAAAGAAGAAAGAAAGAGAGAAAGAAAGAAAGAAAGAAAGAAAGGAAGGAAGAAAGAAGAACGAAAGAAACAAAGAAACAAAGAAAGAAAGGAAGAAAGAAAGAAACAAAGAAAGAAAGAAAGGAAGAAAGAAAGAAACAAAGAAAGAAAGAAAGAAAGAAAACAAAGAAAGAAAACTACAGGCCAGTATCTCTGACCAATGTTGATGCAAAAATCCTCAACAAAATATTAGCAGACCAAATTCAACAATATATTAGAAAAATCATTTATGATTACCAAGTGTGACTTACCCCTTGGAGGCAGAATGCACAAATTAATAGATGTGATACATTACGTTAACAGAATAAAAAATAAATAATGACAGGCCCCCAGCTGGTAGTATACTGAGTAGGGAAACAATAAAAGCCTTTCCTCTAAAATCTAGACCATGACAAGGATACCCAATGTTTCCACTAGTATTTAATATAGTACAAGAAGTCCTAGTTTGAGCAATCAAATAAATAAATAAATAAATAAATAAATATATCCCAATTGAAAAAGTTAAGTACAATTATCTTTGTTTTCACATAATATTATCTTATATTTTTAAAAACTCAAAGATTCCACTGAAAAAATACTAGAACGGTTAAATTCAATAAAGTTGCAGGATACAAAATCAACGTACAAAAATCAGTAGCATTTCAATATGTCAACAGTGTATGATGTGGGAAAAAAATAGAATACCAATCCTATTTACAATAGCCACACATGGAATGAAATACCTAGGAGTTAATCAAGTGTGGGGGGAAATGAAATATTTAATTTGATCTCAACTGAACTGGACACAGTGGTCATCAAGTCCTGGAACACGTTGTACGAGCCCCTTGAGGCATTTATCCAGCACTGTTTCAGAGAAATCTCTATTTCAATCATTTCTATATGTTAGTTATTGAAAAAAAAATAGACAATTACAAAAACAAGTTGACCTTTTTGTGTTCCTTGAGCCCAGTTGCGAAGGGCTCTCGTGACTGGACCTCATGCTAAACAACTTCTTACAAAAAGAGCCAGGGTCCCAGACTGAAGAGAAGCTTCATGAGAATTTTCAACTGTGCACGGATGAGTGCCCAATTCTGGAGCCCAGACTAATCAAACTACCAGTCCTGTTGCTTCCCAGTCTGGTGATGAATCCTATATAGTCTGGAGAATGTAACTCTAGAGCCAGGCTGTTGCTTCCCAGTCTGGTGATGCTTCCTTTGTAGTCTGGTGACCAGACTACAGAGGAAGCATATATATATATGCTTATATATATATTTATATATATATATATATATATATATATATATATATGCATATATATATGCATATATATATACACACACATTATATATATGATTATAAGTATATATATGAAGCATATAAATATGTATATATTTACTCTCAACATATATACACAAAAGATATATTTTTCCCTTCTCCCCACATCAATTTGCTTATTATATCATTTGCTTCTTATATGACTTGCTTATTATATCTGCATTACCATATACTTGGGATAAAAGCTGTTCACTCTGAAAAGTATTGTGTGTGCCTTTTATTCTCCTCTCATGCATCTCCCACATGAAACATGCCCAGCAAGTGAAAACTCTTCATAATAAAACTATAAAACACCTAAGAAGTTGAAGAGGACAGCAAAAACTGAAAAATTATTCTGTGTTCATGGATTTGTAATAGTAGTATGGTTGAAATGTCCATACTACCCAAAGCAATCTAGACGAAATGCAATTCTTATCAGAATATCAATTAAGATTTTTTACCGAAGTAGAAAAAACCATCCTCCAATTTATATGAATGCCCAAGCATGTTGACTCATGCCTATAATCCCAGCACATTAGGAGGCTGAGGTGGAAGGATAACTTTAGGCAAGGAGTTCAACACCAGACTTTGCAACATAATGAGACCCATATTTGCAAAGTAAATTTTTAAAAAGCATGATAGCTAACACCTGTAATCACAGCACTTTCGGAGGCCAAGGCTGGTGGATTGCTTGAGTCCAGGAGTTTGAGACCAGCCTGGGTAACACTGTGAGAACCCATCTCTACAACAAAAACCCAAAATTTAGCTGGGCATGGTGGTCTGTGTCCCTAGTCCCAACTATTCAGAAGGTGGAGGAGACAAGTTGAGGCCGCAGAGAGCCAAAATTGTGCCACTGCAATCCAGCCTGGGTGACAGAAATACTACCTCTAAAAAGAATGTATATAGAATTACAAAAAAACCCCAAAATAGTCAATGTCCATTCTAAGCAAAAAGAACAAAACTGGAGGAATCATCTTACCTGACTTCAAATTATATTACAGATCTATAGTAACTAAAACAACATTGTACTGTCATAAAAAACAGACACATAGACTAACAGAATAGAATAGAGAACCCCAGAAAGAAATCCACACATTTACAGCGAACTCATTTTTTACAAAGGTCTAAAGAATATACACTGGAGACAAGACAGTCATTTCAGTAAATAATGCTATGGAAGCTAGATCTATATGCAGAAAAATGAAACTAGATTTCTATCTCTCATCATATAGAAAAATCAAATCAAAATGAATTAAAGATTTAAGTCTAATATCTCAAACTATAAAAGTATCAGAAAAAGAATTGAGGAGACTCTCCAGACCATTAGTCTGGGCAGATTTCTTGAACATTATGCAACAAGCAGAGACAATCAAAGCAAAAATGGATAAACAAAATCACACCAAAGCAAAAATGAAAATATTGAATCACATCAACTTAGGAAGTTTCTGTACAGTGAAGAACTCAATCAAAAAAGTGAAGAGAACACAGAACAGGAAAACATATTTTCATCTGACAAAGGATTACCCATCTGACCAAAGATTAATAACCAGAATATATGAGCTTAACAACTCTATAGAAAAAAATATAATAATCCAATTAAAAAATGCAAAAGATTTAATTATACATTCTTCATAAGACAACATACAAATGGAAAGCAGGCATATGAAAAGGCCTTCAACATAACTGATTCACATAGAAATGCAAACCAAAGCTACAATGAGATATTATCTCACCCCAGTTAAAATGGCTTATATCTTTTTTATTTTATTTTATTGCATTTTAGGTTTTGGGGTACATGTGAAGAACATGCAAGATTGTTGCATAGGTACACACACGGCAGTGTGGTTTGCTGCCTTCCGTCCCCTCACTTGTATCTGTCATTTCTCCCCATGCTATCTCTTCCCACCTCCCCACCCCTCCGACCTCCCCCATTTCCGCCCAACGGACCCTAGTGTGTAGTGCTCCCCTCCCTGTGTCCATGTGTTCTCATTGTTCAACACCCGCCTATGAGTGAGAATATACGGTATTTGATTTTCTGGTCTTGTGTCAGTTTGCTGAGAACGATGGTTTCCAGGTTCATCCATGTCCCTACAAAGGACGTGAACTCATTGTTTTTGATGGCTGCGTAATATTCCATGGTGTATATGTACCACATTTTCCCTATCCAGTCTATCATCGTTGGGCATTGGGGTTGGTTCCAGGTCTTTGCTATTGTAAACAGTGCTGCAATGAACATTCGTGTGCACGTGTACTTGTAGTAGAATGATTTATAATCCTTTTGATATATATCCAGTAATGGGATTGCTGGGTGGGTCAAATGGGATTTCTATTTTTAGGTCTTTGAGGAATCGCCACACTGTCTTCCACAATGGTTGAATTAATTTACATTCCCACCAACAGTGTAAAAGTGTTCCTATTTCTCCACATCCTCTCCAGCATCTGTTGTTTCCAGATTTTTTAATGATCGCCATTCTAACTGGTGTGAGATGGTATCTCAATGTGGTTTTGATTTGCATTTCTCTGATGACCAGTGATGATGGGCATTTTTTCATATGTTTGTTGGCCTCATGTATGTCTTCTTTTGTAAAGTATCTGTTCATATCCTTCGCCCATTTTTGAATGGGCTTGTTTGTTTTTTTCTTGTAGATCTGCTTTAGTTCTTTGTAAATTCTGGATATCAGGCCCTTGTCAGATGGGTAGACTGCAAAAATTTTTTCCCTTTCTGTTGTTTGCCAGTTCACTCTACTGACTTTCTTTTGCCATGCAGAAGCTGTGGAGTTTGATTAGGTCCCATTTGTCTATTTTGGCTTTTGTTGGCATTGCTTTTGGCGTTTTGGTCATGAAGTCCTTGCCTACACCTATGTCCTGAATGGTTTCGCCTAGATATTCTTCTAGGGTTTTTATGGTGTTAGGTCTGATGTTTAAGTCTTTAATCCATCTGGAGTTAATTTTGGTGTAAGGTGTCAGGAAGGAGTCCTGTTTCTGCTTTCTGCACATGGCTAGCCAGTTTTCCCAACACCATTTATTAAACAGGGAGTCCTTTCCACATTGCTTGTTTTTGTCAGGTTTGTCGAAGATCAGATGGTTGTGGGTATGTTGTATTTCCTCTGAGGCCTCTGTTCTGTTCCATTGGTCTATATCTCTGTTTTGGTACCAGTACCATGCTGTTTTGATTACTGTAGCCGTGTAGTATAGTTTGAAGTTCGGTAGTGTGATGCCTCCTGCTTTGTTCTTTTTGCTTAGAATTGACTTGGCTATGCGGGCTCTCTTTTGGTTCCATATGAAGTTTAAGGTGTTTTTTTCCAGTTCTGTGAAGAAGGTCGTTGGTAGCTTCATGGGAATAGCGTTGAATCTGTAAATTACTTTGGGCAGTATGGCCATTTTCATGGTGTTGATTCTTTCTAACCATGAACATGGAATGTTTTTCCATCTGTTTGTATCCTCTCTTATTTCGTTGAGCTTCTAGTTCTCCATGAAGAGGTCCTTTACGTTCCTCGTTAGTTGTATTCCTAGGTATTTTATTCTCTTTGTAGCAATTGTGAAAGGCAGTTTATTCTTGATTTGGCTCTCTTGAAGTCTATTACTGCTGTATAGGAATGCTTGTGATTTTTGCACGTTGATTTTGTATCCTGAGACTTTGCTGAAGTTGTTTATCAGTTTCAGGAGATTTTGGGCTGAGATGATGGGGTCTTCCAGATATACAATCATGTCATCTGCAAATAAAGACAATTTGATTTCCTCCTTTCCATTTGGATACCCTTTATTTCTTTTTCTTGCCTGATTGCTCTGGCTAGAACTTCCCGTACTATATTGAATAGGAGTGGTGAGAGAGGGCATCCTTGTCTAGTGCCAGATTTCAAAGGGAATGCTTCTAGTTTTTGCCCATTCAGTATGATATTGGCTGTTGGTTTGTCATAAATAGCTTTTATTGTTTTGAGGTACGTTCCGTCAATACCTAGTTTGTTGAGAGTTTTTAGCATAAAGCGTTGTTGAATTTTGTCAAAAGCCTTCTCTGCATCAATTGAGATAATCATGTGGTTTTTGTCTTTGTTTCTGTTTATGTGGTGAATTACGTTTATGGACTTGCATATGTTGAACCAGCCTTGAATCCCCGGGATGAATCCTACTTGATCATGGTGGATGAGCTTTTTGATATGCTGTTGCAATCGGTTTGCCAGTATTTTATTGAAGATTTTTGCATCTATGTTCATCATGGATATTGGCCTGAAATTTTCTTTTCTTGTTGAGTCTCTGCCGGGTTTTGGTATCAGGATGATGTTGGTCTCATAAAATGATTTGGGAAGGATTCCCTCTTTTTGGATTGTCTGGAATAGTTTCAGAAGGAATGGTATCAGCTCCTCTTTGTATGTCTGGTAGAATTCAGCTATGAACCCATCTGGACCTGGGCTTTTTTTGGGTGGTAGGTTCTTTATTGCTGCCTCGACTTCAGACCATGTTATTGGTCTATTCAGGGTTTCGGCTTCTTCCAGGTTTAGGCTTGGGGGGATGCAGGTGTCCAGGAATTTATCCATTTCTTCCAGGTTTACTAGTTTATGTGCATAGAGTTGTTTGTAATAATCTCTGATGATGGTTTGGATTTCTGTGGAATCTGTGGTGATATCCCCTTTATCGTTTTTTATTGCATCAATTTGGTTATTCTCTCTTTTCTTTTTTATTAATCTGGCTAGTGGTCTGTCTATTTTGTTGATCTTTTCGAAAAACCAGCTCCTGGATTTATTGATTTTTTGAAGAGTTTTTTTTGTCTCTATTTCCTTCAGTTCTGCTCTGATCTTAGTTATTTCCTGTCTTCTGCTAGGTTTTGAGTTTTTTTGATCTTGCTCCTCTAGCTCTTTCAATTTTGATGATAGGGTGTCAATTTTAGATCTCTCCTTTCTTCCCATGTGGGCACTCTTGCGATATATTTTCCTCTAGAGACTGCTTTAAATGTGTCCCAGAGATTCTGGTATGTTGTGTCTTCGTTCTTATTGGTTTCGAAGAACATCTTTATTTCTGCCTTCATTTCATTGTTTATCCAGTCAACATTCAAGAGCAAGTTGTTCAGTTTCCATGAAGCTGTGCGGTTCTGAGTTAGTTTCTGCATTCTGAGTTCTAACTCAATTGCACTGTGCTCTAAGAGACTGTTTGTTATAATTTCTGTTCTTTTGCATTTGCTGAGGAGTGATTTATTGCCAATTATGTGGTCAATTTTAAAGTAGGTGTGATGTGGTGCTGAGAAGAATGTATATTCTGTGGATTTGGGGTGGAGAGTTCTGTAAATGTCTATTAGGTTTGCTTGCTCCAGGTCTGTATTCAGGTCCTGGATATCCTTGTTGATATTCTGTCAGGTTGATATGTTTAATATTGACATAGGGGTGTTAAAGTCTCCCACTATTATTGTGTGGGAGTCTAAGTCTCTTTGTAAGTCATTAAGAACTTGCCTTATGTATCTGGGTGCTCCTGTATTGGGTGCGTATATATTTAGGATTGTTAGCTCTTCTTGTTGCAGTGATCCTTTTACCATTATGTAATGTCCTTCTTTGTCTCTTTTGATCTTTGTTGCTTTAAAGTCTATTTTATCAGAGAGGAGAATTGCAACTCCTGCTTTTTTTTGCTCTCTATTTGCTTGGTAGATCTTCCTCCATCCATTTATTTTGAGCCTTTGTGTATCCTTGCATGTAAGATGGGTTTCCTGGATACAGCACACTGATGGGTTTTGGCTTTTTATCCAATTTGCCAGTCTGTGTCTTTTGATTGGGGCATTTAGTCCATTGACATTTAGGGATAGTATTGTTATGTGTGAATTTGATACTGTCATTTTGATGCTACCTGGCTGTTTTGTTGGTTAGTTGATGCAGCTTCTTGATTGTGTTGATGCTCTTTTACCATTTGGTGTATATTTGCAGTGGCTGGTACTGGTTTTTCCTTTATATGTATAGAGCCTCTTTCAGTAGTTCTTGTAGAGCAGGTTCGGTGGTGATGAAATCTCTGAGTGCTTGCTTGTTCACAAAGGATTTTATTTTTCCTTCACTTATGAAGTTTAGTTTGGCTGGATAGGAGATTCTGGGTTGAAAGTTCTTTTCTTTAAGGATGTTGAATATTGGCCCCCAATCTCTTCTGGCTTGTTGGGTTTCTGCTGAGAGATCTGCTGTGAGTTGAATGGGCTTCCCTTTGTGGGTAACCCGACCTTTCTCTCTGGCTGCCCTTAGCATTTTCTCTTTCATTTCAACCCTGGTGAATCTGATGATTATGTGCCTTGGGGTTGCTCTTCTTGAGGAATATCTTTGTAGTGTTCTCTGTATTTCCTGGATTTGCATATTTGTCTGCCTTGCTAGATTGGGGAAGTTTTCCTGGATAATATCCTGAAGAGTATTTTCCAGCTTGGATTCATTCTCTTCATCACATTCAGGTACACCTATCAGACGTAGATTAGGTCTTTTCACATAGTCCCACATTTCTTGAAGATTTTGTTCATTCCTTTTTGTGCTTTTTTCTCTGTTCTTGCCTTCTCTTTTTATTTCATTGAGTTGATCTTCGACCTCTGATATCCTTTCTTCTGCTTGGTCAATTCGGCTGTTGAATCTTGTGCATGCTTCACGAAGTTCTCGTGTTGTGTTTTTCAGCTCCATCAATTCACTTATATTCCTCTCTATGCTGTCCATTCTCGTTAGCATTTCGTCCAATCTTTTTTCAAGGTTCCTATTTTCTTTGTGTTGGGTTAGAACATGTTCTTTTAGCTCACTGTAGTTTCTTACTACCCACCTTCTGAAGTCTGATTCTGTCATTTCATCACCCTCCTTCTCCATCTGGTCTGGTTCCCTTGCTGGTGAGGAGTTGTGATCCCTTTTAGGAGGAGAGGTGTTCTGGTTTCAGGAGTTTTCATCCTTTTTGCACTGGTTTCTTCCCATTTTTGTGGGTTTATTCACCTGTTGTCTTTTTAATTACTGTCTTTCAGATTGAGTCTCTGAGTGAGCTTCTAGTTCTTTGATGCTGAAGTTACTTCTTCTTCTTTTTTTTTTTTTTAAGCTTTCCTTCTAACAGTCTGGCCCCTTTGCTGTAGGACTGCTGAGGTCCTTTCCAGGCCCTGCTTGCCTGGGGGTCACCTGCAGCAGCTGCAGACCAGTAAGGGTTGCTACCCGTTTCCTCTTCTGCTATCCTTGTCCCAGAAGGATGCTCGCCTACTGTCAGTCCGTTCTCTCCTTTATGAGGTGAGTCTTTGGATCTATGGGGGTCAGGGAGCTACTTGAGGAGACAGTCTATCTTTTATTGGGGCTTAAGTCCTGAGTTCTGAGCTCCGTTGTTCGTTCAGAGCTGCTGGGCAGGTATGTTTAGGTCTGCTGCAGCTGAACTCATAAAGCACTTTTTGTTCCCAGGTGCTCTGTCCCAGGGGGTTGGAGCTCTATGAGTTTCCGTTGCACTACTGCCTTTTCTGATTTTTCTTTCAGATCTGACCAGCCCAGCTAGCAGCACACCTAGCCACTGTCTGCCCACAGGGGCTTTGCTGAGCTGCTGTGGGCTCAGCCCAGCTGCCCTGAGCTCTTCCCTGCAGTCCTGTTTATATGGGCGTAGTTAGAAATGTTTCGGCAATGGTGGCCCCGCCTCTGTTATGGCAGACTCTCTCTGTGGTAGCAGGTTGCCTCAGCAACGGCGGGTTGCCTCGGCAATGGCAGCCTGCCTCCTTAGCGGTGCAGAGTCTCAGTAATGGCGGAAGCCCCACCCCCACGGAGACGGACCGACGCAGTTCAGCTGTGCTTGATTTGAAGGGGTCAACCCAGAGGGTTTTCAATTACTGTTTTTGTTTTCCTTGTTGTTGAGGGTGGGGGGCTGGGACCAACCGATCCTGATCACCTGGCTCCTTGACTCAGAGTCTTTTCTTTTATGTTGAACGACCCCGCATTATGGTCGCTTGTTGAAAAGTCACCGGGATCTCCCGTGCTGCGACTCACTGAGTCGGCTCGAACTGCAGCGCCGGCTCCTGGCGGATTTTTTGCCTAGGAATCTCCTGGCCTGGCTCGCTATTTCAGATGAATGGGCAACTCTGCCATCTCAGGGCTCTGATCGCCAGCTAAGAGGGCTCCCAGATCAGTGGCTTTTGTGCAGAGAACCGCAGCAACAGAGCGTGGTCTAAGCAGCCGCGCGGGCAGAAAAGGCCCCGCGGAGGCCAGAACAGCTGCACCGGATGGGACTGCGACGCTGGCGACCCCTCTGCCTGGGTATCTCCTGGTCTGTGGGCAATAAGAGTTCGTCTGGAAATACGGCGTCCACTCACCCTCTGCACTTTCACTGTGAGCTGAAGTCCTGAGCGGTTCTTAGGCGGCCATCTTCCCAGCATTCCCGAGACTGCGTTTTAAACACAGAGGAAAGGTTTCTCTCAAATTGCTCTGCTGTGAGTTTGTTCACCTTAGGAAGCTGCATCTATGTTGAGATTCAGTGAGTTAGTCACACATTTCTTCTAAAAGCTGCGTTTGGATATTACACAGTGAATGGGATAATAGGCTATAATGAGAAATATCTGGCTCTAACACAAAAACGGAGCTATGTGGCACATTGATTGTCAAATTGTACATTCAACTTACAGAATGAAACTGATGTGTATATGAAGCGTTTCAGAAACCCTTTCTTTGGAGAGCCTAGAAATACATGTTTCCAGCCGTATACTGCCATATGAGAATTAGCATTAGGACTGCGTTTTAAACACAGAGGAAACGTGTCTCTGAAATTGCTCCACTGTGAGTTCGTTCACCTTAGGAAGCTGCGTCTATGTTTAGATTCAGTGAGTTAGTCACACGTTTCTTCTAAAAGCTGCGTTTGTATATTGCAGAGTGAATGGGACTATAGGCTGTAATGAGAAATACCTGGCTCTAAAACAAAAACGCAGCTATCTAGCAGATTGGTTGTCAAAGTGTACGTTCAACTTACAGAGTTAAACTGATGTGTGTATGAAGCGTTTCAGAAACCCTTTCTTTGGAGAGTCTCGAAATAGTTGTTTCCAGCCGGATATTGCCATATGAGAATTAGCAGTAAGACTGCGTTTTAAACACAGAGGACGCGTTTATCTGAAATTGCTCTGCTGTGAATTCGTTAACCTTAGGCAGCTGCGTCTATGTTTAGATTCATTGAGTTAGTCACACGTTTCTTATAAAAGCTGCGTTTGGATATTCCGGAGTGAATGGGACTATAGGCTGTATTGAGAAATATCTGGCTCTAAAACAAAAACGGAGCTATCTAGCAGATTGGTTGTCAAAGTGCACATTCAACTTACAGAGTTAAACTGATGTGTGTATGAAACGTTTCTGAAACCCTTTCTTTGGAGAGTCTAGAAATAGATGTTTCCAGCCGTATACTGCCATATGAGAATTAGCAGTAAGACTGCGTTTTAAACACAGAGGAAACGTTTCTCTCAAATTGCTCTGCTGTGAGTTCGTTCACCTTAGGAAGCTGCATCTATCTTTAGATTCAGTGAGTTAGTCACACGTTTCTTCTAAAAGCTGCGTTTGTATATTGCAGAGTGAATGGGACTATAGGCTGTAAGGAGAAATATCTGGCTCTAAAACAAAAACGGAGCTATCTAGCAGTTTGGTTATCAAAGTGTCCATTCAACTTACAGAGTTAAACTGATGTGTGTATGAAGCGTTTCAAAAACCCTTTCTTTGGAGAGTCTAGAAATAGATGTTTCCAGCCGTATACTGCCATATGAGAATTAGCAGTAAGACTGCGTTTTAAACACAGAGGAAACGTTTCTCTCAAATTGCTCTGCTGTGAGTTCGTTCACCTTAGGAAGCTGCATCTATATTTAGATTCAGTGAGTTAGTCACACGTTTCTTCTAAAAGCTGCGTTTGGATATTCCAGAGTGAATGGGACTATAGGCTGTAATGAGAAATATCTGGCTCTAAAACAAAAACGGAGCTATCTAGCAGACTGGTTGTCAAAGTGTACATTCAACTTACAGAGTTAAACTGATGTGTGTATGAAGCGTTTCAGAACCCCTTTCTTTGAAGAGTCTAGAAATAGCTGTTTCCAGCCTTATACTGCCATATGGGAATTAGCAGTAAGACTGCGTTTTAAACACAGATGAAACGTTTCTCTCAAATTGCTCTGCTGTGAGTTCGTTCACCTTAGGAAGCTGCATCTATGTTTAGATTCAGTGAGTTAGCCACACGTTTCTTCTTAAAGCTGCGTTTGGATATTCCAGAGTGAATTGGACTATAGGCTTTAATGAGAAATATCTGGCTCTAAAACAAAAACGGAGCTATGTAGCATATTGGTTGTCAAAGTGTACATTCAACCTACAACGTTAAACTGATGTGTGTATGAAGCGTTTCAGATACCCTTTCTTTGGAGAGTCTAGAAATAGATGTTTCCAGCCGGATACTGCCATATGAGAATTAGTAGTAAGACTGCGTTTTAAACACAGAGGAAACGTTTCTCTGAAATTGCTCTGCTGTGAGTTCGTTCACCTTAGGAAGCTGCATCTATGTTTAGAAATATCTGGCTCTAAAACAGGGAGCTATCTAGCAGATTCGCTGTCAAAGTGTACTTTCAACTTACAGATTTAAACTGAAGTGTGTATGAAGCATTTCAGAAACCCTTTCTTTGGAGATTCTAGAAATAGTTGTTTCTAGCCATATACTGCCATTTGAGAATTAGCAGTAAGACTGCGTTTTAAACACAGAGGAAAGGTTTCTCTCAAATTGCACTGCTGTGAGTTTTTTTTTTTTTTTTTTTTTACCTTAGAAAGCTGCGTCTATGTTAACATTCAGTGACTTAGTCACACGTTTCTTCTAAAACCTGCGTTTGGATATTCCACAGTGAATGGTACTATAGGCGGTAATGAGAAATATCTGGCAATAAAACAAAAACGGAGCTATCTAGCAGATCGGTTGTCAAAGTGTACATTCAACTTACAGAGTTAAACTGATGTGTGTATGAAGCGTTTCAGAAACCCTTTCTTTGGAGAGTCTAGAAATAGATGTTTCCAGCCGTATGCTGCCATATGAGAATTACTAGTAAGACTGCGTTTTAAACACAGAGGAAATGTTTCTCTCAAATTGCTCTGCTGTGAGTTCGTTCACCTTAGGAAGCTGCATCTATTTTTAGATTCAGTGAGTTAGTCACACGTTTCTTCTAAAAGCTGCATTTGGATATTCCAGAGTGAATGGGACTATAGACTGTAATGAGAAATATCTGGCTCTAAAACAAAAACGGAGCTATCTAGCAGATTGGTTGTCAAAGTGTACATTCAACTTACGGAGTTGAATGCTTGTCCATTTCTACCACAGCATTGAATCCCTGCTGCTAAGCTTCAATGATCAGTTTCTTGTATCGCTGCAAGTCATGGATCTGAAAAACTTATAAATGAAAAGAGAGAGACCAGCCTGCCAAATACACTACACAACTGTAATGTAATTTAACGCAGCATAACAAGTTGTTTTCAACCTTAGCACATTTCTTCAAAAAAAAAATTTATTGAGATATAATTCACATACCATTAAAGTCCGCGATTTAAAGTATATAATTCAATGGTTTTAAGTATCTTCAGAGCTGTGCAACGATTACCACAAACTCATTTTAGAACAAATTTTCATCCGCCCCAAAAAGAAATCCTATGCCCACTACCAGTCACTACCCATGCCATCGCCCCCCTGCCCCTGGCAACCGCTCCTCTACTTTCTGCCTCTATGGATTTGCTTATTCTGGACATCTCACATAAACAGGATCATACCATATGTGGTCTTTCGCGACTGACTTCTTTCACTTTTTGTGATATTTTTAAGGTTCAGCTATTCAGCCTTGGCATATTTCTTAGAGTTGGAGTTTTCTTTCTTTCTTTTTTTTTTTTTTTTTTGAGACAGAGTTTCGCTCTTGTTACCCAGGCTGGAGTGCAATGGCACGATCTCGGCTCACCGCAACCTCTGCCTCCTGGGCTCAGGCAATTCTCCTGCCTCAGCCTCCTGAGTAGCTGGGATTACAGGCATGCCCCACCATGCCCAGATAATTTTTTGTATTTTTAGTAGAGACGGGATTTCACTATGTTGAACCAGGATGGTCTCAATCTCTTGACCTCGTGATCCACCCACCTTGGCCTCCCAAAGTGCTGGGATTACCGGCTTGAGCCACCGCGCCTGGCGTAGAGTTGGAGTTTTCTAATCTTTTCAACAAATCAAATCTATGACTTTTTAAATTTCCAATCCTGACCCAAACCCCACCCACCCTTCCACAAAATACCATTTACTTGTCACGTCTCTCTAGAGAATCTAAACTATAATTTGCTTTTTAGGTTCTTCCAAAAGTTCTTTTTCTGGGTTCTGCTTCTGGTACTAAAACACTAACTTCTTTAAACACCAACATGTCACATGCCTACATTTCTCTGACAATAGGATGCCTGGGGTAGAAAGATGACTGAATCCTTTTAAGGAGATGGCCAACAATAAATGTAATGTGCATGCTGAAACCGCAACGCAGGACGCCTCTCACCAGGTCCGGGCGTCTAGGTGTCCCTGTGCAGTGGCCGCAACACCCCGCGTTGCCAGCACGTGTGTCGGAATGCACGTTGGCTCTGACTACACACCCACCAACGCACACTCGGATGTGGCCCTAACACCCCTCCATCCCCCGGCCTGGAAGAAACTGAGAGACTGTAACAGAGCTCTCTAAACTGGGGGCCCAGGGGCCTCGCATTTCCCAGGGGCTGCCCAGAGGGTGCTTCCCCTCACCCCACCACCCAGCCCCCGGATGCCAGGAACAGGTAACCCACAGATGAGTGAGGCAAAGTAACCGGCAAGACCAGGAACCCGAGGAGCCCGAGGGGCAAAGATGTTACGCGATGAGAGGCAGCGCCGGCGCTTGGAGAAGTGTCCTGGGGCTTCGGGGCCTCTCCACAGGGCACCTCCCCCTCCCAAGGCAACTCGCACCCCTGGGCCCGGGCGGCTTTCCGTGTCCCACCCCCGGGTCAGTCCCAGCAACGAGGACGCGGTCGGGCCCAGGGTGCTGTCCCTACTGCCTGCGCGCCGCACCAGGTCTGCGCTGTGTGCAGAGTGGCTTGCGGACCAGGGAAAGGGAGGGGCGGGTGGCGGGTCCCGGGGACTCACGGAGCCCGCCCTGGCACCAACTTCCCCACCGAGTCCCAGTGCCTGGCGGGAGGACAGGGCTGCCGGGACATTAGGAGAGAAAGCCTCGGTGGCCCTTCCTGCGCGGGGATGCCCTGAGCCAGTGCCCGCGGGGGTCTGCCGCAGCCTCCGTCCCGGCAGAGCTGCTCCGCGCACCACCCCGCCGCTCCCGAGTCCGGGGGCGACAGCTGCAACTCGGGTTTCACAAACAAGGCACAGCCCCTCGGATGAAAAGTTCCCACAGTGGCCACGGGCGGCGGGCACATACTCACTTTCTCCACTCTTCGGCCAGAGCACGAGCACGGTGGAGAGAAACAGCCATCCCCACAGCGAGGCTGGGGACCCTCCTCCTGAGCTAGACCTCATTCCTTTTATTTGGAACGAAATTCCCCTTTCTCAAATAAAAAAAAAAAAAAGAGGGGGGAATGGGAAAAGCACGAGAAGGAAACAAGTCTCAAAGTCAGTCTTCGCTCCCCCTCCAAAAATAAGGGTGAAGGAAACAGTCCGAAGGCGGCGGCGCCCAGGCCCTCTGCGCGCGCGGACAGGACGGGAGGTGCGGGCCGGGCAGGAAGGTGCTCGGGGCCCCTCCGCGCCGGCAGCAGCGGCCCAGGGCCTGGTGAAGCGGCGAACCCGAGGCACGCCGGGGCGGGCAGCTGGCGTCCTCGGCGTTCATTTTCCAACGCGGAGAGGCAGGAAGCGGGGAAAATGCAAAGAAAGGGGCAAAAGCCCAAATCCGCCTCGCTGAGGAAAATGAGCCCTGCCTTGGCCACGCGAGAGGCGGCTGGATGCCTGAGCCTCGGCGGCGGGAGGGCGCGAGGCAGTTCGCTAGATGTGGGGAACACTCCCGTGTGAGACCCCTAAAAGGCATGAGTCTCACTATGCGGTGAGTTTGATCCCAAACACAGTTTCCTACTGGAGGCAGTCGAGCTATCCGGAAATATAGGAACTGAAAGACGAATGATCAGTTTCTAATATCAACCACAATATCATTTGGGCCTAAAATTATGCGTTGCTGCTAGACCGAGTAACCCCCTACCAGCAACCTGTTCCTGCTATGACCTTTTTATGACTTTAAGAATAAGTTTTAACCTTTACTTACCTAACTGCCTTGTACCCTAGATAATGGTTTAACTGTTGATATTTGCAAAGAAAAATGCCACCATGAGGGATGACTTGGATTCCTGACTCAGAGATTCCTGAATAATGTTTTGATATAAACAAGTCTCCTGAATAATGTTTTGATATAAACAAGTCTCCTGGACAATGTTTGGATATAAACAAGTCTTGGGAACAATGTTTGGATATAAACAAGCTTTGAGAATAATGTTTGGATATAAACAAACTTTGTGATTGTAGAAAATTTTGTTACTTTTTACAACCATTGATCACATATCTGACTTCTCTATTGTATAGGCCATGTGAGGCATACATTTACATTCCTCTTACTATGAGGTAGACCAAAGCCAAGAAAGTGTATTTATTCCTGGCATTTGAAAAATAAAATTTGCTGTTTAGGCACAGCCTATCAGCCCTCCAGACGCCTCGCTTTCTCTCTCTCTGTCTTTATTAATTTTCCAGGCGCACTCCCTCTTCCAGGTATTGGGACCCTCTTGCAGGTCGAGAGACCCCCGGGCAGACGTGCCTACCCATCCCGGATGGTCCATGACATCTGGCGACCATGACACGGGGCCTGGACATGAGGGATTACAGTGACGCACATCAATTAAGGACTGAGGCTGCAGCAGTAAGTTTTTGAGTTGTTTTCTTAATCGTGTATATACAAGTGTTGATTTTCAAGTTTTCAGTCTGGAGTAAAACATGGGGCATTTAGAGTCTAAGGAATGTAATATGTTCGTACAGCTTTTACAGTCAATGATTAAGTCGCATGGTTATGATATTAAGATAAAAACTGTTGAAGAATTTGTGCACATTGTTAGGGAAATGTGTCCATGGATCCCTGAAGGTGGCTTTCTCGATGAAGCCACATGGAATGTCATAGGAGAGAAAATCGATCAATTTTGTTTTCTCAATAAATCTTTGCCTCAATGTGAAGTTTTCCTTTCTGTTTGGCCTAAACTACGCGAATGTGTTTGTCCTTCTGTTTCTCTCTTAGAAAATTTGACCACAGAAGCTTTGCCTCCGCATGATTGGGGCGAGGGTACTCGCAGCAGGGCCAAAGGCCCAGAAACTGCTAGCTCAGTTTTAAACTGACATTTTTTTTTCCTTTCTCTGCCGACTGCAAGCCCCACCCGCTCAGCTCTCAGGCAATCTACACCATCTCAGGTGGCCAAATTTGCATCCAAAATACAATTTAAGGAAAGCTTTCTAACTTTTTGTAAAGCAAGTGACTTGTTAGCTCATTAAAGTGTGAGGCCTGCAACTGCAAGGTTGTTGGTTCAAGTCCTCAGTAAATCTAGTCTTTTAGAAAAATTAAAGTTATTGTTTGGGCACCTCGTGGAATATTTACTCTAACTCCTGATAAGCCTATAGCGCAGCTTCTTGTCATACCTGTGAATACCTCTATAGGCAAACCCCTTTCCACTGAGACTCGAGGTTGCTCCGCTTTTGGATCCTCAAATCACGCTTATTGGGTGCAGTCTATTACTGACTCGCCCTGAATTGACTATATGGATTGCTAGCAAGCCTTTTAAGGGTCTGCTAGATGCTAGAGTTGATATTTTTGTTATTTCATCTAATCACTGGCCTTTACAGTGGCCTTCCTCCCCTTCTATGACTTCTTTACAAGGAATTGGAATGAGTAATAATCCTGAACAATCTACTAATTTATTAAAGTGGACTGATGCTGAGGGACATGAGGGATATTTTCGTCCTTATATCCTTCCAGGACTCCTGTTTAATTTGTGGGGTCGACATGTTTTAGAAGCGATGGAAGCAAAACTTACTATTGGAAATTTTGCTTGGCAGATTATGAAAAGACAAGATTACCAAGAAGGAAAAGGCTTAGGTAAAAATTTACAGGGAGTACCGGAGCCTATTTCTCCTTCTCCAAAACATGACAGACAAGGTTTAGGGTATTTTTCCTAAGGGCCACTGATTCTCTCAATGCCCATGCTGATCCTATTTGCTGGAAGTCTGATTCCCCAGTTTGGGTAGAGCAATGGTCCTTGTCTCAGAAAAAAAAAAAAAAAAAAAAAAAGGATTTCTGCCGCTCAAGAGTTGGTTCAGGAACAGCTTGATGCGGGTCATATTCGGCCTACCAACAGTCCCTGGAATTCTCCTATTTTTGTCATTAAAAAACGTTCTGGTAAATGGAGACTATTACAGGACTTAAGGAAAGTTAATGAAACCATGGAAATTATGGGGCCGCTACAACCAGGTTTGCCCTCTCCTGTTGTTGTGCCGCAGGAGTGGCATCTTACAGTTATTGATTTAAAAGACTGCTTTTTCACCATCCCTCTGGCTCCAGCTGATTGCAAACGTTTTGCCTTCAGCGTTCCATCTACCAATTTTGAGAGGCCTTATGATAGATATGAATGGGTTGTTCTCCCACAGGGAATGGCAAATAGTCCTACTATATGTCAATCCTGTGTTGCCAAGGCCATTTACCCAGTACGTCAGGACTTTCCTGATGCTCTGCTATTGCATTATATGGATGATTTGTTGCTGGCTGCCCCTTTGCAGTCTCTTTTATTTCGGCATATGAACTCCTAAAATATTGTCTTAATAGAGCTAATCTTATCATTGATCCAGACAAGGTTCAAACTGTTAGTCCTTACTATTATCTTGGAAGACTCATTGAGTCTAATCAGGTCTCCTTTAAAACTCCACTTTTGTCCACAGGTAATCTTAAGACTTTACATGATTTCCAAAATATGTGGGTGATATTAACTGGATTCGCCCTAGTTTAAAACTTACAACGGGTCAACTTAAGCCCCTCTTTGATATGTTAAAGGGTCCTTCCAAACCAACCTCTCCTAGATCGTTATCGGATCCTGCTAAACAGGCTCTGCGACTTGTGCATGATGCCGTCCAACAAAAATTGAGCAGAATTAAAGACAATATGCCATGGTGTTACTGCATTCTTCGCACTGCTTACACCCCTACTGGAGTTTTTTGGCAACAAGGGATTTTGGAATGGATCCATCTTCCAGCCAGTCGTGGTAAAGTCCTTTCCCCTTACTTTGACCTGGTGGCTACGTTGGTTTCCAAGGGCAGGCAACGTGCCTTAACTCTGTTTGGCACTGACCCTTTGAAAATTGTTGTCCCATATACTAATGCCCAACAGCAGTGGCTGTGGCAGTTTTCTGACTCTTGGACAAATTTTGTGTCATTATCCTGCTGATAAACTACTACAATTTTATTCTCTCTTATCTTTCCACAAACCTGCATTAAATCGCCCTTGCCTTCTGCTTCTTTAGCCTTTACTGATGGTTCCTCTTCTGGGATTGCAGCTGGAACGGTCAACAAACAGCCATTTTCCTTCCAGACAAATGAACATTCGGCACAGCGTGTGGAGTTACTGGCAGTCCAGTATGTTTTAGAAAATTGGGATATGCCCTTAAATATCTATTCTGACAGTCAGTATGTGGTTAATTTGATAACAAAATTTAGAAACTGCTCCTCTTTCCTTTTCAGACTCCTCTCCAATAATTCATCTCCTTCTTCCCTTGCAGCAAGCGGTGCAAAAACGTTTTCATCCTTTCTTTATAGGACATATCAGGGCTCACTCTACCCTGCCTGGCCCCCTGACTGAGGGTAATTCGGTTGCTGATCAACTTACTCAACATGTTTTCCCTGTTTTATCTCCTATCCAACAGGCCGAGGCTTCTCATGCGCTGCATCACCAAAGTGCGCACAGCCTCCGTTTGCAATTTAAGATAACTAGAGAGCAGGCTCGACAAATTGTTAAAACCTGTACGGCTTGTTTGCCTCACCTGCCTGTTACCCAACATTACGGGGTTAATCCTCGAGGCTTGCAGGCAGGCCATATTTATCAAATGGATGTCACTCATTTTGCACCCTTTGGTAAATTACAATATGTACATGTTACCATTGACACCTATTCTCATTTTGTTGTGGCCTCTGCTCATACAGGTGAAGCTGTGAAGGATGTTATTTCTCACTGTTTACAAGTTTTCTCTATTATAGGACCCCCCAAGATTTTAAAGACTGATAACAGTCCTGCCTATACCAACAAATGTTTTGCTAACTTTTGTTCTCAGTTTCAGGTTTGTCATCGCACCGGCATTCCTTTTAATCCTCAGGGTCAGGGCATTGTGGAACGCTCCCACGCTGTCCTCAAAACTTTACTACACAAGCTCAAACAGGGTAGTACCCTTCACTTTATTCATAAGACGCCCCACAACTGGTTGCGTCATGCCTTATATGTCCTAAATTTCTTAACTTTGGATGCCAATGGCTTCGCCGCCGACGACCGTTTCTGGCACCCTCAGGATAAAGCTATGGCTGAGGTCTTGTGAAAAGATCCTTTAGCCAACTAATGGCATGGACCCGATCCAGTCCTCATCTGGGGACGAGGACATGTTTGTGTTTTTCCCAGGTCTGCTGCCTCGCCAATTTGGGTACCTGAACGTCTTGTCAAGCATTGACCAGTTCGACGGCAGAGCAAACGCCCTGATTCCTCGATTTTGTCGCCTGACACTGACACCGCCACCCCACCGGAGACGCCGCCGCCTGTGACAGACACAACGAATCTGCACACCGCTCCACGGCAATGCCCTGCCGACCTGGTCTCAACTTCGCCGTCTGACTGCTGAAGCGACCCAGCTTGTTCTTGAACAAGGACACTCCCTTTCCCCTGCAGTCATGTTTATTGCCATGATGGCCATATTGTCCTGCCAGGTTTCCCCCTCCCATGCTCACTCTGCTGATTCTTCTCAAATCCTTTGGGCTTATGTCCCAGACCCTCCTATCCTCCGTCCTTTTACCTGGACTGACCCAGCTTTTCCTGTTTATTTGAATGATACTTCTCTTTTTGGCTTCCCTTCCTCCATTCATATTACCCCTCAAACTGCCAATTACTCCTATTTTGCCCAAGCTGCCTCTCCCCCTATGTGTTTTTATGCGTCAAAAACATGGGACCAATTTGCTCTCGGTATTCGCATTCCCGTCTTACCTATTCTCCCCTTTACCAATGGTCCCTTTTGCTTTGAATTAGGAATGAAGCATCTCACCACATTTGAAGGCCCTTCTGCCCCCCTTAAGGGCGAAACCTCTTTCTATACTAGGGACTGGCTTCTCACCTATCTTGGTATCAAAGAGTCATGGAATTCTTCCTCTCCTGATTTCCCATCTATTCCTCACTCTTGCTGCCATGTTGTTAACTCCTCTCTTGACCCTTCTCCTCCCTGGAAACTCTGCTACCCTAAAAACTGCACTGCCCTTACCTATACCCTTTCTAGTGGTTTCACTCTTTATGATTGGTCTCTCCCTGCGCCGCTCTCTACCTCCTTTGATCAGTACCAGTCCCCTGGCGGCTGGGCCACTCCTATTTTTTCTACCTCCTCTGGCCGCACCTACACGTCTCTCTGGCGTCTTTTTACTGCTCTTACCCCTAGTTATTGGAAGGCAGGTACCCGCAGTGCTTCTTACCCTTCTCGTTCCCAACATTATGTCCAAGCCTGTGTTGCTTCTCCTTACGCCTTGCTTTATGGTCATATTAACATTTCCGTCTCTTCTGGTCACTACCATATTTCTTGTCCTTCTTGCACTCTTACCAACTGCATTGATCTATTTTTCCTGCCCATACTATTCTCGTCGTTCATCAACCCCCTTATGTTATGCTTCCTGTTAATGTTTCTGGCCCCTGGTATGACGAATATAGCCTGCAAATTTTACATGACATCCGTGATTTAATTGTCCGCCCCAAACGTTTTCTGGGTATTCTTATTGCTAGTATTTTGACTATTGTTAGTGTTGTGGCCACGGCTGCCACAGCAGCTGTAAGTTTAGCTCACAGTATTCAAGCTGCCACATTTGTTAACCATCTAGCCCACAATGTTTCTGTTTCTTTGGGTACTCAAATTGATATTGATTCTAAATTGGAGGCTAAGCTTAATGCTTTAGAACAAACTGTTACTGTTTTGGGTGACAAGGTCCATAATCTTCAGTCTCGTTTTCATTTCCGTTGTCATGCTGATTATAATTCCATTTGTGTTACTAGTGCTCCTTATAATGACTCAGAATGGGACTGGCCTCTGGTCCATGCCCATCTACAAGGCATTTGGAGTCACAACAATCTGTCTTTAGACATTTTTCGCTTACAGCGTCAAATTCATGCTATTGACTTTTCTCGCAGACAGCTGCTGCAGGATGCCACTATTGCCCGTGACATTGTGGACACGTTGTCCTCTTGGACTCGTGGTTTTCATTTACCTTCCCTTTCTACCTTAATTGGCATTGGAGGTTTTCTCCTTGTACTCATCATTCTCTTGCCGTTCCTCTTCCGCCTTGTGTTCTCCTCCCTCCAGCACCTTCAGCTCAAACTTTTTGAGCTGCATTTAAAAACAAAAAAAAAAGAGGGAATTGTGGGGAACACTCCCGTGTGAGACCCCTAAAAGTCGTGAGTCTCACTATACGGTTAGTTTGATCCCAAACACAGTTTCCTACTGGAGGCAATCGAGCTATCCGGAAATATAGGAACTGAAAGACGAATGATCAGTTTCTAATAACCACAATATCATTTGGGCCTAAAATTATGCGTTGCTGCTAGACCGAGTAACCCCCTACCAGCAACCTGTTCCTGCTATGACCTTTTTATGACTTTAAGAATAAGTTTTAACCTTTACTTACCTAACTGCCTTGTACCCTAGATAATGGTTTAACTGTTGATATTTGCAAAGAAAAATGCCACCATAAGGGATGGCTTGGATTCCTGACTCAGAGATTCCTGAATAATGTTTTGATATAAACAAGTCTCCTGAATAATGTTTTGATATAAACAAGTCTCCTGGACAATGTTTGGATATAAACAAGTCTTGGGAACAATGTTTGGATATAAACAAGCTTTGAGAATAATGTTTGGATATAAACAAACTTTGTGATTGTAGAAAATTTTGTTACTTTTTACAACCATTGATCACATATCTGACTTCTCTATTGTATAGGCCATGTGAGGCATACATTTACATTCCTCTTATTAAGAGGTAGACCAAAGCCAAGAAAATGTATTTATTCCTGGCCTTTGAAAAATAAAATTTGCTGTTTAGGCACAGCCTATCAGCCCTCCAGACGCCTCTCTTTCTCTCTCTCTGTCTTTATTAATTTTCCAGGCGCACTCCCTCTTCCAGGTATTGGGACCCTCTTGCAGGTCGAGAGACCCCCGGGCAGACATGCCTACCCGTCCTGGATGGTCCACGACAGCTAAATGGCCCCGAAGTCCGGGTTGCAGGTGAGGCCAGGGAGGGGCAGAGATGCGAAGTCAAAATGCATGAGCGGCGCCCCCTCTTCCTCCTGTTCTTCCTCTGGGCTCCGCTCGTCGCCGCCTCCTCCTTCAGCGCCGCCCACGGCGAGCTCCTTCCCAAGTGCAGGACACACAGAGCGGCGGGATGGCCAGGCCGCGCTCAGCACTCCCACAGCACCGCCCCGCTCCGTGCCACAGTCCGCCCCACACGGGCCCCTGACCGGCCCCGGCCCGCCGCCTCCTGCTCTGCGCGGGGGCTCCGGCCTGCTGAAGGTCACGGCCCAGGTGAGGCACGCCGTGGAGCTGCCCCCGAGCGGGAGGGGTGCGGGGGCGTCCGGGGAGCGAGGCTGAGGGTCTGCGAGCGCCTGTCTCGAGTTCGCATGGTGCGCTCGCTCCTCGTCGGGTTTTTTCCCTGTTTTTTTCCCGCTCAGGGGAGTTGAGGCTGGTAAACAAGGGCCCCAGCCTCGCCGCGCCGCCACCGCCACACACTGGGTGCTTGCGCGCGCGCCCGCTCGCACCCTTGAACGGCCAGGCCACCGCCGCAGCTGCGCCACACCGAGAGCCAGAGCCCGGGATCCCCTAGACGTGTAGAGGAGAGCTCGAGCGTGGGGCGTGAGACTGCGAGGCGCCACTCCCACCTCTCGTCCCGCCGGTTCCCGCGTGCACACAGACACGCGCATGCGCGCCCACCCACTCCCGCCCCCACCGCACTGCGCCGGCCACCCCGCATGCGCACTCCTCTCCTGCCCGACTCCCAAAAATAAAGCCCCGGCGTCGGCCTGGGCTTGGCGGGGCAGGGGCGGATGGGCAGGGGAAGGCTGCGCTAGGGAAGGCTGGGCTGGTGCTGGGGCTGGGGCTGGGGCTGGGCAGGGGAGGGGACGTGGGCGGGGACTGCAGGGCTGGGAGAGGTTCATTGAAAACAAGAGCGTGGCTGGAAAGCTCGATTCCCCGGTTCTTGAAAAGCTTTATTGTTTCTTGCAGCTATTGCAAAATAAATAAGTGCGAGCCTGAGGCTTTTTTTTTGTTTGTTTGTTTGTTTGCTGCGTGCTGTAAAGCCCGACCATGGCTGGAGGGGCGCGCCTGGGAGAAAGGGGACCCCCAGGCTACCACGCAGGGCACTGTCACACCGAGCTGGGACGCCCGCGGCTTTGCGACTGGGGAGCTTGAAGTTTCGTGGCTCACGGGCAGCGGAGGAGAAAGGGCACGGCCCGTGTGGCCCGGCAGGGGCAGGGACCGCCTGAGGAGAGAGGACCCCACCGACCCTCGCGGGCGCCAGGCCCCGAAAGGGGGGCCCAGACGGGAGGCCGCTCATGCCCAGGTCGCGTCCCTGCAGCGGCTGCCAGAAGGCGTGGCGTCCGCCGCGGAGGGCAGCCCGCGGAGAGTCGCCTCCTTGCCTCCCGGGGAGGAAATGTGGAGGGGGCCCGGGCTGGGGACCAACTCTGCTGGGGCCCGCCAGTGGTGACTCCCGGACCCGCGGCCCTCCCTGAGCGCTCCCCTCGCCTCGCGCGGCTCAGAGCTCCACCACGTGGTGGGCGGCCGCGGCGGGGAGGCCGCGGCGCATGCACGCTGCGGGGCCGCGGGGCCCCGAGGCTGTGGGGCGTGTCCCGGTCCCGGGGCCCCGAATGGGGGTGGAGGCTGGGGCCAGAAAGCCTCCCTTGGTCGCGGTCTCGGCTAGGGAACACCCCGCCTGCACTCGGGGTCGGCGACCACTGCGGAAACCCACGCGCACCTGTGTCGGGTCCTCCAGGGCACGTTCCTCTCGCAGAATGGTTGTCAATGTGTGTATTCAACTTCCAGAGTTAAAATGATGCGTGTTTGCAGCAGTTCAGAAACACTTTCTTTGGAGAATGTAGAAACACTTATTTCCAGTCATTGAGACGCATGTAAGAGTTAGCAGTAAGAATGCGTTGAAAACACAGAAGACAAGGTTCTTACAAACTGATCTGCTATGGGTTGGTTTCTTTTAGGATATTGCATCTATGTTTGGACTCAGCGAGGTAGAAACAAATTTCTTCTAAAAGCTGCTCTTTGGATATTCCAGAGTGGATGGGAGAACAGGTTGTAAAGAGAAATACCTTGCTCTAAAACCAAAACGGAGCTATCTAGCAGAATGGTTGTTAATGTGTGTATTCATCTTCCAAAGTTAAACTGATGTGTGTTTAGCAGTTAAAAAAACCTTTCTTTGGAGAATGTAGAAACAGTCATTTCCAGCCACAGCGACGCATAAAAGAATTAGCAGTAAGAGTGCGTTAAAAACACAGAAGACCCGCTTCTTCCAAACTGATCTGTTGTGTGTTGGTTCCTTTTAGGAAATTGCATCTATGTTTAGATTTACCGAGGTGGAAACACGCTTATTTTCAAAGCTGTGTTTGGACATTCCAGAGTGGATGGGAGAACAGGCTGTAAAGAGAAATACCTTTCTCTACAACCAAAACTGAGCTATCTAGCAGAATGGTTGTCAATGTATGTATTCAACTTCCAGACATAAACTGATGTGTGTTTGCAGCAGTTCAGAAATCCTTTCTTTGGAGAATGTAGAAACAGTCATTTCCAGACCTAGAGACACATGTAAGTGTTAGCAGTAAGAATGCGTTGAAAACAAAGAAGACGCACTTCTTACAAACTGATCTGCTGTGTGTTGGTTCCTTTTAGGAAGTTGCATCTATGTTTAGATTCAGAGAGGTAGAAACACGTTTCTTCTAAAAGATGCGTTTGGATATTCCAGAGTAGATGGGAGAACAGGTTGTAAAGAGAAATACCTTGCTCTAGAACTAAAACGGAGCTATCTAGCAGAATAGTTGTAAATGTGTGTATTCAACCTCCAGAGTTAAACTGATGTGTGTTTTCAGCAGTTCAGAAACCCTTTCTTTGGAGAATGTAGAGACAGTCATTTCCATCCCTAGAGACGCTTATGACAGAAGTATGAACGCGTTTAAAACACAGAAGACCCGCTTCTTACAAACTGATATGGTCTGTTTTGTTTCCTTGTCGGAAGTTGAATCTATGTTTAGATTCAGCGAGGTAGAAACACTTTCTTGTAAAAGCTGCGTTTGGAAATTCCAGAGTGGATGGTAGAACAGGTTGCAAAGAGAAATACCTTGCTCTAAAACAAAAACGTAGCTATCTAGCAGAATGGTTGTCAATGTGTTTATTCAAATTCCATAGTTAAACTGATGTGTGTTTAGCAGTTCAGAAACCCTTTCTTTGGAGAATGTAGAAACAGTAATTTCCAGCCCTAGAGACGCATATAAGAGTTAGCAGTAAGAGTACGTTTAAAACCCAGTAGACCCGATTCTTACAAACTGATCTGCTGTGTGTTGGTTCCTTTTAGGATGTTGCATCTATGTTTAGATTCAGCGAGGTGGAAAAACGTTTTTTCTAAAAGCTGCGTTTGACATTCCAGAGTTGATAGGAGAAGAGTCTGTAAAGAGAAATACCTTGCTCTAAAACAAAAACGGAGCTATCTAGCAGAATGGTTGTCAATGAGTGTATTCAACATCCAGAGTTAAACTGAAGTGTGTTTGCAGCAGTTCAGAAACCGTTTCTTAAAGAATGTAGAAACAGTCATTCCCAGCCATAGAGACGCATATAAGAGTTAGCAGTAAGAGTGCGTTTAGAAAACAGAAGAACTGCTTCTTACAAATCGATCTGCTGTGTGTTGCTTCCTTTTAGTAAGTTGCATCTATCATTAGATTCAGCGAGGTAGGAACACGTTTCTTCTAAAACCTGCGTTTGGATATTCCAGAGTGGATGGGAGAACAGGCTATAAATAGAAATACCTTGCTGTAAAACCAAAACGAAGCTATCTAGCAGAATGGTTGTCAATGTGTGTATTCAATGTCCAGAGTTAAATAGTTAAACTAATGTGTGTTTGCAGCAGTTCAGAAACCCTTTCGTTGGGGAATGTAGAAACAGTCATTTCAAGCCCTAGAGACGCATATAAGAGTTAGTAGTAAGAGAGCGTTTAAAACACAAAAGACCCGTTTCTTACAAACTGATCTGCTGTGTGTTGGTTCCTTTTAGGAAGCTGCATCTAGGCTTAGATTCAGCGAGCTAGAAACACGTTTCTTCTAAAAGCTGCATTTGGATATTCCAGAGTGCATTGGAGAACAGGTTGTAAAGAGAAATACCTTGCTCTAAAATCAAAAAGGAGCTATCTAGCAGAATGGTTGTCAATGTGTGTATTCAATATGCAGAGTTCAACTGATGTGTGTTTGCAGCAGATCAGAAACCCTTTCTTTGGAGAATGTAGAAACAGTCATTTCCAGCCCTAGAGACGCATATAAGAGTTAGCAGGAAGAGTGCGTTTAAAACACTAAAGACCCGCTTCTAAAACACTGATCTGCTGTGTGTTGGTTCCTTTTAGGAAGTTGCATCTATGTTTAGATTCAGCGACGTAGAAACACGTTTCTTCTAAAAGCAGCGTTTGGACATTTCAGAGTGGATTGGAGAACAGGCTGTAAAGAGAAATACCTTGCTCTAAAACCAAAACGGAGCTATCTAGAAGAATGGTTGTCAATGTGTGTATTCAACATCCAGAGGTAAACTGATGTGTGTTTGCAGCAGTTCAGAAACACTTTCCTTGGAGAATGTAGAAAGAGTCATTTCCAGCCCTAGAGAGGCGTATCAGAGTTAGTAGTAAGAGTGGGTTTAAAACACAAAAGACCCGTTTCTTACAAACTGATCTGCTCTGTGTTGGTTCCTTTTAGGAAGTTGCATCTATGTTTAGATTCAGCGAGGTAGAAACAGGTTTCTTTTATAAGCTGCATTTGGATATTCCAGAGTGGATGGGAGAACAGGCTGTAAAGAGAAATACCTTGCTCTAAAACCAAAACGGAACTATCTAGCTGAATGGTTGTAAATGTGTGTATTCAACTTCCAGAGATAAACTGATGCGTGTTTGCAGCAGTTCAGAAACACTTTCTTTGCAGAATATAGAAACAGTCATTTCCAGCCCGAGAAGCATATAAGAGTTAGCAGTAAGAGTGTGTTTAAAACACAAAAGACCCCCTTCTTACAAACTGATCTGCTGTGTGTTGGTTCCTTTTAGGAAGTTGCATCTATGTTTAGATTCAGCGAGGTAGAAACACGTTTCTTCTAAAAGCTGTGTTTGGATATTCCAGAATGGATGGGAGAACAGGCTGTAAAGAGAAATACCTTGCTCTAAAACCAAAACGGAGCTATCTAGCAGAATGTTTCTCAATGTGTGTATTCCATTTCCAGAGTAAAACTGATGTGTGTTTACAGCAGTTCAGAAACCCTTTCTTTGGAGAATGTAGAAACAGTCATTTCCAGCCCTAGAGACGCATATAAGAGTTAGAAGTAAGAGTGCGTTTAGAACACAGAAGACTCGCTTCTTACAAACTGATCTGCTGTGTGTTGGTTCCTTTTAGGAAGTTACATCTATGTTTAGATTCAGCGAGTTAGAAACACGTTTCTTCTAAAAGCTGCGCTTGGATGTTCCAGAGTGGATGGGAGAACAGGCTGCAAAGAGAAATACCTTGGTCTAAAACCAAAACGGAGCTATCTAGCAGAATGGTTGTCAATGTGTGTATTCAACTTCTAGAGTTAAACTGATGTGTGTTTGCCGTAGTTCAGAAACCCTTTCTTTGGAGAATGTAAAAACAGTCATTTAAAGCCCTGGATACGCATATAAGAGTTCGCAGTAAGAGTGCGTTTAAAACACAAAAGACCCGCTTCTTACAAAGTGATCTGCTGTGTGTTGGTTCCTTTTAGGAAGTTGCATCTATGTTTAGATTCAGCGAGATAGAAACACGTTTATTCAAAACGATGTGTTTGGATAGTCCAGAGTGGATGGGAGAACAGGCTGTAAAGGAGAAATACCTTGCTCTAAAACCAAAACGGAGCTATATAGCAGAATTGTTGTCAATGTGTATATTCAACTTCTAGAGGTAAACTGATGTCTGTTTGAAGCAGTTCAGAAACCGTTTCTTTGGAGAATGTAGAAACAGTCATTTCCAGCCCTAGAGACGCATAAAAGAGTTAGCAGTAAGAGTGCGTTTAAAACACAAAAGACCCGCTTCTTACAAACTGATCTGCAGTGTGTTGGTTCCCTTTAGGAAGTTGCATCTATGTTTAGATTCAGCCAGGAAGAAACACGTTTCTTCTAAAAGCTGCGTTTGGATAGTTCAGAGTGGATGGGAGAACAGGCTGTAAAGAGAAATACCTTGCTCTAAAACCAAAACAGAGCTATCTAGCGGAATGGTTGTCAATGTCTGTATTCAACTTCCAGAGTTAATTTGCAGCAGTTCAGGAACCCTTTCTTTGGAGAATGTAGAAACAGTCATTTCCAGCCCTAGAGAGCATATAAGAATTAGCCGTAAGAGTGCGTTTAAAACACAAAAGACCCGCTTCTTACAAACTGATCTGCTGTGTGTTGGTTCCTTTTAGGAAGTTAAATCTATGTTTAGATTCAGCGAGGTAGAAACACGTTTCTATAAAAGCTGCGTTTGGACATTCCAGAGTGGATGGGAGAAAAAGGCTGTAAAGAGAAATACCTTGCTCTAAAACCAAAACGGAGCTATGTAGCAGAATGGTTGTCACTGTGTGTATTCAACTTCCAGAGTTAAACTGATGTGTGTTTGCAGCAGTTCAGAAACCCTTTCATTGGAGAATGTAGAAACAGTCATTTCCAGCCCTATAGATGCATATAAGAGTTAGCAGTAAGAGTGCGTTTAAAACACAAAAGACCCGCTTCTTACAAACTGATCTGCTGTGTGTTGGTTCCTTTTAGGAAGTTGCATCTATGTTTAGATTCAGCGAGGTAGAAACACGTTTCTTCTAAAAGCTGTGTTTGCATATTCCAGAATGGATCGGACAACAGGGTGTAAAGAGAAATACCTTGCTCTAAAACCAAAATGGAACTATCTAGCAGAATGATTGTCAATGTGTGTATTCAACTTCCAGAGTAAAACTGATGTGTGTTTGCAGCAGTTCAGAAACCCTTTCTTTGGGGAATGCAGAAACAGTCATTTCCAGTCGTAGAGACGCATATCAGAGTTCACAGTAAGAGTGCGTTTAAAACACGAAAGATCCGCTTCTTACGAACTGATCTGCTGTGTGTTGGTTCCGTTTAGGAAGTTGCATCTATGTTTAGATTCAGCGAGGTAGAAAGACGTTTCTTCTAAAAGCTGCGTTTGGATATTCCATAGTGGATGGGAGAACAGGCTGTAAAGAAAAATACCATGCTCTAAAAGCAATACGAAGCTATCTAGCAGAATGGTTGTCAATGTGTGTATTCAACTTCTTGAGTTAAACTGATGTGTGTTTGCAGCAGTTCAGAAACTCTTTCTTTGGAGAATGTAGAAATAGTCATTTCCAGCCCTAGAGACGCACATAAGAGTTAGCAGTAAGAGTGCGTTTAAAACACAAAAGGCCCGCTTCTTACAAACTGATCTGCTGTGTGTTGGTTCCCTTTAGGATGTTGCATCTATATTTAGATTCAGCGAGGTAGAAACACGTTTCTTCTAAAAGCTGCGATTGGATAATCCAGAGTGGATGGGAGAATAGGCTGTAAAGAGAAATACCTTGCTCTAATACCAAAACGGACCTATTAGGAGAATGGTTGTCAATTTGTGTATTCAACTTCCAGTGTTAAACTGATGTGTGTTTTCAACAGTTCAGAAACCTTTTCTCTGGAGAATTTAGAAACAGTCATTTCCAGACCTAGACACTCATATAAGAGTTAGCAGTAAGAGTGTGTTTAAAACACCAAAGACCAGCTTCTTACAAACTGATCTGCTGTGTGTTGGTTCCTTTTAGGAAGTTGCATCTATGTTTAGATTCAGCGAGGTAGAAACACGTTTCTTCTAAAAGCTTCGTTTGGATATTCCAGAGTGGATTGGAGAACAGGCTGTAAAGAGAAGTACCTTGCTCTAAAACAAAAATGGAGCTATCTAGCAGGATGGTTGTCAATGTGGTCATTCAACTTACAGAGTAAAACTGATATGTGTTTGCAGCAGTTCAGAAACCTTTTCTTTGGAGAATGTAGAAACAGTCATTTCCAGCCATAGAGATGAATACAAGATTTAGCAGTAAGAATGCGTTTAAAACACAGAAGACCCGCTTCGTACAAACTGATCTGCTGTGTGTTGGTTCCTTTTAGGAAGTTGCATCTATGTTTAGAATCAGCGAAGGAGAAACACGTTTCTACTAAAAGCTGCGTTTGGACATTCCAGAGTGGATGGGAGTACAGGCTGTAAAGAGAAGTACCTTGCTCTATAACAAAAACGGAGCTATCTAGCAGAATGGTTGTCAATGTGTGGATTCAACTTACAGAGCTAAACTGATGTGTGTTTGCAGCAGTTCAGAAACCCTTTCTTTGGAGAATGTAGAAACAGTCATTTCCAGCTGTAGAGACACATACAAGAGTTAGCAGTAAGAATGCGTTTAAAACACAGAAGACCCGCTTCGTACAAACTGATCTGCTGTGTGTTGGTTCCTTTCAGGAAGTTGCATCTATGTTTAGATTCAGCAAGGTAGAAACACATTTCTTCTAAAAGCTGCGTTTCGACATTCCAGACTGGATGCGAGTACAGGTTGTAAAGAGAAGTACTTTGCTCTAAAACAAAAACGGAGCTATCTAGCAGAATGGTTGTCAATGTGTGCATTCAACTTCCGGAGTTAAAGTGATGTGTGTATGCAGCAGTTCAGAAACCCTTTCTTTGGAGAATGTAGAAACAGTCATTTCCAGCCATAGAGACGCATACAAGAGTTAGCAGTAAGAATGCGTTTAAAACACAGAAGACCCGATTTGTACAAACTGATCTGCTGTGTGTTGGTTCCTTTTAGAAAGTTGAATCTATGTTTAGAATCAGCGAGGTAGAAACACGTTTCTTCTAAAAGCTGCGTTTGGACATTCCAGAGTGGATGGCAGTACAGGCTGTAAAGAGAAGTACCTTGCTCTAAAACAAAAACGGAGCTATCTAGCATAATGGTTCTAAATGTGTGGATTCAACTTACAGAGCTAAACTGATTTGTGCTTGCAGCAGTTCAGAAACCCTTTCTTTGGAGAATGTAGAAACAGTCATTTCCAGCCATAGAGTCGCACAGAAGAGTTAGCAGTAAGAATGCGTTTAAAACACAGAAGACCCGCTTCGTACAAACTGATCTGTTGTGTGTTGGTTCCTTTTAGGAAGTTGCATCTATGTTTGGAATCAGCGAGGTAGAAACACGTTTCTACGAAAAGCTGCGTTTGGACATTCCAGAGTGGATGGCAGTACAGGCTGTAAAGAGAAGTACCTTGCTCTAAACCAAAAATGGAGCTATCTAGCAGAATGGTTGTCAATGTGTGGATTCAACTTACAGAGCTAAACTGATGCGTGTTTGCAGCAGTTCAGAAACCCTTTCTTTGGAGAATGCAGAAAAAGTCATTTCCAGCCGTAGAGACACATACAAGAGTTAGCAGTAAGAATGCGTTTAAAACACAGAAGACCCGTTTTGTACAAACTGATCTGCTGTGTGTTGGTTCCTTTTAGAAAGTTGCATCTATGTTTACAATCAGCCAGGTAGAAACACGTTTCTTCTGAAAGCTGCGTTTGGACATTCCAGAGTGGATGGCAGTACAGGCTGTAAAGAGAAGTACCTTGCTCTAAAACAAAAACGGAGCTATCTAGCAGGATGGTTGTCAATATGTGGATTCAACCTACAGAGCTAAACTGATCTGTGTTTCCAGCATTTCAGAAACCCTTTCTTTGGAGAATGTAGAAACAGTCATTTCCAGCCATAGAGACGCATACAAGAGTTAGCAGAAAGAATGCGTTTAAAACACAGAAGACCCGCTTCGTACAAACTGATCTGCTGTGTGTTGGTTCCTTTTAGGAAGTTGCAACTATGTTTAGATTCAGCGAAAAAGAAACACGTTTCTTCTAAAAGCTGCGTTTGGACATTCCAGAGTGGATGGCAATACAGGCTGTAAAGAGAAGTACCTGGCTCTAAAACAAAAATGGAGCGATCTAGGAGAATGGTTGTCAATGTCTGCATTCAACTTACATTGCTAAACTGATGTGTGTTTGCAGCAGTTCAGAAACCCTTTCTTTGGAGAATGTAGAAACAGTCATTTCCAGCCATAGAGACGCATACAAGAGTTAGCAGTAAGTATGCGTATAAAACACAGAAGACCCGCTTCGTACAAACTGATCTGCTGTGTGTTGGTTCCTTTTAGGAAGTTGCATCTATGTTTAGAATCAGCGAGGTAGAAACACGTTTCTCCTAAAAGCTGCGTTTGGACATTCCAGAGTGGATGGCAGTACAGGCTGTAAAGAGAAGTACCTTGCTCTAAAACAAAAAGGGAGCAATCTAGCAGAATGGTTGTATACGTGTGCATTCACCTTTCACAGTTAAACTGATGTGTGTTTGCAGCAGTTCAGAAACCCTTTCTTTGGAGAATGTAGAAACAGTCATTTCCAGCCATAGAGACGCAGACAAGAGATAGCAGTAAGAATGCGTTTAAGACACAGAAGACCCGCTTCGTACAAACTGATATGCTGTGTGTTGGTTCCTTTCAGGAAGTTGCATCTATGTTTAAATTCACCAAGGTTGAAACACGTTTCTTCTAAAAGCTGCGTTTGGACATTCCAGAGTAGATGGGAGTACAGGCTGTAAAGAGAAGTACCTTGCTCTAAAACAAAAACGGAGCTATCTAGCAGAATGGTTGTCTACGTGTGCATTCACCTTTCAGAGTTAAACTGATGTGTGTTTGCAGAAGTTTAGAAACCCTTTCTTTGGAGAATGTAGAAACAGTCATTTCCAGCCACAGAGACGCATACAAGAGTTAGCAGTAAGAATGCGTTTAAAACACAGAAGTCCCGCTTCGTACAAACTGATCTGCTGTGTGTTGGTTCCTTTTAGGAAGTTGCATCTATGTTTAGAATCAGCGAGGTAGAAACACGTTTCTACTAAAAGCTGCGTTTGGATATTCCAGAGTGGATGGCAGTACAGGCTGTAAAGAGAAGTACCTTGCTCTAAAACAAAAACGGAGCTATCTAGCAGAATGGTTGTCGATGTGTGGATTCAACTTACAGAGCTAAACTGATGTGTCTTTGCAGCAGTTCAGAAACCCTTTCTTTGGAGAATGTAGAAACAGTCATTTCCAGCCATAGAGACGCATACAAGAGTTAGCAGTAAGAATGCGTTTAAAACACAGAAGACCCGCTTCGTACAAACTGATCTGCTGTGTGTTGGATCCTTTCAGGAAGTTGCATCTATGTTTAGATTCAGCAAGGTAGAAACACGTTTCTTCTAAAAGCTGCGTTTGGACATTCCAGAGTAGATGGGAGTACAGGTTGTAAAGAGAAGTACCTTGCTCTAAAACAAAAACGGAGCTATCTAGCAGAATGCTTGTCTACGTGTGCATTCACCTTTCAGAGTTAAACTGACGTGTGTTTGCAGCACTTCAAAAACCCTTTCTTTCGAGAATGTAGAAACAGTCATTTCCAGGCATAGAAACGCATTTAAGAGTTAGTAGTAAGAATGCGTTTAAAATACAGAAGACCCGCTTCGTACAACTGATCTGCTGTGTGTTGGTTCCTTCTAGGAAGTTGCAACTATGTTTAGATTCAGCGAGGTAGAAACACGTTACTTCTAAAAGCTGGGTTTTGACATCCAGACTGGATGGGAGTACAGGTTGTAAAGAGAAGCACTTTGCTCTAAAAAAAAAACGGAGCTATCTAGCAGAATGGTTGTCAATGTGTGCATTCAACTTCCGGAGTTAAACTGATGTGTGTATGCAGCAGTTCAGAAACCCTTTCTTTGGAGAATGTAGAAACAGTAATTTCCAGCCATAGAGACGCATACAAGAGTTAGCAGTAAGAATGCATTTAAATCACAGAAGACCCGTTTTGTACAAACTGATCTGCTGTGTGTTGGTTCCTTTTAGAAAGTTGCATCTATGTTTAGAATCAGCGAGTTAGAAACACGTTTCTTCTAAAAGGTGTGTTTGGACATTCCAGAGTGGATGGCTGTACAGGCTGTAAAGAGAAGTACCTGGCTCTAAAACAAAAACGGAGCTATCTAGCAGAATGGTTGTCAATGTGTGGATTCAACTTACAAAGCTAAACTGATGTGTGTTTGCAGCAGTTCAGAAACCCTTTCTTTGGAGAATGTAGAAACAGTCATTTCCAGCCATAGAGAAGCATACAAGAGTTAGCAGTACGAATGCGTTTAAGACACAGAAGACCCGCTTCGTACAAACTGATCTGCTGTGTGTTGGTTCCTTTCAGGAAGTTGCATCTATGTTTAAATTCACCAAGGTAGAAACACGTTTCTTCTAAAAGCTGCGTTTTGACATTCTAGAGTAGATGGGAGTACAGGCTGTAAAGAGAAGTACCTTGCTCTAAAACAAAAATGGAGGTATCTAGCAGAATGGCTGTCAATATGTACATTCAACTTACAGAGTTAAAGTGATGTGTGTTTGCAGCAGTTCAGAAACCCTTTCTTTGGAGAATGTAGAAACAGTCACTTCCTGCCATAGAGACGCATACAAGAGTTAGCAGTAAGAATGCGTTTAAAACACAGAAGACCTGCTTCGTACAAACTGATCTGCTGTGTGTTGGTTCCTTTTAGGAAGTTGCATCTATGTTTAGAATCCGCGAGGTAGAAATACGTTTCTTCTAAAAGCTGCGTTTGGACATTCCAGAGTGGATGGCAGTACAGCCTGTAAAGAGAAGTACCTTGCTCTAAAACAAAAACGGAGCTATCTAGCATGATGGTTGTCAATGTGTGGATTCAACTTACAGAGATAAACTGATGTGTGTTTGCAGCAGTTCAGAAACCCTTTCTTTGGAGAATGTAGAAACAGTCATTTCCAGCCATAGAGACGCATATAAGAGTTAGTAGTAAGAATGCGTTTAAAACACAGAAGACCCACTTCGTACAAACTGATCTCCTGTGTGTTGGTTCCTTTTAGGAAGTTGCATCTATGTTTAGATTCAGCGAGGTAGAAACACGTTACTTCTAAAAGCTGCGTTTTGACTTTCCAGACTGGATGGGAGTACATGCTGTAAAGAAAAGTACTTTGCTCTAAAACAAAAAAGGAGCTATCTAGCAGAATGGTTGTCAATGTGTGCATTCAACTTCTGGAGCTAAACTGATGTGTGTATGCAGCAGTTCAGAAACCCTTTCTTTGTAGAATGTAGAAACAGTCATTTCCAGCCATAGGGACGCATACAAGAGTTAGCAGTAAGAATGCGTTTAAAACACAGAAGACCCGTTTTGTACAAACTGAACTGCTGTGTGTTGGTTCCTTTCAGGAAATTGCATCTATGTTTAGATTCAGCGAGGTAGAAACACGTTTCTTCTAAAAGCTGCATTTCGACATTCCAGAGTGGATGGCAGTACAGGCTGTAAAGAGAAGTACCTGGCTCTAAAGCAGAAATGGAGCTATATAGCAGAATGGTTGTCAATGTGTGCATTCAACTTACAGAGCTAAACTGATGTGTTTTTGCAGCAGTTCAGAAACCCTTTGATTGGAGAATGTAGAAACAGTCATTTCCAGCCACAGAGACGCATACAAGAGTTTGCAGTAAGTATGCGTTTAAAACACAGAAGACCCGCTTCGTACAAACTGATCTGCTGTGTGTTGGTTCCTTTTAGGAAGTTGTATCTATGTTTAGAATCAGCGAGGTAGAAACACGTTTCTCCTAAAAGCTGCGTTTGGACATTCCAGAGTGGATGGCAGTACAGGCTGTAAAGAGAATTACCTTGCTCTAAAACAAAAATGGAGGTATCTAGCAGAATGGTTGTCAATGTGTACATTCAACTTACAGAGCTAAACTGATGTGTGTTTGCAGCAGTTCAGAAACCCTTTCTTTGTAGAATGTAGAAACAGTCATTTCCAGCCATAGAGACGCACACAAGAATTAGCAGTAAGGATGCGTTTAAAACACAGAAGACCCGCTTCGTACAAACTAATCTGCTGTGTGTTGGTTCCTTTTAGGAAGTTGCATCTAAGTTTAGAATCAGAGAAGTAGAAACACGTTTCTTCTAAAAACTGCGTTTATGCATTCCAGAGTGGATGGCAGTACAGGCTGTAAAGAGAAGTAGCTTGCTCTCAAACAAAAACGGAGCTATCTAGCAGAATAGTTGACAATGTGTGTATTCAACTTACAGAGCTATACTGATCTGTGTTTGCAGCAGTTCAGAAACCCTTTCTTTGGAGGATGTAGAAACAGTCATTTCCAGCCATAGAGACGCCTACAACAGTTAGCAGTAAGAATGAGTTTAAAACACAGAAGACCCGCTTCGTACAAACTGATCTGCTGGGTGTTGGTTCCTTTCAGGAAGTTGCATCTATGTTTAGATTCAGCAAGGTAGAAACACGTTTCTTCTAAAAGCTGCGTTTGGACATTCCAGAGTAGATGGTAGTACAGGCTGTAAAGAGAAGTACCTTGCTCTAAAACAAAAACGGAGCATCTAGCAGAATGGTTGTCTACGTGTGCATTCACCTTTCAGAGTTAAACTGATGTGTGTTTGCAGCAGTTCAGAAACCCTTTCTTTGGAGAATGTAGAAACAGTCATTTCCAGCCAAAGAGACGCATACAAGAGTTAGCAGTAAGAATGCGTTTAAAACACAGAAGACCCGTTTTGTAAAACTGATCTGCTGTGTGTTGGTTCCTTTTAGAAAGTTGCATCTATGTTTTGAATCCGCGAGGTAGAAACACGTTTCTTCTAAAAGCTGCGTATGGACATTCCAGAGTGGATGGCAGTACAGGCTATAAAGAGAAGTACCTTGCTCTAAAATAAAAACGGAGCTATCTAGCATAATGGTTGTCAATGTGTGGATTCAACTTACAGAGCTAAACTGATGTGTGTTTGCAGCAGTTCAGAAACCTTTTTTTGGAGAATGTAGAAACAGTCATTTTCAGCCATAGAGACGCATACAAGAGTTAGCAGTAAGAATGCATTTAAAACACAGAAGACCCGTTTTGTACAAACTGATCTGCTGTGTGTTGGTTCCTTTTAGAAAGTTGCATCTATGTTTAGAATCAGCGAGGTAGAAACACGTTTCTTCTAAAAGGTGTGTTTGGACATTCCAGAGTGGATGGCAGTACAGGCTGTAAAGAGAAGTACCTCGCTCTAAAACAAAAACGGAGCTATCTAGCATAATGGTTGTCAATGTGTGGATTCAATTTACAGAGCTAAACTGATTTGTGTTTGCAGCAGTTCAGAAACCCTTTCTTTGGAGAATGTAGAAACAGTCATTTCCAGTCACAGAGACACATACAAGAGTTAGCAGTAAGAATACCTTTAAAACACAGACGACCCGTTTTGTAAAAACTGATCTGCTGTGTGTTGGTTCCTTTTAGAAAGTTGCATCTATGTTTAGAATTAGCGAGGTAGAAACACGTTTCTTCTAAAAAGTGTGTTTGGACATTCCAGAGTGGATGGCAGTACAGGCTGTAAAGAGAAGTATCTCGCTCTAAAACAAAAATGGAGCTATCTAGCAGAATGGTTGTCAATGTGTGCATTCAACTTACAGAGCTAAACTGATGTGTGTTTGCAGCAGTTCAGAAACCCTTTCTTTGGAGAATGTAGAAACAGTCATTTCCAGCCATAGAGACAAATACAAGAGTTAGCAGTAAGAATGCGTTTAAAACACAGAAGACCCGCATCGTACAAACTGATCTCCTGTGTGTTGGTTCCTTTCAGGAAGTTGCATCTATGTTTAGATTCAGCAAGGTAGAAACACGTTTCTTCTAAAAGCTGCGTTTGGACATTCAGAGTGGATGGCAGTACAGGCTGTAAAGAGAAGTACCTTGCTCTAAAACAAAAACGGAGCTATCTAGCAGAATGGTTGTTAATGTGTGGATTCAACTTACATAGCTAAACTGATGTGTGTTTGCAGCAGTTCAGAAACCCTTTCTTTGGAGAATGTAGAAACAGTCATTTCCAGCAATAGAGACGCATACAAGAGTTAGCAGTAAGAATGCGTTTAAAACACAGAAGACCCGCTTCGTACAAACTGATCTGCTGTGTGTTGGTTCCTTTTCGGAAGTTGCATCTATGTTTAGATTCAGCAAGGTAGAAACACGTTTCTTCTAAAACCTGCGTTTGGACATTCCAGATTAGATGGGAGTACAGGCTTTAAAGAGAAGTTCCTTGCTCTAAAACAAAAAGGGAGCTATCTAGCAGAATGGTTGTCAATGTGTGGATTCAACTTACAGAGCTAAACTGATTTGTGTTTGCAGCAGTTCAGAAACCCTTTCTTTGGAGAATGTAGAAACAGTCATTTCCAGCCATAGAGACACATACAAGAGTTAGCAGTAAGAATGCGTTTAAAACAGAGAAGACCCGCTTCGTAAAAACTGATCTGCTGTGTGTTGGTTCCTTTCAGGAAGTTGCAGCTATGTTTAGATTCAGCAAGGTAGAAACACGTTTCTTATAAAACCTGCGTTTGGACATTCCAGATTAGATGGGAGTACAGGCTGTAAAGAGAAGTTCCTTGCTCTAAAACAAAAACAGAGCTATCTAGCAGAATGGTTGTCTACGTGTGTATTCACCTTTCAGAGTTAAACTGATGTGTGTTTGCAGCAGTTCAAAAACCCTTTCTTTCGAGAATGTAGAAACAGTCGTTTCCAGCCATAGAGACGCATATAAGTGTTAGTAGTAAGAATGCGTTTAAAACACAGAAGACCCGCATCATACAAACTGATCTGCTGTGTGTTGGTTCCTTTTAGGAAGTTGCAACTATGTTTACATTCAGTGAGGTAGAAACACGTTACTTCTAAAAGCTGCGTTTGGACATTCAAGACTGCACGAGAGTACAGGTTGTAAAGAAAAGGACTTTGCCCTAAAACAAAAACGGAGCTATCTAGCAGAAAGGTTGTCAATGCGTGCATTCAACTTCCGGAGATAAACTGATGTGTGTTTGCAGCAGTTCAGAAACCCTTTCTTTGGAGAATGTAGAAACAGTCATTTCCAGCCGTAGAGACGCATACAAGAGTTAGCAGTAAGAATGCGTTTAAAACAGAGAAGACCCGCGTCGTGCAAACTGATCTGCTGTGTGTTGGTTCCTTTTAGAAAGTTGCATCTACGTTTACAATCAGTGAAGTAGAAACACGTTTCTTCTAAAAGCTGCGTTTGGAAATTCCAGAGTGGATGGCAGTACAGGCTGTAAAGAGAAGTACCTTGCTCTAAAACAAAATCGGAGCTATCTAGCATAATGGTTGTCAATGTGTGGATTCAACTTACAGAGATAAACTGATGTGTGTTTTCAGCAGTTCAGAAACCCTTTCTTTGGAGAATGTAGAGACAGTATTTTCCAGCCATAGAGACGCATATAAGAGTTGGTAGTAAGAATGCGTTTAAAACACAGAAGACCCGCTTCGTACAAACTGATCTGCTGTGTGTTGGTTCCTTTTAGGAAGTTGCATCTATGTTTAGATTCACGGAGGTAGAAACACGTTACTTCTAAAAGCTGCGTTTTGACATTCCAGACTGGATGGGAGTACAGGCTGTAAAGAAAAGTACTTTGCTCTAAAACAAAACCGGAGCTAACTAGCGGAATGGTTGTCAATGTGTGCATTCAACTTCTGGAGTTAAACTGATGTGTGTATGCAACAGTTCAGAAACCCTTTCTTTGTAGAATGTAGAAACAGTCATTTCCAGCCATAGAGACGCATACAAGAGTTAGCAGTAAGAATGCGTTTAAAACACAGAAGACCCGTTTTGTACAAACTGATCTGCTATGTGTTGGTTCCTTTCAGGAAGTTGCATCTATGTTTAGATTCAGCGAGGTAGAAACACGTTTCTTCTAAAAGCTGCAGTTGTACATTCCAGAGTGGATGGCAGTACAGGCTGTAAAGAGAAGTACCTGGCTCTAAAGCAGAAATGGAGCTATATAGCAGAATGGTTGTCAATGTGTGCATTCAACTTACAGAGCTAAACTGATGTGTGTTAGCAGCAGTTCAGAAACCCTTTCTTTGGAGAATGTAGAAACAGTCATTTCCAGCCATAGAGAGGCATACAAGAGTTAGCAGTAATTATGCGTTTAAAACACAGAAGACCCTTTTCGTACAAACAGATCGACTGTGTGTTGGTTCCTTTTAGGAAGTTTTATCTATGTTTAGAATCAGCGAGGTAGAAACACGTTTCTCCTAAAAGCTGCGTTTGGACTTTCCAGAGTGGATGGCAGTACAGGCTGTAAAGAGAAGTACCTTGCTCTAAAACAAAAATGGAGGTATCTAGCAGAATGGTTGTCAATGTTTACATTCAACTTATAGAGTTAAACTGATGTGTGTTTGCAGCAGTTCAGAAACCATTTCTTTGGAGAATGTAGAAACAGTCACTTCCTGCCATAGAGACGCATACAAGAGTTAGGAGTAAGAATGCGTTTAAAACACAGAAGACCTGCTTCGTACAAACTGATCTGCTGTGTGTTGTTTCCTTTTAGGAAGTTGCATCTATGTTTAGAATCAGCGAGGTAGAAACACGTTTCTACTAAAAGCTTCGTTTGGACATTCCAGAGTGGATGACAGTACAGGCTGTAAAGAGAAGTACCTTGCTCTAAAACAAAAACGGAGCTATCTTGCAGAATGGTTGTCAATGTGTGCATTCAACTTACAGAGCTAAACTGATGTGTGTTTGCAGCAGTTCAGAAACCCTTTCTTTGGAGAATGTAGAAACAGTCATTTCCAGCCATAGAGACGCACACATCACTTAGCAGTAAGAATGCGTTTAAAACACAGAAGACCCGCTTCGTACAAACTGATCTGCTGTGTGTTGGTTCCCTTTAGGAAGTTGCAACTATGTTTACATTCAGCGAGGTAGAAACACGTTACTTCTAAAAGCTGCGTTTTGACATTCCAGACTGCATGGGAGTACAGGCTGTAAAGAGAAGAACTTTGCTCTAAAACAAAAACGGAGCTATCTAGCAGAATGGTTGTCAATGTGTGCATTCAAATTCCGGAGTTAAACTGATGTGTGTATGCAGCAGTTCAGAAACCCTTTCTTTGGAGAATGTAGAAACAGTCATTTCCAGCCATAGAGACGCATACAAGAGTTAGCAGTAAGTATGCGTTTAAAACACAGAAGACCCGCTTCGTACAAACTGATCTGCTGTGTGTTGGTTCCTTTTAGGAAGTTTCATCTATGTTTAGAATCAGCGAGGTAGAAACACGTTTCTCCTAAAAGCTGCGTTTGGACATTCCAGAGTGGATGGCAGTACAGGTTGTAAAGAGAAGTACCTTGCTCTAAAACAAAAAGGGAGCTATCTAGCAGAATGGTTGTTAATGTGTGGATTCAACTTACAGAGCTAAACTGATGTGTGTTTGCAGCAGTTCAGAAACCCTTTATTTGGAGAATGTAGAAACAGTCATTTCCAGCCATAGAGACGCATACAAGAGTTAGCAGTAAGAATGCGTTTAAAACACAGAAGACCCGCTTCGTACAAACTGATCTGCTGTGTGTTGTTTCCTTTTAGGAAGTTGCATCTATGTTTAGAATCAGCAAGGTAGAAACACGTCTCTACTAAAAGCTGCGTTTGGACATTCCAGAGTGGATGGGAGTACAGGCTGTAAAGAGAAGTTCCTTGCTCTAAAACAAAAACGGAGCTATCTAGCAGAATGGTTGTCAATGTGTGGATTCAACTTACAGAGCTAAACTGATGTGTGTTTGCAGCAGTTCAGAAACCCTTTCTTTGGAGAATGTAGAAACAGTCATTTCCAGCCATAGAGACACATACAAGAGTTAGCAGTAAGAATGCGTTTAAAACAGAGAAGACCCGCTTCGTAAAAACTGATCTGCTGTGTGTTGGTTCCTTTCAGGAAGTTGCATCTATGTTTAGATTCAGCAAGGTAGAAACACGTTTCTTCTAAAACCTGCGTTTGGACATTCCAGAGTAGATGGGATTACAGGCTGTAAAGAGAAGTTCCTTGCTCTAAAACAAAAACAGAGCTATCTAGCAGAATGGTTGTCTACGTGTGTATTCACCTGTCAGAGTTAAACTGATGTGTGTTTGCAGCAGTTCAAAAACCCTTTCTTTCGAGAATGTAGAAACAGTCGTTTCCAGCCATAGAGACGCATATAAGTGTTAGCAGTAAGAATGCGTTTAAAACACAGAAGACCCGCATCGTACAAACTGATCTGCTGTGTGTTGGTTCCTTTTAGGAAGTTGCAACTATGTTTACATTCAGTGAGGTAGAAACACGTTACTTCTAAAAGCTGCGTTTGGACATTCAAGACTGCACGAGAGTACAGGTTGTAAAGAAAAGGACTTTGCCCTAAAACAAAAACGGAGCTATCTAGCAGAATGGTTGTCAATGCGTGCATTCAACTTCCGGAGAAAACTGATGTGTGTTTGCAGCAGTTCAGAAACCCTTTCTTTGGAGTATGTAGAAACAGTCATTTCCAGCCGTAGAGACGCATACAAGAGTTAGCAGTAAGAATGCGTTTAAAACAGAGAAGACCCGCGTCGTGCAAACTGATCTGCTGTGTGTTGGTTCCTTTTAGAAAGTTGCATCTACGTTTACAATCAGTGAGGTAGAAACACGTTTCTTCTAAAAGCTGCGTTTGGAAATTCCAGAGTGGATGGCAGTACAGGCTGTAAAGAGAAGTACCTTGCTCTAAAACAAAAACGGAGCTATCTAGCATAATGGTTGTGAATGTGTGGATTCAACTTACAGAGATAAACTGATGTGTGTTTTCAGCAGTTCAGAAACCCTTTCTTTGGAGAATGTAGAAACAGTATTTTCCAGCCATAGAGACGCATATAAGAGTTGGTAGTAAGAATGCGTTTAAAACACAGAAGACCCGCTTCGTACAAACTGATCTGCTGTGTGTTGGTTCCTTTTAGGAAGTTGCATCTATGTTTAGATTCAGGGAGGTAGAAACACGTTACTTCTAAAAGCTGCGTTTTGACATTCCAGACTGGATGGGAGTACAGGCTGTAAAGAAAAGTACTTTGCTCTAAAACAAAAACGGAGCTATCTAGTGGAATGGTTGTCAATGTGTGCATTCAACTTCTGGAGTTAAACTGATGTGTGTATGCAGCAGTTCAGAAACCCTTTCTTTGTAGAATGTAGAAACAGTCATTTCCAGCCACAGAGACGCATACAAGAGTTAGCAGTAAGAATGCGTTTAAAACACAGAAGACCCGTTTTGTACAAACTGATCTGCTGTGTGTTGGTTCCTTTCAGGAAGTTGCATCTATGTTTAGATTCAGCGAGGTAGAAACACGTTTCTTCTAAAAGCTGCAGTTGTACATTCCAGAGTGGATGGCAGTACAGGCTGTAAAGAGAAGTACCTGGCTCTAAAGCAGAAATGGAGCTATATAGCAGAATGGTTGTCAATGTGTGCATTCAACTTACAGAGCTAAACTGATGTGTGTTTGCAGCAGTTCAGAAACCCTTTCTTTGGAGAATGTAGAAACAGTCATTTCCAGCCATAGAGACGCATACAAGTGTTAGCAGTAATTATGCGTTTAAAACACAGAAGACCCTTTTCGTACAAACAGATCGGCTGTGTGTTGGTTCCTTTTAGGAAGTTTTATCTATGTTTAGAATCAGCGAGGTAGAAACACGTTTCTCCTAAAAGCTGCGTTTGGACTTTCCAGAGTGGATGGCAGTACAGGCTGTAAAGAGAAGTACCTTGCTCTAAAAAAAAAATGGAGGTATCTAGCAGAATGGTTGTCAATGTGTACATTCAACTTATAGAGTTAAACTGATGTGTGTTTGCAGCAGTTCAGAAACCATTTCTTTGGAGAATGTAGAAACAGTCACTTCCTGCCATAGAGACGCATACAAGAGTTAGGAGTAAGAATGCGTTTAAAACACAGAAGACCTGCTTCGTACAAACTGATCTGCTGTGTGTTGTTTCCTTTTAGGAAGTTGCATCTATGTTTAGAATCAGCGAGGTAGAAACACGTTTCTACTAAAAGCTTCGTTTGGACATTCCAAAGTGGATGACAGTACAGGCTGTAAAGAGAAGTACCTTGCTCTAAAACAAAAACGGAGCTATCTTGCAGAATGGTTGTCAATGTGTGCATTCAACTTACAGAGCTAAACTGATGTGTGTTTGTAGCAGTTCAGAAACTCTTTCTTTGGAGAATGTAGAAACAGTCATTTCCAGCCATAGAGACGCACACAACACTTAGCAGTAAGAATGCGTTTAAAACACAGAAGACCCGCTTCGTACAAACTGATCTGCTGTGTGTTGGTTCCTTTTAGGAAGTTGCATCTAAGTTTAGAATCAGAGAAGTAGAAACACGTTTCTTCTAAAAACTGCGTTTATGCATTATAGAGTGGAAGGTAGTACAGGATGTAAAGAGAAGTACCTTGCTTTAAAACAAAAACGGAGCTATCTAGCAGAATAGTTTTCAATGTGTGTATTCAACTTGCAGAGCTAAACTGATGTGTGTTTGCAGCAGTTCCGAAACCCTTTCTTTGGAGGATGTAGAAACAGTCATTTCCAGCCATAGACACGCCTACAAGAGTTAGCAGTAAGAATGAGTTTAAAACACAGAAGACCCGCTTCGTAAAAACTGATCTGCTGTGTTTTGGTTCCTTTCAGGAAGTTGCATCTATGTTTAAATTCACAAAGCTGGAAACACGTTTCTTCTAAAAGCTGCGTTTGGACATTCCAGAGTAGATGGGAGTACAGGCTGTAAAGAGAAGTACCTTGCTCTAAAACAAAAATGGAGGTATCTAGCAGAATGGTTGTCAATGTGTACATTCAACTTACAGAGCTAAACTGATGTGTGTTTGCAGCAGTTCAGAAACCCTTTCTTTGTAGAATGTAGAAACAGTCATTTCCAGCCATAGAGACGCACACAAGAATTAGCAGTAAGGATGCGTTTAAAAAACAGAAGACCCGCTTCGTACAAACTAATCTGCTGTGTGTTGGTTCCTTTTAGGAAGTTGCATCTAAGTTTAGAATCAGAGAAGTAGAAACACGTTTCTTCTAAAAACTGCGTTTATGCATTCCAGAGTGGATGGCAGTACAGGCTGTAAAGAGAAGTAGCTTGCTTTCAAACAAAAACGGAGCTATCTAGCAGAATAGTTGACAATGTGTGTATTCAACTTACAGAGCTAAACTGATCTGTGTTTGCAGCAGTTCAGAAACCCTTTCTTTGGAGGATGTAGAAACAGTCATTTCCAGCCATAGACAAGCCTACAAGAGTTAGCAGTAAGAATGAGTTTAAAACACAGAAGACCCGCTTCATAAAAACTGATCTGCTGTGTTTTGGTTCCTTTCAGGAAGTTGCATCTATGTTTAAATTCACCAAGCTGGAAACACGTTTCTTCTAAAAGCTACGTTTGGACATTCCAGAGTAGATGGGAGTACAGGCTGTAAAGAGAAGTACCTTGCTCTGAAACAAAAACGGAGCTATGTAGCAGAATGGTTGTCAATGTGTGGATTCAACTTACAGAGCTAAACTGATGTGTGTTTGCAGCAGTTTAGAAAGCCGTTCTTTGGAGAATGTAGAAACAGTCATTTCCAGCCATAGAGACGCATACAAGAGTTAGCAGTAAGAATGCGTTTAAAACACAGAAGACCCGTTTTGTACAAACTGAACTGCTGTGTGTTGGTTCCTTTCAGGAAGTTGCATCTATGTTTAGATTCAGCGAGGTAGAAACACGTTTCTCCTAAAAGCTGCGTTTGGACATTCCAGAGTGGATGGCAGTACAGGCTGTAAAGAAAATTACCTTGCTCTAAAACAAAAATGGAGGTATCTAGCAGAATGGTTGTCAATGTGTACATTCAACTTACAGAGCTAAACTGATGTGTGTTTGCAGCAGTTCAGAAACCCTTTCTTTGTAGAATGTAGAAACAGTCATTTCCAGCCATAGAGACGCACACAAGAATTAGCAGTATGGATGCGTTTAAAACACAGAAGACCCGCTTCGTACAAACTAATCTGCTGTGTGTTGGTTCCTTTTAGGAAGTTGCATCTAAGTTTAGAATCAGAGAAGTAGAAACACGTTTCTTCTAAAAACTGCCTTTATGCATTCCAGAGTGGATGGCAGTACAGGCTGTAAAGAGAAGTACCTTGCTCTAAAACAAAAACGGAGCTATCTAGCATAATGGTTGTCAATGTGTGGATTCAACTTAAAGAGATAAACTGATGTGTGTTTGCAGCAGTTTAGAAAACCTTTCTTTGGAGAATGTTGAAATAGTATTTTCCAGCCATAGAGACGCATATAAGAGTTAGTAGCAAGAATGCGTTTAAAACACAGAAGACCCGCTTTGTACAAACTGATCTGCTGTGTGTTGGTTCCTTTTAGGAAGTTGCATCTATGTTTATATTCAGCGAGGTAGAAACACGTTACTTCTAAAAGCTGCGTTTTGACATTCCAGACTGGATGGGAGTACAGGCTGTAAAGAAAAGTACTTTGCTCTAAAACAAAAACGGAGCTATCTAGCGGAATGGTTGTCAATGTGTGCATTCAACTTCTGGAGTTAAACTGATGTGTGTATGCAGCAGTTCAGAAACCCTTTCTTTGTAGAATGTAGAAACAGTCATTTCCAGCCATAGAGAAGCATACAAGAGTTAGCAGTAAGAATGCGTTTAAAACACAGAAGACCCGTTTTGTACAAACTGATCTGCTGTGTGATGGTTCCTTTCAGGAAGTTGCATGTATGTTTAGATTCAGCGAGGTAGAAACACGTTTCTTCTAAAAGCTGCAGTTGTACATTCCAGAGTGGATGGCAGTACAGCCTGTAAAGAGAAGTACCTGGCTCTAAAGCAGAAATGGAGCTATATAGCAGAATGGTTGTCACTGTGTGCATTCAACTTACAGAGCTAAACTGATGTGTGTTTGCAGCAGTTCAGAAACCCTTTCTTTGGAGAATGTAGAAACAGTCATTTCCAGCCATAGAGACGCATACAAGAGTTAGCAGTAATTATGGGTTTAAAACACAGAAGACCCTTTTCGTACAAACTGATCGGCTGTGTGTTGGTTCCTTTTAGATAGTTGTATCTATGTTTAGAATCAGCGAGGTAGAAACACGTTTCTCCTAAAAGCTGCGTTTGGACATTCCAGAGTGGATAGCAGTACAGGCTGTAAAGAGAAGTACCTTGCTCTAAAACAAAAATGGAGGTATCTAGCAGAATGGTTGTCAATGTGTACATTCAACTTATAGAGTTAAACTGATGTGTGTTTGCAGCAGTTCAGAAACCTTTCTTTGGAGAATGTAGAAACAGTCATTTCCAGCCATAGAGACGCATACATGAGTTAGCAGTAAGAATGCGTTTAAAACACAGAAGACCCGTTTTGTGAAACTGATCTGCTGTGTGTTGGTTCCTCTTAGAAAGTTGCATCTATGTTTAGAATCAGCGAGGTAGAAACACGATTCTTCTAAAAGCTGCGTATGGACATTCCAGAGTGGAAGGCAGTACAGGCTGTGAAGAGAAGTACCTTGCTCTAAAACAAAAACGGAGCTATCTAGCATAATGTTTGTCAATGTGTGGATTTAACTTACAGAGCTAAACTGAGGTGTGTTCACAGCAGATCAGAAACCCTCTCTTTGGAGAATGTAGAAACAGTCATTTCCAGCCATAGAGACGCATACAAGAGTTAGCAGTAAGAATGCGTTTAAAACACAGTAGACCCTATTTGTACAAACTGATCTGCTGTGTGTTGGTTCCTTTCAGGAAGTTGCATCTATGTTTTGATTCAGCACGGTAGAAACACGTTTCTTCTAAAAGCTGTGTTTGGACATTCCAGAGTAGATGGGAATACAGGCTGTAAAGAGAAGTACCTTGCTCAAAAACTAAAACGAAGCTATCTAGCAGAATGGTTGTCTACGTGTGCATTCACCTTTCAGAGATAAACTGATGTGTGTTTGCAGCAGTTCAGAAACCCTTTCTCTGGAGAATGTAGAAACAGTCATTTCCAGCCATAGAGACGCATATAAGAGTTAGTAGTAAGAATGCGTTTAAAACACAGAAGACCTGCTTCGTACAAACTGATCTGCTGTGTGTTGGTTCCTTTTAGGAAGTTGCATCTATGTTTAGATTCAGTGAGGTAGAAACACGTTACTTCTAAAAGCTGCGTTTTGACATTCCAGACTGGATGGGAGTACAGGCTGTAAAGAGAAGTACTTTGCTCTAAAACAAAAACGGAGCTATCTAGCAGAATGGTTGTCAATGTGTGCATTCTACTTCCCGAGTTAAACTGATGTGTTTATGCAGCAGTTCAGAAGCCCTTTTTTTGGAGAATGTAGAAACAGTCATTTCCAGCCATAGAGACGCATACAAGAGTTAGCAGTAAGAATGCATTTAAAACACAGAAGACCCGCTTCGAACAAACTGATCTGCTGTGTGTTGGTTCCTTTCAGGAAGTTGCATCTATGTTTAGATTCAGAAAGGTAGAAACAAGTTTCTTCTAAAAGCTGCGTTTGGACATTCCAGAGTAGATGGGAGTACAGGCTGTAAAGAGAAATACCTTGCTCTAAAACAAAAATGGAGCTATCTAGCAGAATGGTTGTCTACATGTGCATTCACCTTTCAGAGTTAAACTGATGTGTGTTTGCAGCAGTTCAGAAACCCTTTCTCTGGAGAATGTAGAAACAGTCATTTCCAGCCATAGAGACGCATATAAGAGTTAGTAGTAAGAATGCGTTTAAAACACAGAAGACCTGCTTCGTACAAACTGATCTGCTGTGTGTTGGTTCCTTTTAGGAAGTTGCATCTATGTTTAGATTCAGCGAGGTAGAAACACGTTACTTCTAAAAGCTGCGTTTTGACATTCCAGACTGGATGGGAGTACAGGCTGTAAAGAGAAGTACTTTGCTCTAAAACAAAAACGGAGCTATCTAGCAGAATGGTTGTCAATGTGTGCATTCAACTTCCAGAGTTAAACTGATGTGTGTATGCAGCAGTTCAGAAACCCTTTTTTTGGAGAATGTAGAAACAGTCATTTCCAGCCATAGAGACGCATACAACAGTTAGCAGTAAGAATGAATTTAAAACACAGAAGACCCGCTTCGTACAAACTGATCTGCTGTGTGTTGGTTCCTTTCAGGAAGTTGCGTCTATGTTTAGATTCAGCAAGGTAGAAACACGTTTCTTCTAAGAGCTGCGTTTGGACATTCCAGAGTAGATGGGAGTACAGGCTGTAAAGAGAAGTACCTTGCTCTAAAACAAAAATGGAGCGATCTAGTAGAATGGTTGTCTACATGTGCATTCACCTTTCAGAGTTAAACTGATGTGTGTTTGCAGCAGTACAGAAACCCTTTCTTTGGAGAATGTAGAAACAGTCTTTTCCAGCCATAGAGACACATACAAGAGTTAGTAGTAAGAATGCGTTTAAAACACAGAAGACCCGCTTCGTACAAACTGATCTCCTATGTGTTGGTTCCTTTTAGAAAGTTGCATCTATGCTTAGAATCAGCGAGGTAGAAACACGTTTCTTCTAAGAGCTGCGTTTGGAAATTACAGAGTGGATGGCAATACAGGCTGTAAAGAGAAGTACCTGGGTCTAAAACAAAAATGGAGATATCTAGCAGAATGGTTGTTAATGTGTCCATTCAACTTACAGAGTTAAACTGATGTGTGTTTGCAGCAGTTCAGAAACCCTTTCTTTGGAGAATGTATAAACAGTCATTTCTAGCCGTAGAGTCGCATACAAGAGTTAGCCGTAAGAATGCGTTTAAAACACAGAAGACCCGCTTCGTACAAACTGATCTGCTGTGTGTTGGTTCCTTTTAGGAAGTTGCATTTACGTTTAGAATCAGCGAAGCAGAAACACGTTTCTTCTAAAAACTGCGTTTATACATTCCAGAGTGGATGGCAGTACAGGCTGTAAAGAGAAATACCTTGCTCTAAAACAAAAATGGAGCTATCTAGCAGAATGGTTGTCAATATGTGGATTCAACTTTCAGAGCTAAACTGATATGTGTTTGCAGCAGTTCAGAAACCCTTTCTTTGGAGAATGTAGAAACAGTCATTTCCAGCCATAGAGACGCATACAAGAGTTAGCAGTAAGAATGCATTTAAAACACAGAAGACCCGCTTTGTACAAACTGATCTGCTGTGTGTTGGTTCCTTTCAGGAAGTTGCATCTATGTTTAGATTCAGCAAGGTAGAAACACGTTTCTTCTAAAAGCTGCGTTTGGACATTCCAGAGTAGATGGGAGTACAGGCTGTAAAGAGAAGTACCTTGCTCTAAAACAAAAACGGAGCTATCTAGCAGAATGGTTGTCTACGTGTGTATTCACCTTTCAGAGTTAAACTGATTTGTGTTTGCAGCAGTTCAGAAACCCTTTCTTTGGAGAATGTAGAAACAGTCATTTCCAGCCATAGAGACGCATACAAGAGTTAGCAGTAAGAGTCCGTTTAAAACACAGAAGACCCGCTTCGTACAAACTGATCCGCTGTGTGTTGGTTCCTTTTAGGAAGTTGCATCTATGTTTAGACTCAGCGAGGTAGAAACACGTTTCCACTAAAAGCTGCGTTTGGACATTCCAGAGTCGATGGCAGTACAGGCTGTAAAGAGAAGTACCTTGCTCTAAACCAAAAACGGAGCTATCTAGCAGAATGGTTATCAATGTGTGGATTCAACTTACAAAGCTAAACTGATGTGTGTTTGCAGCAGTTCAGAAACCCTTTGTTTGGAGAATGTAGAAACAGTCATTTCCAACCATAGAGACGCATACAAGAGTTAGCAGAAAGAATGCGTTTAAAACACAGAAGTCCCGCTTCGTACAAACTGATCTGCTTTGTGTTGGTTCCTTTCAGAAAGTTGCATCTATGTTTAGATTCAGCAAGGTAGAAACACGTTTCTTCTAAAAGCTGCGTTTGTACATTCCAGAGTGGATGGCAGTACAGGCTGTAAAGGGAAGTACCTTGCTCTAAGACAAAAACGGAGCTATCTAGCAGAATGGTTGTATACGTGTGGATTCACCTTTCAGAGTTAAACTGATGTGTGTTTGCTGCAGTTCAGAAACCCTTTCTTTCGAGAATGTAGAAACAGTCATTTCCAGCCATAGAGGCTCATATAAGAGTTAGTAGTAAGAATGCATTTAAAACACAGAAGACCCGCTTCGTACAAACTGATCTGCTGTGTGTTGGTTCCTTTTAGGAAGTTGCAACTATGTTTAGATTCAGCGAGGCAGAAACACGTTACTTCTAAAAGCTGCGTTTGGACATTCCAGAGTGGATGGCAGTTCAGGCTGTAAAGATAATTACCTGGCTCTAAAACAAAAATGGAGCTATCTAGCAGAATGGTTGTCAATGTGTGCATTCAACTCACAGAGCTAAACTGATGTGTGTTTGCAGCAGTTCAGAAACCCTTTCTTTGGAGAATGTAGAAACAGTCATTTCCAGCCATAGAGATGCACACAAGAGTTAGCAGTAAGAATGCGTTTAAAACACAAAAGAACCGCTTGGTAGAAACTGATCTGCTGTGTGTTGGTTCCTTTTCGAAATTTGCATCTATGTTTAGAATCAGCGAGGTAGAAACACGTTTCTTCTAAAAGCTGCGTTTGGACATTCCAGAGTGGATGGCAGTACAGGCTGTAAAGAGAAGTACCTAGCTCTAAAACAAAAATGGAGCTATCTAGCAGAATGGTTGTCAATGTGTGCATTCAACTTACAGAGTAAAACTGATATGTGTTTGCAGCAGTTCAGAAACCCTTTCTTTGGAGAATGTAGAAACAGTCATTTCCAGCCATAGAGACGAAAACAAGAGTTAGCAGTAAGAATGCGTTTAAAACACAGAAGACCCGCTTCGTACAAACTGATCTGCTGTGTGTTGGTTCCTTTTAGAAAGTTGCATCTATGTTTAGAATCAGCGAGGTAGAAACACGTTTCTACTAAAAGCTGCGTTTGGACATTCCAGAGTGGATGGGAGTACAGGCTGTAAAGAGAAGTACCTTGCTCTAAAACAAAAACGGAGCTATCTAGCAGAGTGGTTGTCAATGTGTGGATTCAACTTACAGAGCTAAACTGATGTGTGTTTGCAGCAGTTCAGAAACCCTTTCTTTGGAGAATGTAGAGAAAGTCATTTCCAGCCATAGAGACGCATACAATAGATAGCAGTAAGAATGCGTTTAAAACAGAGAAGACCCGCTTCGTACAAACTGATCTGCTCTGTGTTGGTTCCTTTTAGGAAGTTGCATCTATGTTTAGATACAGAAAGGCAGAAACACGTTTCTTCTAAAAGCTGCTTTTTGACATTCCAGACTGCATGGGAGTACAGGTTGTAAAGAGAAGTACTTTGCTCTAAAACAAAAACGGAGCTATCTAGCAGAATGGTTGTCAATGTGTGCATTCAACTTCCGGAGTTGAACTGATGTGTGTATGCCGCCGTTCAGAAACCCTTTTTTTAGAGAATGTAGAAACAGTCATTTCCAGGCCTAGAGACTCATACAAGAGTTAGCAGTAAGAATGCGTTTAAAACAGAGAAGACCCGCTTCGTACAAACTGATCTGCTGTGTGTTGGTTCGTTTCAGGAAGTTGCATCTATATTTAGATTCAGCACGGTAGAAACACTTATCTTCTAAAAGCTTCATTTGGACATTCCAGAGTAGATTGGAGTACAGGCTGCAAAGAGAAGTACCTTGCTCTAAAACAAAAACGGAGCCACCCAGCAGAATGGTTGTCTACGTGTGCATTCACCTTTCAGAGTTAAACTGATGTGTTTTTGCAGCAGTTCAGAAACGCTTTCTTTGGAGAATGTAGAAACAGTCATTTCCAGCCATAGAGATTCATATAAGAGTTAGTAGTAAGAATGCGTTTAAAACACAGAATACCCTCTTTGTACAAACTGATCTGCTGTGTGTTGGTTCCTTTTAGGAAGTTGTATCTATGTTTAGATTCAGCGAGGTAGAAACACGTTACTCCTAAAAGCTGCGTTTTGACATTCCAGACTGGATGGCAGTACAGTCTGTAAAGAGAAGTACCTTGCTCTAAAACAAAAACGGAGCCATCTAGCAGAATGGTTTTCAATGTGTGGATTCAACTTACAGAGCTAAACTGATGTGTGTTTGCAGCAGTTCAGAAAACCTTTCTTTGGAGAATGTAGAAAAAGTCATTTCCAGCCATAGAGACGCATACAAGAGTTAGCAGTAAGAATGCGTTTAAAACACAGAAGACCCGCTTCGTACAAACTGATCTGCTGTGTGTTGGTTCCTTTCAGGAAGTTGCATCTATGTTTAGATTCAGCACGGTAGAAACACTTATCTTCTAAAAGCTGCATTTGGACATTCCAGAGTAGATGGGAGTACAGGCTGCAAAGAGAAGTACCTTGCTCTAAAACAAAAACGGAACTACCCAGCAGAATGGTTGTCTACGTGTGCATTCACCTTTCAGAGTTAAACTGATGTGTGTTTGCAGCAGTTCAGAAACGCTTTCTTTGGAGAATGTAGAAACAGTCATTTCCAGCCATAGAGACGCATATAAGAGTTAGTAGTAAGAATGCGTTTAAAACACAGAATACCCGCTTCGTACAAACTGATCTGCTGTGTGTTGGTTCCTTTTAGGAAGTTTCATCTATGTTTAGATTCAGCGAGGTAGAAACACGTTACTTCTAAAAGCTGCGTTTTGACATTCCAGACTGTATGGGAGTACAGGCTGTAAAGAGAAGTACTTTGCTCTAAAACAAAACCGGAGCTATCTAGCAGAATGGTTGTAAATGTGTGCATTAAACTTCCGGAGTTAAACTGATGTGTGTATGCAGCAGTTCAGAAACCCTTTCTTTGGAGAATGTAGAAACAGTCATTTCCAGCCATAGGGACGCATACAAGAGTTAGCAGTAAGAATGCGTCTAAAACACAGAAGACCCGTTTTGTACAAACTGATCTGCTGTGTGTTGGTTCCTTTCAGGAAGTTGCATCTATGTTTAGATTCAGCGAGGTAGAAACACGTTACTTCTAAAAGCTGCGTTTTGACATTCCAGACTGGATGGGAATACAGGCTTTAAAGAGAAGTACTTTGCTCTAAAACAAAAACGGAGCTATCTAGCAGAATGGTTGTCAATGTGTGCATTCAACTTCCGGAGTTAAACTGATGTGTGTATGCAGCAGTTCAGAAACCCTTTCTTTGAAGAATGTAGAAACAGTCATTTCCAGCCATAGAGACGAATACAGGAGTTAGCAGTTAGTATGCGTTTAAAACACAGAAGACCCGCTTCATACAAACTGATCTGCTGTGTGTTGGTTCCATTTAGGAAGTTTCATCTATGTTTAGAATCAGCGAGGTAGAAACACGTTTCTCCTAAAAGCTGCGTTTGGACATTCCAGAGTGGATGGCAGTACAGGCTGTAAAGAGAAGTACCTTGCTCTAAAACAAAAATGGAGCTATCTAGCAGAATGGTTGTCAATGTGTGGATTCAACTTACAGAGCTAAACTGATTTGTGTTTGCAACAGTTCAGAAACCCTTTTTTGGAGAATGTAGAAACAGTCATTTCCAGTCATAGAGACGCATAACAGAGTTAGCAGTAAGAATGCGTTTAAAACACAGAAGACCCGTTTTGCACAAACTGATCTGCTGAGTGTTGGTTCGTTTTAGGAAGTTGCATCTATGTTTAGAATCAGCGAGGTAGAAACACGTTTCTACTAAAAGCTGCGTTTGGACATTCCAGAGTGGATGGGAGTACAGGCTGTAAAGAGAAGTACCTTGCTCTAAAACAAAAACGGAGCTATCTAGCAGAATGGTTGTCAATGTGTGCATTCAACTTTCAGAGCTAAACTGATGTGTGTTTGCAGCAATTCAGAAACCCTTTCTTTGGAGAATGTAGAAACAGTCATTTCCAGCCATAGAGACACATACAAGAGTTAGCGGTAAGAATGCGTTTAAAACACAGAAGACCCGCTTCGTACAAACTGATCTGCTGTGTGTTGGTTCCTTTCAGGAAGTTGCATCTATGTTAAGATTCAGGAAGGTAGAAACACGTTTCTTCTAAAACCTGCGTTTGGACATTCCAGAGTAGATGGGAGTACAGGCTGTAAAGAGAAGTACCTTGCTCTAAAACAAAAACGGAGCTATCTAGCATAATGGTTGTCAATGTGTGGATTTAACTTACAGAGCTAAACTGATGTGTGTTCGCAGCAGATCAGAAACCCTTTCTTTGGAGAATGTAGAAACTGTCATTTCCAGCCATAGGGACGCATACAAGAGTTAGCAGTAAGAATCCTTTTAAAACACAGAAGACCCTCTTCGTACAAACTGATCTGCTCTGTGTTGGTTCCTTTCAGGAAATTGCATCTATGTTTAGATTCAGCATGGTAGAAACACGTTTCTTCTAAAAGCTGCGTTTGGACATTCCAGAGTAGATGGGAGTACAGGCTGTAAAGAGAAGTACCTTGCTCTAATACAAAAACAGAGCTATCTAGCAGAATGGTTGTCTACGTGTGCATTCACCTTTCAGAGTTAAACAGATGTGTGTTTGCAGCAGTTCAGAAACCCTTTCTTTGGAGAATGTAGAAACAGTCTTTTCCAGCCATAGAGACACATACAAGAGTTAGTAGTAAGAATGCGTTTAAAACACAGAAGAACCGCTTCGTACAAACTGATCTGCTGTGTGTAGGTTCCTTTTAGAAAGTTGCATCTATGTTTAGAATCAGCGAGGTAGAAACACGTTTCTTCTAAGAGCTGCGTTTGGAAATTACAGAGTGGATGGCAGTACAGGCTGTAAAGAGAAGTACCTTGCTCTAAAACAAAAACGGAGCTATCTAGCAGAATGGTTGTCAATGTGTGGATTCAACCTACAGAGCTAAACTGATGTGTGTTTGCAGCAGTTCAGAAACCCTTTCTTTGGAGAATGTAGAAACAGTCATTTCCAGCCATAGAGACGCATACAAGAATTAGCAGTAAGAATGCGTTTAAAACACAGAAGACACGCTTCGTACAAACTGATATGCTGTGTGTTGGTTTTTTTCAGGAAGTTGCATCTATGTTTAGATTCAGCGAGGTAGAAACACGTTTCTTCTATAAGCTGCGTTTGGACATTCCAGAGTGGATGGGAGTACAGGCTGTAAATAGAAGTACCTTGTTCTAAAACAAAAACAGAGCTATCTAGCAGAATGGTTGTCAATGTGTTCATTCAACCTCCAGAGTTAAACTGATGTGTGTTTGCAGCAGTTCAAAAACCTCTTCTTTAAAGAATGTAGAAATAGTCCTTTCCAGCCCTAGAGACGCATATAACAGTTAGCAGTAAGAATGGGTTTAAAACACAAAAGACCCGCTTCATAAAAACTGATCTGCTGTGTGTCGGTTCCTTTCAGGAAGTTGCATCTATGTTTAGATTCAGTGAGGTAGAAACACGTTTCTTCTAAAAGCTGCGATTGGAGATTCCAGAGTGGATGGGAGTACCGGCTGTAAGGAAAAGTACCTGGCTCTAAAACAAAAATGGAGCTTTCTAGCAGAGTGGTTGTCAATGTGTGCATTCAACTTACAGAACTAAACTGATGTGTGTTTGCAGCAGTTCAGAAACCCTTTCTTTGGAGAATGTAGAAATAGTCATTTCCAGCCGTAGAGACACATACAAGAGTTAGCAGTAAGAATGCGTTTAAAACACAGAAGACCCGCTTCGTACAAACTGATCTGCTGTGTGTTGGTTCCTTTTAGGAAGTTGCATCTATTTTTAGAATCATCGAGGTAGAAACACCTTTCTTCTAAAAGCTGCGTTTGGACATTCCAGAGTGGATGGCTGTACAGGCTGTAAAGAGAAGTACCTTGCTCTAAAACAAAAACGGAGCTTTCTACCAGATTGGTTGTCAATGTGTGGATTCAACTTACAGAGCTAAACTGACGTGTGTTTGCAGCAGTTCAGAAACTCTTTCTTTGAAGAATGTAGAAAGAGTCATTTCCAGCCATAGAGACGCATACAAGAGTTAGCAGTAAGAATGCGTTTAAAACACAGAAGACCCGCTTGGTACAAACTGATCTACTGTGTGTTGGTTCCTTTCAGGAAGTTGCATCTATGTTTAGATTCAGTGAGGTAGAAAGAAGTTTCTTCTAAAAGCTGCGATTGGAGATTCCAGAGTGGATGGGAGTACCGGCTGTAAAAAGAAGTACCTGGCTCTAAAACAAAAATGGAGCTATCTAGCAGAATGGTTGTCAATGTGTGCATTCAACTTACAGAGCTAAACTGATGTGTGTTTGCAGCAGTTCAGAAAGGCTTTCTTTGGAGAAAGTAGAAACAGTCATTTCCAGCCGTACAGACACATACAAGGGTTAGCAGTAAGAATGCGTTTAAAACACAAAAGACCCGCTTCGTACAAACTGATCTGCTGTTTGTTGGTTCCTTTTAGGAAGTTGCATCTATGTTTAGAATCAGCGAGGTAGAAACACGTTTCTCTAAAAGATGCGTTTGCACATTCCAGAGTGGATGGCAGTACAGGCTGTAAAGAGAAGTACCTTGCTCTAAAACAAAAATGGAGCTATCTAGCAGAATGGTTGTCAATGTGTGCATTCAACTTACAGTGCTAAACTGATGTGTGTTTGCAGCAGTTCAGAAACCCTTTCTTTGGAGAATGTAGAAACAGTCATTTCTAGCCATAGAGACGCATAAAAGAGATAGCAGTAAGAATGTGTTTAAAACACAGAAGACCCGCTTGGTACAAACTGATCTGCTGTGTGTTGCTTCCTTTCAGGAAGTTGTATCTATGTTTAGATTCAGTGAGGTAGAAACACGTTTCTTCTAAAAGCTGCGTTTGGACTTTCCAGATTAGATGGGAGTACAGGCTGTAAAGAGAAGTACCTTGCTCTAAAACAAAAACGGAGCTATCTAGCAGAATGGTTGTCTACATGTGCATTCACCTTTCAGAGTTAAACTGATGTGCGTTTGCAGCAGTTCAGAAAACCTTTCTTTGGAGAATGTAGAAACAGTCATTTCCAGCCATGGAGACGCATACAAGAGTTAGCAGTAAGAATGCGATTAAAACACAAAAGACCCGCTTCGTACAAACTGATCTGTTGTGTGTTGGTTCCTTTTAGGAAGTTGCATCTATGTTTAGATTCAGCGAGTTCGAAACACGTTACTTCTAAAAGCCGCGTTTTGACATTCCAGACTGGATGGGAGTACAGGCTGTAAAGAGAAGTACTTTGCTCTAAAAAAAAAACGGAGCTATCTAGCAGAATGGTTGTCAATGTGTGCATTCATCTTCCGGAGGTAAATTGATGTGTGTTTGCAGCAGTTCAGAAACCCTTTCTTCGGAGAATGTCGAAACAGTCATTTCCAGCCATAGAGACGCATACAAGAGTTAGCAGTAAGAATGCGTTTAAAACACATGAGACCTGCTTCGTACAAACTGATCTGCTGTGTGTTGGTTCCTTTTAGGAAGTTGCATCTATGTTTAGAATCAGCGAGGTAGAAAAACGTTTCTTCTAAAAGGTGTGTTTGGACATTCCAGAGTGGATGGCAGTACAGGCTGGAAAGAGAAAAACCTTGCTATAAAACAAAAACGGAGCTATCTAGCAGAATGGTTGTCATTGTGTCCATTCAGCTTCCAGAGTTAAACTGATTTGTGTTTGCAGCAGTTCAGAAACCCTTTCTTTGGAGAATGTAGAAATAGTCCTTTCCAGCCCTAGAGACGCACATAAGAGTTAGCAGTAAGAATGGGTTTAAAACACAGAAGACCCGCTTCGTATAAACTGATTTGCTGTGTGTTGGTTCCTTTTAGGAAGTTGCATCTATGTTTAGAAACCGCGAGGTAGAAACACGTTTCTTCAAAAACTGCGTTTGGACATTCCAGATTGCATGGCTGTACAGGCTGTAAAGAGAAGTACCTTGCTCTAAAACAAAAACGGAGCTATCTAGCAGAATGGTTGTCAATGTGTGGATTCAACTTACAGAGCTAAAGTGATGTTTGTTTGCAGCAGTTCAGAAACCCTTTCTTTGGAGAATGTAGAAACAGTCATTTCCAGCCATAGAGACGCATACAAGAGTTAGCAGTAAGAATGCGTTTAAAACACAGAAGACACGCTTCGTACAAACTGATCAGCTGTGTGTTGGTTCCTTTTAGGAAGTTGCATCTATGTTTAGATTCAGCGAGGTAGAAACACGTTTCTTCTAAAAGCTGCGTTGGGACATTCCAGAGTAGATGGGAGTACAGGCTGTAAATAGAAGTACCTTGTTCTAAAACAAAAACAGAGCTATCTAGCAGAATGGTTGTCAATGTGTTCATTCAACTTCCAGAGTTAAACTGATGTGTGTTTACAGCAGTTCAGAAACCCTTTCCTTGGAGAATGTAGAAACAGTCATTTCCAGTCGTAGAGACACATACAATGGTTAGCAGTAAGAGTGCATTTAAAACACAGAAGACCCGCTTCGTGCAAACTGATCTGCTGTGTGTTGGTTACTTTTAGGAAGTTGCATCTATGTTTAGAATCAGCCAGGTAGAAACACGTTTCTTCTAAAAGCTGCGTTTGGACATTCCAGAGTGGATGGCCGTACAGGCTGTAAAGAGAAGTACCTTGCTCTAAAACAAAAACGGAGCTTTCTACCAGAGTGGTTGTTAATGTGTGGATTCAACTTACAGAGCTAAACTGATGTGTGTTTGCAGCAGTTCAGAAACCCCTTCTTTGGAGAAGGTAGAAACAGCCATTTCCATCCATAGAGACGCATCCAAGAGTTAGCAGTAAGAATGCGTTTAAAACACAGAAGACCCGCTTGGTACAAACTGATTTGCTGTGTGTTGGTTCCTTTTAGGAAGTTGCATCTATGTTTAGAATCAGCGAGGTAGAAACACGTTTCTTCTAAAAGCTGCGTTTGGACATCCCAAAGTGGATGGCTGTACAGGCTGTAAAGAGAAGTACCTTGCTCTAAAACAAAAACGGAGCTATCTAGCAGAATGGTTGTCAATGTGTGGATTCAACTTACAGAGCTAAACTGATATGTGTTTGCAGCAGTTCTGAAACCCTTTCTTTGAAGAATGTAGAAACAGTCATTTCCAGCCATAGAGACGCATACAAGCGTTAGAAGCAAGAATGCGTTTAAAACACAGAAGACCCGCTTCGTAAAAAATGATCTGCTGTGTGTTGGTTCCTTTCAGGAAGTTGCGTCTATGTTTAGAATCAGCGAGGTAGAAACACGTTTCTACTAAAAGCTGCGTTTGGACATTCCAGAGTGGATGGCAGTACAGGCTGTAAAGAGAAGTACCTTGCTCTAAAACAAAAACGGTGCTATCTAGCAGAATGGTTGTCAATGTGTGGATTCATCTTACAGAGCTAAACTGTTGTGTGTTTGCAGCAGTTCAGAAACCCTTTCTTTGGAGAATGTAGAAACAGTCATTTCCAGCCATAGAGACACATACAAGAGTTAGCAGTAAGAATGCGTTTAAAACACAGAAGACCCGCTTCATACAAATTGATCTGCTGTGTGTTGGTTCCTTTCAGGAAGTTGCATCTATGTTTAGATTCAGCGAGGTAGAAACACGTTTCTTCTAAAAGCTGCGTTTTGACATTCCAGACTGGATGGGAGTACAGGTTGTAAAGAGAAGTACTTTCCTCTAAAACAAAAACGGAGCTATCTAGCAGAACGGTTGTAAATGTGTACATTCAACTTCCGGAATTAAACAGATGTGTGTATGCAGCAGTTCAGAAACCCTTTCTTTGGAGAATGTAGAAACAGTCATTTCCAGCCATAGAGACGCATACAAGAGTTAGCAGTAAGAATGTATTTAAAACACAGAAGACCCGTTTTGTACAAACTGATGTGCTGTGTTTTGGTTCCCTTTAGAATGTTGCATCTATGTTTGGAATCAGCGAGGTAGAAACACGTTTCTTCTAAAAGCTGCGTTTGGACATTCCAGAGTGGATGGCAGAACAGGTTGTAAAGAGAAGTTCCTGGCTCTAAAACAAAAATGGAGCTATCTAGCAGAATGGTTGTCAATATATGCATTCAACTTACAGAGCTAAACTGATGTCTGTTTGCAGCAGTTCAGAAACCCTTTCTTTGGAGAATGTAGAAACAGTCATTTCCAGCCATAGAGACACAAACAAGAGTTAGCAGTAAGAATCCGTTTAAATCACAGAAGACCCGCTTGGTACAAACTGATCTGCTGTGTCTTGGTTCCTTTTAGGAAGTTGCACCTACGTTTAGAATCAGCGAGGTAGAAACACGTTTAAACTAAAAGCTGCATTTGGACATTCCAGATTGGATGGCAGTACAGGCTGTAAAGAGAAGTACCTTGCTCTAAAACCAAAACGGAGCTATTAGCAGAATGGTTGTCAATGTATGGATTCATCTTACAGAGCTAAACTGATGTGTGTTTGCAGCAGTTCAGAAACCCTTTCTTTAGAGAATGTAGAAACAGTCATTTCCAGCAATAGAGACGCATAGAAGAGTTAGCAGTAAGAATGCGTTTAAAACACAGAAGACCCGTTTTGTACAAACTGATCTGCTGTGTGTTGGTTACTTTTAGAAAGTTGCATCTATGTTTAGAATCAGCGAGGTAGAAACACGTTTTTTCTAAAAGTTGCGTTTGGACCTTCCAGAGTGGATGGCAGTACAGGCTGTAAAGAGAAGTACCTTGCTCTAAAACAAAAACGGAGCTATCTAGCAGAATGGTTGTCAATGCGTGGATTCAACTTACAGAGCTAACCTGATGTGTGTTTGCAGCAGTTCAGAAACCCTTTCTTTGGAGAATGTAGAAACAGTCATTTCCAGCTATAGATACACATACAAGAGTTAGCAGTAAGAATGCGTTTAAAATACAGAAGACCCGCTTCGTACAAACTGATCTGCTCTGTGTTGTTTCCTTTCAGGAAGTTGCATCTATGTTTAGATTCAGCAAGGGAGAAACACGTTTCTTCTAAAAGCTGCGTTTTGACATTCCAGACTGGATGGGAGTACAGGTTGTAAAGAGAAGTACTTTGCTCTAAAACAAAAACGGAGCTTTCTAGCAGAATGGATTTCAATGTGTGCATTCAACTTCCGGAGTTAAACTGATGTGTATTTGCTGCAGTTCAGAAACCCTTTCTTTGGAGAATGTAGAAACAGTCATTTCCAGCCATAGAGACGCATACAAGAGTTAGCAGTATGAATGCGTTTAAAGCACAGAAGACCCGCTTCGTAAAAACTGATCTGCTGTGTGTTGGTTCCTTTCAGGAAGTTGCATCTATGTTTAGAATCAGCGCGGTAGAAACACGTTTCTACTAAAAGCTGCGTTTGGACATTCCAGAGTGGATGGGAGTACAGGCTGTAAATAGAATTACCTTGCTCTAAAACAAAAACAGAGCTATCTAGCAGAATGGTTGTAAATGTGTGCATTCAACTTCCGGAGTTAAACAGATGTGTGTGCAGCAGTTCCCAAACCCTTTCTTTGGAGAATGTAGAAACAGTCATTTCCAGACATAGAGACGCATACAAGAGTTTGCAGTAAGAATGCGTTTAAAACACAGAAGACCCGCTTCGTAAAAACAAATCAGCTGTGTGTTGGTTCCTTTCAGGAAGTTGCATCTATGTTTAGATTTGGTGAGGTAGAAACACGTTTCTTCTAAAAGCTGCGTTTGGACGTTCCAGAATGTATGGGAATACAGGCTGTAAAGAGAAGTACCTTGCTCTAAAACAAAAACGGAGCTATCTAGCAGAATGGTTGTCAATGTGTGGATTCAACTTACAGAGCTAAACTGATGTGTGTTTGTAGCAGTTCAGAAACCCTTTCTTTGGAGAATGTTGAAACAGTCATTTCCAGCCATAGAGATGCATATAAGAGTTAACAGTAAGAATGGGTTTAAGACACAGAAGACCCGCTTCGTAAAAACTGATCGGCTGTGTGTTGGTTCCTTTCAGGAAGTTGCATCTATGTTTAGATTCAGCGAGGTAGAAACACGTTTCTTCTAAAAGCTGCGTTTGGACATTCCAGAGTGGATGGCAGTACATGCTGTAAAGAGAAGTACCTTGCTCTAAAACAAAAATGGAGCTATCTAGCAGAATGGTTGTCAATGTGTGCATTCAACTTACAGAGTTAAACTGATGTATGTTTGCAGCAGTTCAGAAACCCTTTCTTTGGAGAATGTAGAAACAGTCACTTCCAGTCATAGAGACGCATACAAGACTTAGCAGTAAGAATGCGTTTAAAACACAGAGGACCCGCTTGGTACAAACTGATCTGCTGTGTGTTCTTTCCTTTTAGGAAGTTGCATCTATGTTTAGAATCAGCGAAGTAGAAATACGTTTCTTCTAAAAGCTGCATTTGGACATTCCAGAGTGGATGGCAGTACAGGCTGTAAAGAGAAATACCTTGCTCTAAAACAAAAATGGAGCTACATAGCAGAATGGTTGTCAATGTGTACATTCAACTTCCAGAGTTAAACTGATGTATGTTTGCAGCAGTTCAGAAAGCCTTTCTTTGGAGAATGTAGAAACAGTCACTTCCAGCCGTCGAGACGCATACAAGGGTTAGCAGTAAGAATGCGTTTAAAACACAGAAGACCCGCTTCGTACAAACTGATCTGCTGTGTGTTGGTTCCTTTTAGAAAGTTTCATCTATGTTTATAATCAGCGAGGTAGAAAAACTTTTCTTTTAAAAGCTGCGTTTGGACATTCCAGAGTGGATGGCTGTACAGGCTGTAAAGAGAAGTACCTTGCTCTAAAACAAAAACAGAGCTATCTACCAGAATGGTTGTCAACGTGTGGACTCAACTTACAGAGCTAAATTGATGTGTGTTTGCAGCAGTTCAGAAACCCTTTCTTTGGAGAATGTAGAAACAGTCATTTCCAGCCATAGAGACGCATACAAGAGTTAGCAGTAAGAATGCGTTTAAAACACTGAAGACCCGCTTCGTAAAAACAGATCTGCTGTGTGTTGGTTCCTTTCAGGAAGTTGCATCTATGTTTAGATTCAGCGAGGTAGAAACATGTTTCTTCTAAAAGCTGCGTTTGGACATTCCAGAGTGGATGGGAGTACAGGCTGTAAAGAGAAGTACCTTGCTCTAAAACAAAAACGGAACTATCTAGCAGAAAGGTTGTCAATGTGTGCATTCAACTTCCAGAGTTAAACTGATGTGTGTTTGCAGCAGATCAGAATCCCTTTCTTTAGAAAATGTAGAAATAGTCTTTTATAGCCCTAGAGACGCATATAAGAGTTAGCAGAAGAATGGGTTTAAAACACAGAAGACCCGCTTCGTACAAACTGATCTGCTGTGTGTTGGTTCCTTTTAGGAAGTTGCATCTATGTTTAGAGTCAGCGAGGTAGGAACACGTTTCTACTAAAAGCTGCGTTTGGACATTCCAGAGTGGATGGAAGTACAGGCTGTAAAGAGAACTACCTTGCTCTAAAACAAAAACGGACTTATCTAGCAGAATGGCTGTAAATGTGTGGATTCAACTTAAAGAGCTAAACTGATGTGCGTTTGCAACTTTTCAGAAACCCCTTCTTTGGAAAATGTAGAAATAGTCCTTTCCAGGCCTAGAGACGCATATAAGAGTTAGCAGTTAGAATGGGTTTAAAACACAGAAGACCCGCTTCATACAAACTGATCTGCTGCGTGTTGGTTCCTTTTAGGTAGTTGCATCTATGTTGAGATTCAGCGAGGTAGAAACACGTTCCTTATAAAAGCCGCGTTTGGACATTCCAGAGTGGATGGGAGTACAGGCTGTAAATAGAAGTACCTTGCTCTAAAACAAAAACGGAGCTATCTAGCAGAATCGTTGTCAATGTGTGGATTCAACTTACAGAGCTAAACTGATGTGTGTTTGCAGCAGTTCAGAAACCCTTTCTTTTTAGAATGTAGAAACAGTCACTTCCAGCCATAGAGACGAATACAAGACTTAGCAGTAAGAGTACGTTGAAAACACAGAAGACCCGCTTCATACAAACTGATCTACTGTGTGTTGGTTCCTTTTAGGAAGTTTCATCTATGTTTAGAATCAGCGAGGTAGAAACACGTTTTTTCTCAAAGCTGCGTTTGGACATTCCAGAGTGCATGGCTGTACAGGCTGTAAAGAGAAGTACCTTGCTCTAAAACAAAAACAGAGCTATCTAGCAGAATTGTTGTCAATGTGTGGATTCAACTTACAGAGCTAAACAGATGTCTGTTTGCAGCAGTTCAGAAACACTTTCTTTGGAGAATGTAGAAACAGTCATTTCCAGCCACAGAGACGCATACAAGAGATAGCCGTAAGAATGCTTTTAAAACACAAAAGACCCGCTTCGTACAAACTGATCTGCATTGTGTTGGTTCCTTTTAGGAAGTTGCATCTATGTTTAGATTCAGCGAGGTAGAAAAACTTTTCTTCTAAAAGCTGCGTTTGTACATTCTGGATGGATGGGAGTACAGGCTGTAAAGAGAAGTACCTTGCTCTGAAACAAAAACGGAGCTATCTAGCAGAATGGTTGTCAATGTGTGCATTCAACTTTTAGAGTTAAACGGATTTGTGTTTGCAGCAGTTCAGAAACCCTTTCTTTGGAGAATGTAGTAATAGTCCTTTCTAGCCCTAGAGACGCATATAAGAGTTAGCAGTTAGAATGGGTTTAAAACACAGAAGACCCGCTTCGTACAAACTGATGTGCTGTGTGTTGGTTCCTTTTAGGAAGTTGCATCTATGTTTAGAATCAGCGAGGTAGAAACACGTTTCTAATAAAAGCTGCGTTTGAACATTCCAGAGTGGATGGCAGTACAGGCTGTAAAGAGAAGTACCTTGCTCTAAAACAAAAATGGAGCTATCTAGCAGAATGGTTGTCAATGTGTGGATTCAACTTACAGAGCTAAACTGATGTGTGTTTGCAGCAGTTCAGAAACCCTTTCTTTGGAGAACGTAGAAATAGTCCTTTCCAGCCCTGGAGACGCATATAAGAGTTAGCAGTATGAATGCGTTTAAAACACAGAAGACCCGCTGCGTACAAACTGATCTGCTGTGTGTTGGTTCCTTTCAGGATGTTGCCTCTATGTTTAGATTCAGTGAGGTAGAAACACGTTTCTTCTAAAAGCTGCGTTTGGACATTCCAGAGTGGATGGCAGTACAGGCTGTAAAGAGAAGTACCTGGCTCTAAAACAAAAATGGAGCTTTCTAGCAGAATGGTTGTCAATGTGTGCATTCAACTTCCGGAGTTAAACAGATGTGTGTATGCAGCAGTTCAGAAACCCTTTCTTTGGAGAATGTAGAAACAGTCATTTCCAGCCATAGAGACGCATACAAGACTTAGCAGTAAGAATGCGTTTAAAACACAGAGGACCCGCTTGATACAAACTGATCTGCTGTGTGTTCGTTCCTTTTAGGAAGTTGCATCTATGTTTAGAATCAGCGAAGTAGAAATACGTTTCTTCTAAAAGCTGCGTTTGGAAATTCCAGAGTGGATGGCAGTACAGGCTCTAAAGAGAAGTACCTTGCTCTAAAACAAAAATGGAGCTATCTAGCAGAATGGTTGTCAATGTGTGGATTCAACTTACAGAGCTAAACTGATGTGTGTTTGCAGCAGTTGAGAAACCCTTTCTTTGGAGAATGTAGAAACAGTCACTTCGAGCCATAGAGACGAATACGAGACTTAGCAGTAAGAGTACGTTTAAAACACAGAAGACCGGCTTCGTACAAACTGATCTGCTGTGTGTTGGTTCCTTTTAGGAAGTTACATCTATGTTTAGAATCAGCGAGGTAGAAACTCGTTTCTTCTAAAAGCTGCGTTTGGACATTCTAGAGTGCATGGCTGTACAGGCTGTAAAGAGAAGTACCTTGCTCTAAAACAAAAACAGAGCTATCTAGCAGAATGGTTGTCAATGTGTGGATTCAACTTACAGAGCTAAACAGATGTCTGTTTGCAGCAGTTCAGAAACACTTTCTTTGGAGAATGTAGAAACAGTCATTTCCAGCCATAGAGACGCATACAAGAGTTAGCAGTAAGAATGCTTTTAAAACACAAAAGACCCGCTTCGTACAAACTGATCTGCTGTGTGTTGGTTCCTTTTAGGAAGTTGCATCTATGTTTAGATTCAGTGAGGTAGAAAAACTTTTCTTCTGAAAGCTGCGTTTGTACATTCCGGAGTGGATGGGAGTAGAGGCTGTAAAGAGAAGTACCTTGCTCTAAAACAAAAACGGAGCTATCTAGCAGAATGGTTGTCAATGTGTGGATTCAACTTACAGAGCTAATCTGATGTGTGCTTGCAGCAGTTCAGAAACCCTTTCTTTGGAGAATGTAGAAATAGTCCTTTCCAACCCTAGAGACGCATATAAGAGTTAGCAGTAAGAATGGGTTTAAAACACAGAAGATCCGCTTCGTACAAACTGATCTGCTGTGTGTTGGTTTTTTTTAGGAAGTTGCATCTATATTTAGATTCAGCGAGGTAGAAACACTTTTCTTCTAAAAGCTGCGTTGGGACATTCCAGAGTAGATGGGAGTACAGGCTGTAAAGAGAAGTACCTTGCTCTAAAACAAAAAACGGAGCTATCTAGCAGAACGGTTGTAAATGTGTTCATTCAACATTCAGAGTTAAACTCATGTGTGTTAGCAGCAGTTCATAAACCCTTTCTTTGGAGAATGTAGAAATAGTCATTTCCAGCCATAGAGACGCATATGAGTTAGTAGTAGGAATGCGTTTAAAACACAGAATACCTGCTACGTACAAACTGATCTGCTGTGTGTTGGTTTTTTTTAGGAAGTTGCATCTATATTTAGATTCAGCGAGGTAGAAACACGTTACTCCTAAAAGCTGCATTTTGACATTCCAGACTGGATGGGAGTACAGGCTGTAAAGAGAAGTACCTTGCTCTAAAACAAAAATGGAGCTATCTAGCAGAATGGTTGTCAATGTGTGCATTCAACTTAGAGAGCTAAACTGATGTGTGTTTGCAGCAGTTCAGAAACCCTTTCTTTGGAGAATGTAGAAACAGTCATTTCCAGCCATAGAGACGCATACAAGAGTTAGCAGTAAGAATGCGTTTAAAACACGGAAGACACGCTTGGTACAAACTGATCTGTTGTGTGTTGGTTCCTTTTAGTAAGTTGCCTCTATGTTTAGTATCAGCGAGGTAGAAACACGTTTCTTCTAAAAGCTGCGTTTGGACATTCTAGAGTGCATGGCTGTACAGGCTGTAAAGAGAAGTACCTTGCTCTAAAACAAAAACAGAGCTATCTAGCAGAATGGTTGTCAATGTGTGGATTCAACTTACAGAGCTAAACAGATGTCTGTTTGCAGCAGTTCAGAAACACTTTCTTTGGAGAATGTAGAAACAGTCATTTCCAGCCATAGAGACGCATACAAGAGTTAGCAGTAAGAATGCTTTTAAAACACAAAAGACCCGCTTCGTACAAACTGATCTGCTGTGTGTTGGTTCCTTTTAGGAAGTTGCATCTATGTTTAGATTCAGTGAGGTAGAAAAACTTTTCTTCTGAAAGCTGCGTTTGTACATTCCGGAGTGGATGGGAGTAGAGGCTGTCAAGAGAAGTAGCTTGCTCTAAAACAAAAACGGAGCTATCTAGCAGAATGGTTGTCAATGTGTGGATTCAACTTACAGAGCTAATCTGATGTGTGCTTGCAGCAGTTCATAAACCCTTTCTTTGGAGAATGTAGAAATAGTCCTTTCCAGCCCTAGAGACGCATATAAGAGTTAGCAGTAAGAATGGGTTTAAAACACAGAAGATCCGCTTCGTACAAACTGATCTGCTGTGTGTTGGTTTTTTTAGGAAGTTGCATCTATATTTAGATTCAGCGAGGTAGAAACACTTTTCTTCTAAAAGCTGCGTTGGGACATTCCAGAGTAGATGGGAGTACAGGCTGTAAAGAGAAGTACCTTGCTCTAAAACAAAAACGGAGCTATCTAGCAGAACGGTTGTAAATGTGTTCATTCAACATTCAGAGTTAAACTCATGTGTGTTAGCAGCAGTTCATAAACCCTTTCTTTGGAGAATGTAGAAACAGTCATTTCCAGCCATAGAGACGCATATGAGTTAGTAGTAGGAATGCGTTTAAAACACAGAATACCTGCTACGTACAAACTGATCTGCTGTGTGTCGGTTTTTTTTAGGAAGTTGCATCTATATTTAGATTCAGCGAGGTAGAAACACGTTACTCCTAAAAGCTGCATTTTGACATTCCAGACTGGATGGGAGTACAGGCTGTAAAGAGAAGTACCTTGCTCTAAAACAAAAATGGAGCTATCCAGCAGAATGGTTGTCAATGTGTGCATTCAACTTAGAGAGCTAAACTGATGTGTGTTTGCAGCAGTTCAGAAACCCTTTCTTTGGAGAATGTAGAAACAGTCATTTCCAGCCATAGAGACGAATACAAGAGTTAGCAGTAAGAATGCGTTTAAAACACGGAAGACACGCTTGGTACAAACTGATCTGTTGTGTGTTGGTTCCTTTTAGTAAGTTGCCTCTATGTTTAGTATCAGCGAGGTAGAAACACGTTTCTTCTAAAAGCTGCGTTTGGACATTCCAGAGTGCATGGCTGTACAGGCTGTAAAGAGAAGTACCTTGCTCTAAAACAGTAAGGGAGTTATCTAGCAGAATGGTTGTCAATGTGTGGATTCAACTTACAGAGCTAAACTGATGTGTGTTTGCAGCATTTCAGAAAACCTTTCTTTGGAGAATGTAGAAACAGTCATTTCCAGCCATAGAGACGCATACAAGAGTTAGCAGTAAGAATGCGTTTAAAACACAGAAGACACGTTTCATACAAACTGATCTGCTGTGTGTTGGTTCCTTTCAGGAAGTTGCATCTAAGTTTAGATTCAGCGAGGTAGAAACACGTTTCTTCTATAAGCTGCGTTTGGACATTCCAGGCTGGATGGGAGTACAGGCTGTAAATAGAAGTACCTTGTTCTAAAACAAAAACAGTGCTATCTAGCAGAATGGTTGTCAATGTGTTCATTCAACTTCCAGAGTTAAACTGATGTGTGTTAGCAGCAGTTCAGAAACCCTTTCTTTGGAGAATGTAGAAACAATCATTTCCAGCCATAGAGACGCATATGAGTTAGTAGTAAGAATCCGTTTAAAACACAGAAGAACCTCTTCGTACAAACTGATCTGCTGTGTGTTGGTTCCTTTTAGGAAGTTGCATCTATGTTTAGAATCAGCGAGGTAGAAACACGTTTCATCTAAAAACTGCGTTTGGACATTCCAGAGTGGATGGCTGTACAGGCTGTAAAGAGAAGTACCTTGCTCTAAAACAAAAGCGGAGCTTTCTACCAGAATAGTTGTCAATGTGTGGATTCAACTTCCAGAGGTAAACGGATTTGTGTTTGCAGCAGTTCAGAAACCCTTTCTTTGGAGAATGTAGAAACATTCATTTCCAGCCTTAGAGACGCATTTAAGAGTTAGTAGTAAGAATTCGTTTAAAAAACAGAATACCCGCTTCGTACAAACTGATCTGCTGTGTGTTGGTTCCTTTTAGGAAGTTGCATCTAAGTTTAGAATCAGCGAGGTAGAAACATGTTTCTTCTAAAAGCTGCGTTCATACATTCCAGAGTGGATGGCAGTGCAGGCTATAAAGAGAAGTACCTTGTTCTTAAACAAAAACGGAGCTATCTAGTAGAATGGTTGTCAATGTGTGGATTCAACTTACAGAGCTAAACTGATGTGTGTTTGTAGCAGTTCAGAAACCCTTTCTTTGGAGAATGTAGAAACAGTCATTTCCAGCCATAGAGTCGCACACAAGAGTTAGCAGTAAGAATGTGTTTAAAACACAGAAGACCCGCTTCGTACAAACTGGTTTGCTGTGTGTTGGTTCCTTTTAGGAAGTTGCATCTGTGTTTAGAATCAGCGAGGTAGAAACACGTTTCTACTAAAAGCTGCGTTTGGACATTCCAGAGTGGATGGCAGTACAGGCTGTAAAGAGAAGTACCTTGCTCTAAAACAAAAATGGAGCTATCTAGCCGAATGGTTGTCAATGTGTGGATTCAACTTACAGAGCTAAACTGATGTGTGTTTGCAGCAGTTCATAAACCCTTTCTTTGGAGAATGTAGAAACAGTCATTTCCAGCCATAGAGACGAATACAAGAGTTAGCAGTTAGAATGCGTTTAAAACACAGAAGACCCACTTCGTACAAACTGATCTGCTGTGTGTTGGTTCCTTTCAGGAAGTTGCATTTTTGTTTAGATTCAGTGAGGTAGAAACACGTTTCTTCTAAAAGCTGCGTTTGGAGATTCCAGAGTGGATGGGAGTACAGGCAGTAAAGAGAAGTACTTTGCTCTAAAAAAAAAAAAAAAAGCTATCTAGCAGAATGGTTGTCAAAGTGTGCATTCAACTTCCGGAGGTAAACTGATATCTGTTTTCAGCAGTTCAGAAACCCTTTCTTTGGAGAATGTCAAAACAGTCATTTCCAGCCATAGAGACGCATACAAGAGTTAACAGTAAGAATGCGTTTAAAACACATGAGACCTGCTTCGTACAAACTGATCTGCTGTGTGTTGGTTCCTTTTAGGAAGTTGTATCTATGTTTAGAATCAGCGAGGTAGAAAAACGTTTCTTCCGAAAGCTGCGTTTGGACATTCCAGAGTGGATGGCAGTACAGGCTGTAAAGAGAAGTACCTTGCTCTAAAACAAAAATGGAGCTATCTAGCAGAATGGTTGTCAATGTGTTCATTCACCTTACGGAGCTTAACTGATGTGTGTTTGCAGCAGTTCAGAAACCCTTTTTTTGGAGAATGTAGAAACAGTCATTTCCAGCCATAGAGACGCATACAAGAGTTGGCAGTAAGAATGCGTTTAAAATACAGAAGACACGCTTTGCACAAACTGATCTGCTGTGCGTTGGTTCCTTTTAGGAAGTTGCATCTATGTTTAGATTCAGCGAGGTAGAAACACGTTACTTCTAAAAGCTGCGTTTTGACATTCCAGACTGGATGGCTGTACAGGTTGTAAAGAGAAGTACCTTGCTCTAAAACAAAAACGGAGCTATCTAGCAGAATTTTTGTCAATGTGTGCATTCAACCTCCGGGGTTAAACTGATGTGTGTATGCAGCAGTTCAGAAACCCTTTCTTTGAAGAATGTAGAAACAGTCATTTCCAGCCATAGAGACGAATACAAGAGTTAGCAGTAAGAATGCCTTTAAAACAAAGAAGACCCTCTTCGTACAAACTGATCTGCTGTGTGTTGGTTCCTTTTAGAAAGTTGCATCTATATTTAGAATCAGCGAGGTAGAAACACGTTTCTCCTAAAAGCTGCGTTTGGACATTCCAGAGTGGATGGCAGTACAGGCTGTAAAGAAATTACATTGCTCTAAAACAAAAACGGAGCTATCTAGCAGAATGGTTGTCAATGTGTGGATTCAACTTACAGAGCTAAACTGATGTGTGTTTGCAGCAGTTCAGAAACCCTTTCTTTGGAAAATGTAGAAACAGTCATTTACAGCCATAGAGACGCATACAAGAGTTGGCAGTAAGAATGCCTTTAAAACACTGAAGACCCGCTTCGTACAAACTGATCTGCTGTGTGTTGCTTCCCTTTAGGAAGTTGCATCTATGTTTAGAATCAGCGAGGTAGAAACACGTTTCTCCTAAAAGCTGCTTTTGTACATTCCAGAGTGGATGGCAGTACAGGCTTTAAAGCAAGTACCTTGCTCTAAAACAAAAATGAAGATATCTAGCAGAATGCTTGTCAATGTGTACATTCAACTTTCAGAGTTAAACTGATGTGTGTTTGCAGCAGTTCAGAAACCCTTTCTTTGAAGAATGTAGAAACAGTCACTTCCTGCCATAGAGACGCATACAAGAGTTAGCAGTAAGAATGCATTTAAAACACAGAAGACCTGCTTCGTACAAACTGATCTGCTGTGTGTTGGTTCCTATCAGGAAGTTGCATCTATGTTTAGATTCAGCGAGGTAGAAATACGTTTCTACTAAAAGCTGCGTTTTGACATTCCAGAGTGGATGGCAGTAAAGGCTGTAAAGAGAAGTACCTTGCTCTAAAAAAAAAAAACGGAGCCATCTACCAGAATGGTTGTCAATGTGTGGATTCAACTTACAGAGCTAAACTGATGTGAGTTTGCAGCAGTTCAGAAACCCTTTCTTTGGAGAATGTAGAAAAAGTCATTTCCAGCCATAGAGACACAAACAAGAGTTAGCAGTAAGAATGCGTTTAAAACACAGAAGACCCGCTTTGAACAAACTGATCTGCTGTGTGTTGGTTCCTTTCAGGAAGTTGCATCTATGTTTAGATTCAGCAAGGTAGAAGCACGTTTCTTCTAAAACCTGCGTTTGGACATTCCAGAGTAGATGGGATTACAGGCTGTAAAGAGAAGTACCTTGCTCTAAAACAAAAACAGAGCTATCTAGCAGAATGGTTGTCTACCTGTGCATGCAGCTTTTAGAGGTAAACCGATGTGTGTTTGCAGCAGTTCAGAAACGCTTTCTTTGGAGAATGTAGAAACAGTCATTTCCAGGCATAGAGACACATACAAGAGTTAGTAGTAAGAATGTGTTTAAAACACAGAATACCCGCTTCATAGAAACTGATCTGCTGTGTCTTGGTTCCTTTCAGGAAGTTGCATCTATGTTTAGATTCAGCGAGGTAGAAAAACGTTACTTCTAAAAGCTGCGTTTTGACATTCCAGACTGGATGGGAGTACAGGCTGTGAAGAGAAGTACTTTGCTCTAAAACAAAAACGGAGCTATCTAGCAGAATGGTTGTCAATGTGTGCATTCAGCTTCCGGAGTTAAACTGATGTGTGTTTGCAGCAGTTCAGAAACCCTTTCTTTGGAGAATGTAGAAACAGTCATTTCCAGCCGTAGAGACGCATACAAGAGATAGCAGTAAGAATGCGTTTAAAAGAGAGAAGAGCCACTTCGTACAAACTGATCTGCTGTGTGTTGGTTCCTTTTAGGAAGTTGCATCTAAGTTTAGAATCAGCGAGGTAGAAACACGTTTCTTCTAAAAGCTGCGTTTGGACATTCCAGAGTGGATGGCAGTACAGGCTGTAAAGAGAAGTACCTGGCTCTAAAACAGAAAAGGAGCTATCTAGCAGAATAGTTGTCAATGTGTGGATTCAACTTACAGAGCTAAACTAATGTGTGTTTGCAGCAGTTCAGAAACCCTTTGGAGAATGTAGAAAAAGTCATTTCCAGCCATAGAGACACAAACAAGGGTTAGCAGTAAGAATGCGTTTAAAACACAGAAGACCCGCTTTGAACAAACTGATCTGCTGTGTGTTGGTTCCTTTCAGGAAGTTGCATCTATGTTTAGATTCAGCAAGGTAGAAACACGTTTCTTCTAAATCCTGCGTTTGGACATTCCAGAGTAGATGGGATTACAGGTTGTAAAGAGAAGTACCTTGCTCTAAAACAAAAACAGAGCTATCTAGCAGAATGGTTGTCTACGTGTGCATGCAGCTTTTAGAGGTAAACCGATGTGTGTTTGCAGCAGTTCAGAAACCCTTTCTTTGGAGAATGTAGAAACAGTCATTTCCAGGCATAGAGACACATACAAGAGTTAGTAGTAAGAATGTGTTTAAAACACAGCATACCCGCTTCATACAAACTGATCTGCTGTGTCTTGGTTCCTTTCAGGAAGTTGCATCTATGTTTAGATTCAGCGAGGTAGAAAAACGTTACTTCTAAAAGCTGCGTTTTGACATTCCAGACTGGATGGGAGTACAGGCTGTGAAGAGAAGTACTTTGCTCTAAAACAAAAACGGAGCTATCTAGCAGAATGGTTGTCAGTGTGTGCATTCACCTTCTGGAGTTAAACTGATGTGTGTTTGCAGCAGTTCAGAAACCCTTTCTTTGGAGAATGTAGAAACAGTCATTTCCAGCCGTAGAGACGCATACAAGAGATAGCAGTAAGAATGCGTTTAAAAGACAGAAGAGCCACTTCGTACAAACTGATCTGCTGTGTGTTGGTTCCTTTTAGGAAGTTGCATCTAAGTTTAGAATCAGCGAGGTAGAAACACGTTTCTTCTAAAAGCTGCGTTTGGACATTCCAGAGTGGATGGCAGTACAGGCTGTAAAGAGAAGTACCTGGCTCTAAAACAAAAACGGAGCTATCTAGCAGAATAGTTGTCAATGTGTGGATTCAACTTACAGAGCTAAACTAATGTGTGTTTGCAGCAGTTCAGAAACCCTTTCTTTGGAGAATGTAGAAACAGTCATTTCCAGCCATAGAGACGAATACAAGAATTAGCAGTAAGAATGCGTTTAAAACACAGAAGACCCGCTTCATAGAAACTGATCTGCTGTGTGTTGGTTCCTTTCAGGAAGTTGTTTCTATGTTTAGAATCAGCGAGGTAGAAACACGTTTCTACTAAAAGCTGCGTTTGGACATTCCAGAGTGGATGGGAGTACAGGCTGTAAAGGGAACTACCTTGCTCGAAAACAAAAATGGAGCTATCCAGCAGAAAGGTTGTCAATGTGTGCATTCAACTTACAGAGCTAAATTGATGTGTGTTTGCAGCAGTTCAGAAACCCTTTCTTTGGAGAATGTAGAAACAGTCATTTCCAGCCATAGAGACGCATACAGGAGTTAGCAGGAAGAATGCGTTTAAAACACAGAAGACCCGCTTCGTACAAACTGATCTGCTGTGTGTTGGTTCGTTTTACGAAGTTGCATCTATGTTTAGATTCAGCGATGTAGAAAAACGTTTCTTCTAAAAGCAGTGTTTGGACATTCCAGAGTGGATGGCTGTACAGGCTGTAAAGAGAAGTACCTTGCTGTAAAACAAAAACGGAGCTATCTACCAGAATGGTTGTCAATGTGTGGATTCAACTTACAGAGCTAAACCGATGTGTGTTTGCAGCAGTTCCCAATCCCTTTCTTTGGAGAATGTAGAAACAGTCATTTCCAGACATAGAGACGGATACAAGAGTTCGCAGTAAGAATGCGTTTAAACCACATGAGACCTGCTTCGTACAAACTGATCTGCTGTGTGTGGGTTCCTTTTAGGAAGTTGCATCTATGTTTAGAATCAGCGAGGTAGAAAAACATTTCTTCCAAAAGCTGCGTTTGGACATTCCAGAGTGGATGTCAGTACAGGCTGTAAAGAAATTACCTTGCTCTAAAACAAAAACGGAGCTATTTAGCAGAATGGTTGTCAATGTGTGGATTCAACTTACAGAGCTAAACTGATGTGTGTTTGCAGCAGTTCAGAAACCCTTTCTTTGGAAAATGTAGAAACAGTCATTTACAGCCATAGAGACGCATACAAGAGTTGGCAGTAAGAATGCCTTGAAAACACAGAAGACCCGCTTCTTACAAACTGATCTGCTGTGTGTTGCTTCCCTTTAGGAAGTTGCATCTATGTTTAGAATCAGCGAGGTAGAAACACGTTTCTCCTAAAAGCTGCGTTTCGACATTCCAGAGTGGATGGCAGTACAGGCTTTAAAGCAAGTACTTTGCTCTAAAACAAAAATGAAGGTATCTATCAGAATGGTTGTCAATGTGTACATTCAACTTTCAGAGTTAAACTGATGTGGGTTTGCAGCAGTTCAGAAACCCTTTCTTTGGACAATGTAGAAAGAGTCACTTCCTGCCATAGAGGTGCATACAAGAGTTAGCAGTAAGAATGCATTTAAAACACAGAAGACCTGCTTCGTACAAACTGATCTGCTGTGTGTTGGTTCCTATCAGGAAGTTGCATCTATGTTTAGATTCAGCGAGGTAGAAATACGTTTCTACTAAAAGCTGCGTTTTGACATTCCAGAGTGGATGGCAGTAAAGGCTGTAAAGAGAAGTACCTTGCTCTAAAAAAAAAAAACGGAGCCATCTAGCAGAATGGTTGTCAATGTGTGGATTCAACTTACAGAGCTAAACTGATGTGTGTTTGCAGCAGTTCAGAAACTCTTTCTTTGGAGAATATAGAAACAGTCATTTCCAGCCATAGAGACACAAACAAGAGTTAGCAGTAAGAATGCGTTTAAACCACATGAGACCTGCTTCGTAGAAACTGATCTGCTGTGTGTTGGTTCCTTTTAGGAAGTTGCATCTATGTTTAGAATCAGCGACGTAGAAACACGTTTCTTCTATAAGGTGCGTTTGGACATTCCAGAGTGGATGGCAGTACAGTCTGTAAAGAGAAGTACCTTGCTCTAAAACAAAAACGGAGCTTTCTACCAGAACGATTGTCAATGTGTGCATTCAAATTCCAGAGTTAAACTGATGTGTGTTTGCAGCAGTTCAGAAACAATTTCTTTGGAGAATGTAGAAATAGTCATTTCCAGCCATAGAGACGCATACAAGAGTTAGCAGTAAGAATGCTTTTAAAACACAAAAGACCCGCTTCATACAAACTGATCTGCTGTGTGTTCGTTCCTTTCAGGATGTTGCATCTATGTTTAGATTCAGCGAGGTAGAAACAAGTTTCTTCTAAAAGCTGCGTTTGGACATTCCGAGTTCATGGCAGTACAGGCTGTAAAGAGAAAAAGCCTTGCTCTAAAACAAAAACGGAGCTATCTAGCAGAATGGTTGTCAATGTGTGCATTCAGCTTCCAGAGTTAAACTGGTGTGTGTTTGCAGCAGTTCAGAAACCCTTTCTTTGGAGAATGTAGAGATAGTGCTTTCCAGCCCTAGAGACGCATATAAGAGTTAGCAGTAAGAATGGGTTTAAAACACAGAAGACCCGCTTTGTACAAACTGATCTGCTGTTTGTTGGTTCCTTTTAGGAAGTTGCATCTATGTTTAGAATCAGCGAGGTAGAAACACGTTTCTACTAAAAGTTGCGTTTGGACATTCCAGAGTGGACGGCAGTACAGGCTGTAAAGAGAAGTACCTGGCTCAAAAACAAAAATGGAGCTACCTAACAGAATGGTTGTCAATGTGTTGATTCAACTTACAGATCTAAACTGATGTTTGTTTGCAGCAGTTCAAAAACCCTTTGTTTGGAGAATGTAGAAACAGTCATTTCAAGCCATAGAGACGCATACAAGAGTTAGCAGTAAGAATGCGTTTAAAACACAGAAGACCCGCTTCGTACAAACTGATCTGCTGCGTGTTGGTTCCTTTTAGGAAGTTGCATCTATGTTTAGTATCAGCGAGGTAGAAACACGTTTCTTCTAAAAGCTGCGTTTGGACATTCCAGAGTGGATGGGAGTACAGGCTGTAAATAGAAGTACCTTGCTCTAAAACAAAAACGGAGCTATCTAGCAGAATGGTTGTCAATGTGTGGATTCGACTTACAGAGCTAAACTGATGTGTGTTTGCAGCAGTTCAGAAACCCTTTCTTTGGAGAATGTAGAAACAGTCATTTCCAGCCCTAGAGACGCATACAAGAGTTAGCAGTAAGAATGCGTTTAAAACACAGAAGACCCGCTTCGTACAAACTGATCTGCTGCGTGTTGGTTCTTTTCAGGAAGTTGCATCTATGTTTAGATTCAGCGAGGTAGAAACACGTTTCTTCTAAAAGCTGTGTTTGGACATTCCAGAGTGGATGGGAGTACAAGCTGTGAAGAGAAGTACCTTGCCCTAAAACAAAATCGGAGCTATCTAGCAGAATGGTTGTCAATGTGTGCATTCAACTTCCAGATTTAAACTGATGTGTGTTTGCAGCAGTTCAGAAACCGTTTCTTTGAAGAATGTAGAAATAGTCATTTCCAGCTCTATAGACGCATATAAGAGTTAGCAGTAAGAATGGGTTTAAAACACAGAAGATCCGCTTCGTACAAACTAATCTGCTGTGTGTTGGTTCATTTTAAAAATTTGCATCTATGTTTAGATTCAGCGAGGTTGAAAAAAGTTTCTTCTAAAAGCTGCGTTTGGACATTCCAGAGTGGATGGCAGTACAGGCTGTAAAGAGAAAAACCTTGCTCTAAAACAAAAACGGAGCTATCTAGCAGAATGGTTGTCAATGTGTGCATTCAGCTTCCAGAGTTAATCTGATGTGTGTTTGCAGCAGTTCAGAAACCCTTACTTTGGAGAATGTAGAGATAGTGCTTTCCAGCCCTAGAGACGCATATAAGAGTTAGCAGTAAGAATGGGTTTAAAACACAGAAGACCCGCTTCGTACAAACTGATCTGCTGTGTGTTGGTTCCTTTTAGGAAGTTGCATCTATGTTTAGAATCAGCGAGGTAGAAACACGTTTCTACTAAAAGCTGCCTTTGGACATTCCAGAGTGGACGGCAGTACAGTCTGTAAAGAGAAGTACCTGGCTCTAAAACAAAAATGGAGCTTTCTAGCAGAGTGGTTGTCAATGTGTGCATTCAACTTACAGAGCTAAACTGATGTGTGTTTGCAGCAGTTCAGAAACCCTTTCTTTGGAGAAGGTAGAAACAGTCATTTCCAGCCGAAGAGTCACATACAATAGTTAGCAGTAAGAATGCGTTTAAACACAGAAGACCCGCTTCGTACAAACTGATCTGCTGTGTGTTGGTTCCTTTTAGGAAGTTGCATCTATGTTTAGAATCAGAGAGGTAGAAACACGTTTCTTCTAAAAGCTGCGTTTGGACATTCCAGAGTGGATGGCTGTACAGGCTGTAAAGAGAAGTACCTTGCTCTAAAACAAAAACGGAGTTTTCTACCAGAATGGTTGTCAATGTGTGGATTCAACTTACAGAGCTCAACTGATGTGTGTTTGCAGCAGTTCAGAAACCCTATCTTTGGAGAATGCAGAAACTGTCATTTCCAGCCATAGAGACGCATACAAGAGGTAGCAGTAAGAATGCGTTTAAAACACAGAAGACCCGCTGCGTACAAACTGATCTGCTGTGCGTTGGTTCCTTTTAGGAAGCTGCATCTATGTTTAGATTCAGCGAGGTAGAAACACGTTACTTCTAAAAGCTGCGTTTAGACATTCCAGACTGGATCGGAGTACAGGCTGTAAAGAGAAGTACTTTGCTCTAAAACAAAAACGGAGCTTTCTACCAGAATGGTTGTCAATGTGTTCATTCACCTTACAGAGCTTAACTGATGTGTTTTTGCAGCAGTTCAGAAACCCTTTTTTTGGAGAATGTAGAAAGAGTCACTTCCAGTCATAGAAACGCATACAAGAGTTGGCAGTAAGAATGCGTTTAAAAACAGAAGACTCGCTTCGCACAAACTTATCTGCTGTGCGTTGGTTCCTTTTAGGGAGTTGCATCTATGTTTAGATTCAGCGAGGTAGAAACACGTTTCTTCTGAAAACTGCGTTTGGACATTCCAGAGTGGATGGGAGTAGAGGCTATAAATAGAAGTACCTTGCTCTAAAACAAAAACAGCACTATCTAGCAGAATGGTTGTCAATGTGTTCATTCACCTTACAGAGCTTAACTGATGTATGTTTGCAGCAGTTCAGAAACCCTTTTTTTGGAGAATGTAGAAACAGTCACTTCCAGGCATAGAGACGCATACAAGAGTTAGCAGTAAGAATGCGTTTAAAAGCAGAAGACCCGATTCGCACAAACTGATCTGCTGTGCGTTGGTTCCTTTTAGGAAGTTGCATCTATGTTTAGATTCAGCGAGGTAGAAACACGTTACTTCTAAAAGCTGCTTTTTGACATTCCAGACAGGATGGGAGAACAGGCTGTAAAGAGAAGTACCTTGCTCTAAAACAAAATGGAGGAATCTAGCAGAATAGTTGTCAATGTGTGGATTCAACTTACAGAGCTAAACTGATGTGTGTTTGCAGCAGTTTATAAACCCTTTCTTTGGAGAATGTAGAAACAGTCATTTCCAGCCATAGAGACGCATCCAAGAGTTAGCAGTAAGAATGCGTTTAAAACACAGAAGACCCGCTTCGTACAAACTGATCTGCTTTGTATTTGTTCCTTTTAGGAAGTTGCATCTATGTTTAGAATCAGCAAGGTAGAAACACGTTTCATCTAAAAACTGCGTTTGGACATTCCAGAGTGGATGGCTGTACAGGCTGTAAAGAGAAGTACCTTGATCTAAAACAAAAACGGAGCTTTCTACCAGAATGGTTGTCAATGTGTGCATTCAACTTACAGAGCTAAACTGATGGGTGTCTGCAGCAGTTCAGAAACCCTTTCTTTGGAGAATGTAGTAATAGTCCTTTCCAGCCCTAGAGACGCATATAACAGTTAGCAGTAAGAATGGGTTTAAAACACAGAAGACCCGCTTCGTACAAACTGATCTGCTGTGTGTTGGTTCCTTTTAGGAAGTTGCACCTATGTTTAGAATCAGCGAGGTAGAAACACGTTTCTTCTAAAAGCTGCGTTTGGACATTCCAGAGTGCATGGCACTACAGGCTGTAAAGAGAAGTACCTTGCTCTAAAACAAAAATGGAGCTATCTAGCAGAATGGTTTTCAATGTGTGGATTAAACTTACAGAGGTAAACTGATGTGTGTTTGCCGCAGTTCAGAAACCTTTTCTTTGGAGAATGTAGAAACAGTCATTTCCAGCCATAGAGACGCATACAAGAGTTAGTAGTAAGAATGCGTTTAAAACACAGAAGACCCGCTTCGTACAAACTGATCTGCTGTGTGTTGGTTTCTTTCAGGAAGTTGCCTCTATGTTTAGATTCAGTGAGGTAGAAACACGTTTCTTCTAAAAGCTGCGTTTGGACATTCCAGAGTGGATGGCAGTACAGGCTGTAAAGAGAAGTACCTGGCTCTAAAACAAAAACGGAGCTTTCTAGCAGAATGGTTGTCAATGTGCGCATTCAAATTACAGAGGTAAACTGATGAGTGTTTGCAGCAGTTCAGAAACGCTTTCTTTGGAGAATGTAGAAACAGTCATTTCCAGTCGTAGAGACACATACAAGGGTTAGCAGTAAGAATGCATTTAAAACACAGAAGACCCGCTTCGTACAAACTGATCTGCTGTGTGTTGGTTCCTTTTAAGAAGTTGCATCTATGTTTAGAATCAGCGAGGTAGAAACACGTTTCTTCTAAAAGCTGCGTTTGGACATTCCAGAGTGAAAGGCCGTACAGGCTGTAAAGAGAAATACCTTGCTCTAAAACAAAAACGGAGCTTTCTACCAGAATGGTTGTCAATGTGTAGATTCAACTTACAGAGCTAAACTGCTGTGTGTTTGCAGCAGTTCAGAAACCCTTACTTTGGAGAATGTAGAAATAGTCCTTTCCAGCCCTAGAGACGCATATAACAGTTAGCAGTAAGAATGGGTTTAAAACACAGAAGACCCGCTTCGTACAAACTGATCTGGTGTGTGTTGCTTCCTTTTAGGAAGTTGCACCTATGTTTAGAATCAGCGAGGTAGAAACACGTTTCTTCTAAAAGCTGCGTTTGGAAATTCCAGAGTGCATGGCAGTACAGGCTGTAAACAGAAGTACCTTGCTCTAAAACAAAAACGGAGCTATCTAGCAGAATGGTTGTCAATGTGTGGATTCAACTTACAGAGGTAAACTGATGTGTTTTTGCAGCAGTTCAGAAACCCTTTCTTTGGAGAACGTAGAAACAGTCATTTCCAGCCATAGAGACGCATACAAGAGTTAGTAGTAAGAATGCGTTTAAAACACAGAAGACCCGCTTCGTATAAACTGATCTGCTGTGTGGTGGTTCCTTTCAGGAAGTTGCATCTATGTTTAGAATCAGCGAGGTAGAAACACGTTTCTTCTAAAAGCTGCGTTTGGACATTCCAGAGTGGATGGCAGTACAGTCTGTAAAGAGAAGTACCTGGCTCTGAAACAAAAATGGAGCTATCTAGCAGAATGGTTGTCAATGAGGGCATTCAACTTCCAGAGTTAAACTGATGGGTGTTTGCAGCAGTTCAGAAACCCTTTCTTTGGAGAATGTAGAAACAGTCATTTCCAGACATAGAGACGCATACAAGAGTTAGTAGTAAGAATGATTTTAAAACACAAAAGTCCCGCTTCGTAAAAACTGATCTGCTGTGTGTTGGTTCCTTTCAGGAAGTTGCATCTATGTTTAGATTCAGCGAGGTAGAAACACGTTTCTTCTAAAAGCTGCGTTTGGACATTCCAGAGTCGATGGGAGTACAGGCTGTAAAGAGAAAAACCTTGCTCTAATACAAAAACGGAGCTATCTAGCAGAATGGTTGTGAATGTGTCCATTCAGCTTCCAGAGTTAAACTGATTTGTGTTTGCAGCAGTTCAGAAACCCTTTCTTTGGAGAATGTAGAAATAGTCCTTTCCAGCCCTAGAGACGCATATAAGAGTTAGCAGTAAGAATGGGTTTAAAACACAGAAGACCCGCTGCGTACAAACTGATCTGCTTTGTGTTGGTTCTTTTCAGGAAGTTGCATTTATGTTTAGATTCAGTGAGGTAGAAACATGTTTCTTCTAAAAGCTGCGTTTGGACATTCCAGAGTGGATGGGAGTACAGGCTGTAAAGAGAAGTACCTGGCTCTAAAACAAAAATGGAGCTATCTAGCAGAATGGTTGTCAATGTGTGCATTCAACTTACAGAGCTAAACTGATGTGTGTTTGCAGTAGTTCAAAAAGGCTTTTTTGGAGAAAGTAGAAACAGTCATTTCCAGCCGTAGAGACACATACAAGAGTTAGCAGTAAGAATGCGTTTAAAACACAGAAGACCCGCTTGGTACAAACTGATCTGCTGTGTGTTGGTTCCTTTTAGGAAGTTGCATCTATTTTTAAAATCAGCGAGGTAGAAACACGTGTCTTCTAACAGCTGCGTTTGGACATTCCAGAGTGGATGGCAGTACAGGCTGTAAAGAGAAGTACCTTGCTCTAAAACAAAAATGGAGCTATCTAGCAGAATGGTTGTCAATGTGTCGATTCAAATTACAGAGCTAAACTGATGTGTGTTTGCGGCAGTTCAGAAACCCTTTCTTTGGAGAATGTAGAAACAGTCATTTCCAGTCTTAGAGACGCATCCAAGATTTAGCAGTAAGAATGCGTTTAAAACACAGAAGACCTGCTTCGTACAAACTAATCTGCTGTGTGTTGGTTCCTTTCAGGAAGTTGCATCTATCTTTAGAATCAGCGAGGTAGAAACACGTTTCTACTAAAAGCTGCGTTTGGACATTCCAGAGTGGATGGCAGTACAGGTTGTAAAGAGAAGTACCTTTCTCTAAAACAAAAACGGAGCTATCTAGCAGAATGTTTGTCAATGTGTGGATTCAACTTACAGAGCTAAACTGATGTGTGTTTACAGCAGTTCAGAAACCCTTTCTTTGGAGAATGTAGAAACAGTCATTTCCAGCCTTAGAGACGCATCGAAGTGTTAGCAGTAAGAATGCCTTTAAAACACAGAAGACCCGCTTCGTACAAACCAATCTGCTGTGTGTTGGTTCCTTTTAGGAAGTTGCATCTATGTTTAGAATCAGCAAGGTGGAAACACGTTTCATCTAAAAACTGCGTTTGGACATTCCAGAGTGGATGGCAGTACAGGCTGTAAAGAGAAGTAACTTGATCTAAAACAAAAACGGAGCTTTCTACCAGAATGGTTGTCAATGTGTGGATTCAACTTACAGAGGTAAACGGATTTGTGTTTGCAGCAGTTCAGAAACCCTTTCTTTGGAGAATGTAGTAATAGTCCTTTCCAGCCCTAGAGACGCATATAAGCATTACCAGTAAGAATGTGTTTAAAAATCAGAAGACCCGCTTCGTACAAACTGATCTGCTGTGTGTTGGTTCCTTTTAGGAAGTTCCATCTAAGTTTAGAATCAGCGAGGTAGAAACACGTTTCTACTAAAAGCTGCGTTTGGACATTCCAGAGTGGATGCCCGTACAGGGTGTAAAGAGAAGTACCTTGCTCTAAAACAAAAATGGAGCTATCTAGCAGAAGGGTTGTCAAAGTGTACATTCAACATCCAGAGTTAAACTGACGTATATTTGCAGGAGTTCAGAAACCCTTTCTTTGGAGAACGTAGAAACAGTCACTTCCAGCCATAGAGACGCCTACAAGAGTTAGCAGTAAGAATGCGTTTAAAACACAGAAGACCCGCTGCGTACAAACTGATCTGCTGTGTGTTGGTTCCTTTTAGGAAGTTGCATCTATGTTTAGAATCAGCGAGGTAGAAACACGTTTCTTCTAACAACTGCGTTTGGACATTGCAGAGTGGATGGGAGTACAGTCTGAAAATAGAAGTACCTTGCTCTAAAACAAAAACAGAGCTATCTAGCAGAATGGTTGTCAATGTGTTCATTCAACTTCCAGAGTTAAACTGATGGGTGTTTGCAGCAGTTCAGAGACCCTTTCTTTGGAGAATGTAGAAACAGTCATTTCTAGCCATAGAGACGCACACAAGAGTTAGTAGTAAGAATGCTTTTAAAACACAAAAGACTCGCTGTGTACAAACTGATCTGCTGTGTGTTGGTTCCTTTCAGGAAGTTGCATCTATGTTTAGATTCAGCGAGGTAGACACACGTTTCTTCTAAAAGCTGCGTTTGGACATTCCAGAGTGGATGGGAGTACAGGCTGTAAAGAGAAAAACCTTGCCCTAAAACAAAAACGGAGCTATCTAGCAGAATGGTTGTCAATGGTTCCATTCAGCTTCCAGAGCTAAACTGATTTGTGTTTGCAGCAGTTCCGAAACCCTTTCTTTGGAGAATGTAGAAATACTCGTTTCCAGCCCTAGAGACGCATATAAGAGTTAGCAGTAAGAATGGGTTTAAAACACAGAAGACCCGCTGCGTACAAACTGATCTGCTGTGTATTGGTTCCTTTTAGGAAGTTGCATCTATGTTTAGAATCAGCGAGGTAGAAACACGTTTCTTCTAAAAGCTGCGTTTGGACATTCCAGATTCCATGGCTGTACAGGCTGCAAAGAGAAGTACCTTGCTCTAAAACAAAAACGGAGCTATTTAGAAGAATGGTTGTCAATGTGTGGATTCAACTTACAGAGCTAAACTGATGTTTGTTTGCAGCAGTTCAGAAACCCTTTCTTTGGAGAATGTAGAAACAGTCATTTCCAGCCATAGAGACGCATACAAGAGTTAGCAGTAAGAATGCGTTTGAAACACAGAAGACCCGCTTCGTACAAACTGTTCTGCTGTGTGTTGGTTCCTTTCAGGAAGTTGCATCTATGTTTGGATTCAGCGAGGTAGAAATACGTTTCTTCTATAAGCTGCGTTTGGACATTCCGGAGTGGATGGGAGTACAGGCTGTATATAGAAGTACCTTGTTCAAAAAAAAAACAGAGGTATCTAGCAGAATGGTTGTCAATGTGTTCATTCAACTTCCAGAGTTAAACTGATGTGTGTTTGCAGCAGTTCAGAAACCCTTTCTTTGGAGAATGTAGTAATAGTCCTTTCCAGCCCTAGAGACGCATATAACAGTTAGCAGTAAGAATGGGTTTAAAACACAGAAGACCCGCTTTGTACAAACTGATCTGCTGTGTGTTGGTTCCTTTCAGGAAGTTGCACATATGTTTAGAATCAGCGAGGTAGAAACACGTTTCTTCTAAAAGCTGCGTTTGGACATTCCAGAGTGCATGGCAGTACAGGCTGTAAAGAGAAGTACCTTGCTCTAAAACAAAAACGGAGCTATCTAGCAGAATGGTTGTCAATGTGTCGATTCAAATTACAGAGGTAAAGTGATGTGTGTTTGCAGCAGTTCAGAAACCCTTTCTTTGGAGAATGTAAAAACAGTCATTTCCAGCCATAGAGACGCATACAAGAGTTAGTAGTAAGAATGCATTTAAAACACAGAAGACCCGCTTCGTACAAACTGATCTGCTGTGTGTTGGTTCCTTTCAGGAAGTTGCCTCTAAGTTTAGATTCAGTGAGGTAGAAACACGATTCTTCTAAAAGCTGCGTTTGGACATTCCAGAGTGGATGGCAGTACAGGCTGGAAAGAGAAGTACCTGGCTCTAAAACAAAAATGGAGCTTTCTAGCAGAATGGTTGTCAGTGTGTGCATTCAAATTACAGAGCTAAACTGATGTGTGTTTGCAGCAGTTCAGAAACCCTTTCTTTGGAGAATGTAGAAACTGTTATTTCCAGTCGTAGAGACACATACAAGGGTTAGCAGTAAGAATGCATTTAAAACACAGAAGACCCGCTTCATATAAACTGATCTGTTGTGTGTTGGTTCCTTTTAGGAAGTTGCATCTATGTTTAGAATCAGCGAGGTAGAAACACGTTTCTTCTAAAAGCTGAGTTTGGGCATTCCAGAGTGGATGGCAGTACAGTCTGTAAAGAGAAGTACCTTGCTCTAAAACAAAAATGGAGCTATCTAGCAGAAAGGTTGTCAATGTGGGCATTCAACTTCTAGAGTTAAACTGATTTATGTTAGCGGCAGTTCAGAAACCCTTTCTTTGGAGAATGTAGAAACAGTCATTTCCAGCCACAGAGACGCATACAAGAGTTAGCAGTAAGAATGCGTTTGAAACACAGAAGACCCGCTTCGTACAAACTGATCTGCTGTTTGTTGGTTCCTTTCAGGAAGTTGCATCTATGTTTAGATTCAGCGAGGTAGAAACACGTTTCTTCTAAAAGCTGCGTTTGGACATTACAGAGTGGATGGCAGTACAGGCTGTAAAGAGAAGTACCTGGTTCTAAAACAAAAACGGAGCTATCTAGCAGAATGGTTGTCAATGTGTGCATTCAACTTACAGAGCTAAACTGATGTGTGTTTGCAACAGTTCAGAAACCCTTTCTTTGGAGAATGTAGAAACAGTCATTTCTAGCCATAGAGACGCATACAAAGTTAGCAGTAAGTATGCGTTTAAAACACAGAAGACCCGCTTATTACAAACTGATCTGCTGTGAGTTGGTTCCTTTTAAGGAGCTGCATCTATGTTTAGAATCAGTGAGGTAGAAACACGTTTCTCCTAAAAGCTGCGTTTGGACATTCCAGAGTGGATGGCAGTACAGGCTGTAAAGAGAAGTACCTTGCTCTAAAACAAAAATGGAGCTATCTAGCAGAATAGTTGTCAATGTGTACATTGAACTTACAGAGTTAAACAGATGTGTGTTTGCAGCAGTTCAGAAATCCTTTCCTTGGAGAACGTAGAAACAGTCATTTCCAGCCATAGAGACGCATGCAAGAGATAGCAGTAAGAATGCGTTTAAAACAAAGAAGACCCGCTTCGTACAAACTGATCTGCTGTGTGTTGGTTCCTTTCAGTAAGTTGCATCTATGTTTAGTTTCGGCGAGGTATAAACACGTTTCTTCTAAAAGCTGCATTTGGACATTCCAGACTGGATGGGAGTACAGCCTGTAAAGAGAAGTACTTTGCTCTAAAACAAAAACGGAGCTATCTAGCAGAATGGTTGTCAATGTGTGCATTCATTTTCTGGAGTTAAACTGATGTGTGTATGCAGCAGTTCAGAAACCCTTTCTTTTGAGAATGTAGAAACAGTCATTTCCAGCCCTAGAGACGCATACAAGAGTTAGCAGTAAGAATGCGTTTAAAACACAGAAGCCCGTTTTGTACAAACTGATCAGCTGTGTGTTGGTTCTTTTCAGAAAGTTGCATCTATGTTTAGATTCAGCGAGGTAGAAACACGTTTCTTCTAAAAGCTGCGTTTGGACATTCCAGAGTGGATGGCAGTACAGGCTGTAAAGAGATGTACCTGGCTCTAAAGCAAAAATGGAGCTATCTAGCAGAATGGTTGTTAATGTGTGCATTCAACTTACAGAGCTAAACTGATGTGTGTTTGCAGCAGTTAAGAAGCCCTTTCTTTGGAGAATGTAGAAACAGTCATTTCCAGCAATAGAGACGCATACAAGAGTTAGCAGCAAGTATGCGTTTAAAACACAGAAGACCCGCTTGGTACAAACTGATCTGCTGTGTGTTGGTTCCTATCAGAAAGTTGCATCTATGTTTAGATTCAGCAAGGTAGAAGCACATTTCTTCTAAAAGCTGCGTTTTGACATTCCAGACTGGATGGGAGTACAGGTTGTAAGGAGAAGTACTTTGCTCTAAAACAAAAACGGAGCTATCTAGCAGAATGGTTGTCAATGTGTGCATTCAACTTCCGGAGTTAATCTGATGTGTGTATGCAGCAGTTGAGAAACCCTTTCTTTGGAGAATGTAGAAACAGTCATTTCCAGGCATAGAGACGCATGCAAGTGTTCGTAGTAAGAATGCGTTTAAAACACAGACGACCCGTTTTGTACAAACTGATCTGCAGTGAGTTGGTTCCTTATAGGAAGTTGCATCTATGTTTAGAATCAGCGAGGTAAAAACACGTTTCTTCTAAAAGCTGCGTTTGGACATTCCAGAGTGGATGGCAGTACAGGCTGTAAAGAGAAGTACCTTGCTCTAAAACAAAAATGGAGCTATCTAGCAGAACGGTTGTCAATGTGTGCATTCAACTTACAGAATAAAACTGATATGTATTCGCAGCAGTTCAGAAACCCTTTCTTTGGAGAACGTAGAAACAGTCATTTCCAGCCATAGAGACGAATACAAGAGTTAGCAGTAAGAATGCGTTTAAAACACAGAAGACCCGCTTCGTACAAACTGAGCTGCTGTGTGTTGGTTCCTTTTAGAAAGTTGAATCTATGTTTAGAATCAGCGAGGTAGAAACACGTTTCTCCTAAAAGCTGCGTTTGGACATTCCAGAGTGGATGGCAGTACAGGCTGTAAAGAGAAGTACATTGCTCTAAAACAAAAATGGAGGTATCTAGCAGAATGGTTGTCAATGTGTACATTCAACTTACAGAGTTAAACTGATGTGTGTTTGCAGCTGTTCAGAAACCCTTTCTTTGGAGAATGTAGAAACAGTCACTTTCTGCCATACAGACGCATACAAGAGTTAGCAGTAAGAATTCGTTTAAAACACAGAAGACCTGCTTCGTACAAACTGATCTGCTGTGTGTTGGTTCCTTTTAGGAAGTTGCATCTACGTTTAGAATCAGCGAGGTAGAAACACGTTTCTACTAAAAGCAGCGTTTGTACATTCCAGAGTGGATGACGGTAAAGGCTGTAAAGAGAAATACTTTGCTCTAAAACTAAAACGGAGCTATCTAGCAGAATGGTTGTCAATGTGTGGATTCAACTTACAGAGCTAAACTGATGTGTGCTTGCAGCACTTCAGAAACCCTTTCTTTGGAGAATGAAGAAAAAGTCATTTCCAGCCATAGAGACGCATACAAGACTTAGCAGTAAGAATGCGTTTAAAACACAAAAGACTGGCTTCGTACAAACTGATCTGCTGTGTGTGGGTTCCTTTTAGGAAGTTGCATCTATGTTTAGAATCAGCGAGGTAGAAACACGTTTCTACTAAAAGCTGCGTTTGGACATTCCAGAGTGGATGGGAGTACAGGCTGTAAAGAGAAGAACCTTGCTGTAAAACAAAAATGGAGCTATTTAGCAGAATGGTTTTCAATGTGTGCATTCGACTTACAGAGCTAAACTGATGTGTGTTTGCAGCAGTTCAGAAACCCTTTGTTTGGATAATGTAGAAACAGTCACTTCTTGCCATAGAGACGCATACAAGAGTTAGCAGTAAGTATGCGTTTAAAACACAGAAGAATGGCTTCGTAGAAACTGATCTGCTGTGCTTTGGTCCCTTTCAGGAAGTTGCATCTATGTTTAGATTCAGCACGGTAGAAACACGTTTCTTCTAAAAGTTGCGTTTGGACATTCCAGATTAGATGGGAGTACAGGCTGTAAAGAGAAGTACCTTGCTGTAAAACAAAGACGGAGTTATCTAGCAGAATGGTTGTCTACGTGTGCATTCACCTTTCAGAGCTAAACTGATGTGTGTTTGCAGCAGTTCAGAAACCCTTTCTTTGGAGAATGTAGAAACAGTCATTTCCAGCCATAGATACGCATATAAGAGTTAGTAGTAAGAATGCGTTTAAAACACAGAATACCCGCTTCGTACAAACTGATCTGCTGTGTGTTGGATCCTTTTAGGAAGTTGCATCTATGTTTAGATTCAGCGAGGTAGAAACACGTTACTTCTAAAAGCTGCGTTTTGACCTTCCAGACTGGATGGGAGTACAGGTTGTAAAGAGAAGTACCTTGCTCTAAAACAAAAACGGAGCTATCTAGCAGAATGGTTGTCAATCTGTGGATTCAACTTAAAGAGCTAAACTGATGTGTGTTAGCAGCAGTTCAGAAACCCTTTCTTTGGAGAATGTAGAAACAGTCATTTCCAGCCATAGAGACACATACAAGAGTTAGCATAAGAATTCGTTTAAAACAGAGAAGACCCGCTTCGTACAAACTGATCTGCTGTGTTTTGGTTCCTTTCAGGAAGTTGCATCTATGTTTAGATTCAGCACGGTAGAAACACGTATCTTCTAAAAGCTGCGTTTGGGCATTCCAGAGTAGATGAGAGTACTGGCTGTAAAGAGAAGCACCTTGCTCTAAAACAAAAACGGAGCTATCTAGCAGAATGGTTGTCTACGTGTGCATTCACCTTTCCGAGTTAAACTGATGTGTGTTTGCAGCAGTTCAGAAACCCTTTCTTTGGAAAATGTAGAAACAGTCACTTCCAGCCATAGAGACACATATTAGAGTTAGTAGTAAGAATGCGTTTAAAACACAGAATACCCGCTTCGTACAAACTGATCTGCTGTGTGTTGGTTCCTTTTAGGAAGTGGCATCTATGTTTAGATTCCGCGAGGTAGAAACACCTTACTTCTAAAAGCTGCGTTTTGACATTCCAGACTAGATGGGAGTACAGGCTGTAAAGAGAAGTACTTTGCTCTAAAACAAAAACGGAGCTATCTAGCAGAATGGTTGTCAATGGGTGCATTCAGCGTCCGGAGCTAAACTGATGTGTGTATGCAGCAGTTCAGAAACCCTTTCTTTGCAGAATGTAGAAACAATTATTTCCAGCTATAGAGACACATACAAGAGTTAGCAGTAAGAATGCGTTTAAAACACAGAAGACCTGATTCGTACACTCTGATCTGCTGTGTGTTGGTTACTTTTAGGAAGTTGCATCTATGTTTAGATTCAGCAAGGCAGAAACACTTTTCTTCTCAAACCTGCGTTTGGACATTCCAGAGTAGATGGGAGTACAGGCTGTAAAGAGAAGTACCTTGCTCTAAAACAAAAACAGAGCTATATAGCAGAATGGTTGTCTACGTGTGCATTCACCTTTCAGAGTTAAACTGATGTGTGTTTGCAGCAGTTCAGAAACCCTTTCTTTGGAGAATGTAGAAACAGTCATTTCCAGCCATAGAAACACATACAAGAGTTAGTAGTAAGAATGCGTTTAAAACAGAATACCCGCTTCGTACAAACTGATCTGCTGTGTGTTGGTTCCTTTTAGAAAGTTGCATCTATGTGTAGAATCAGTGTGGTAGAAACACGTTTCTTCTAAAAGCTGCGTTTGGACATTCTAGAGTGGATGGCAGTACGGGCTGTAAAGAGAAGTACCTGGATCTAAAACAAAAATGGAGCTATCTAGCAGAATGGTTGTCAATGTGTCCATTCAACTTACAGAGCTAAACTGATGTGTGTTTGCGGCAGTTCAGAAACACTTTCTTTGGAGAAGGTAGAAACAGTCATTTCTAGCCGTAGAGACGCATACAAGAGTTAGCAGTAAGAATGCGTTTAAAACACAGAAAACCCGTTTCGTACAAACTGATCTGCTGTGTGTTGGTTCCTCTTAGGAAGTTACATCTAAGTTTAGAATCAGCGAGGTAGAAACACGTTTCTTCTAAAAGCTGCGTTTATACATTCCAGAGTGGATGGCAGTACAGGCTGTAAAGAGAAGTACCTTGCTCTAAAACAAAATCGGAGCTATCTAGCAGAATAATTGTCAATGTGTGGATTCAACTTACAGAGCTAAACTGATGTGTGTTTGCAGCAGTTCAGAAACCCTTTCTTTGGAGAATGTAGAAACAGTCATTTCCAGCCATAGAGACACATACAAGAGTTAGCTGTAAGAATGAGTTTAAAACACAGAAGACCCAGTTCGTACAAACTGGTCTGCTGTGTGTTGGTTCCTTTCAGGAAGTTTCATCTATGTTTAGATTCAGCAAGTTAGAAACACATTTCTTCTGTAACCTGCGTTTGGACATTCCAGAGTAGATGGGTGTACAGGCTGTAAAGGGAAGTACCTTGCTCTAAAAGAAAAACGGAGCTATCTAGCAGAATGGTTGTCTACGTGTGCATTCACCTTACAGAGTAAAACTGATGTGTGTTTGCAGCAGTTCAGAAACCTTTTCTTTGGAGAATGTAGAAACAGTCATTTCCAGCCATAGAGACACATACAAGAGTTAGTAGTAAGAATGCGTTTAAAACAGAATACCCGCTTCGTACAAACTGATCTGCTGTGTGTTGGTTCCTTTTAGAAAGTTGCATCTATGTTTAGAATCAGTGAGGTAGAAACACGTTTCTTCTAAAAGCGGCGTTTGGACATTCCAGAGTGGATTGCAGTACGGGCTGTAAAGAGAAGTACCTGTATCTAAAACAAAAATGGAGCTATCTAGCAGAATGGTTGTCAATGTGTGCATTCAACTTACAGAGTAAAACTGATATGTGTTTGCAGCAGTTCAGAAACCCTTTCTTTGGAGAATGTAGAAACAGTCATTTCCAGCCATAGAGACGCATACAAGAGTTAGCAGTAAGAATGTGTTTAAAACACAGAAGACCCACTTCGTACAAACTGATCTGCTGTGTGTTGGTTCCTTTTAGGAAGTTGCATCTATGTTTAGAATCAGCGAGGTAGAAACACGTTTCTACTAAAAGCTGCGTTTGGACATTCCAGAGTCGATGGCAGTACAGGCTGTAAAGAGAAGTACCTTGCTCTAAAACAAAAACGGAGCTATCTAGCAGAATGGTTGTCAATGTGTGGATTCAACTTACAGAGCTAAACTGATGTGTGTTTGCAGCAGTTCAAAAATCCTTTCTTTGGAGAATGTAGAATCAGTCATTTCCAGCCATAGAGACGCATACAAGAGTTAGCAGTAAGAATGCGTTTAAAACACAGAAGACCCGCTTCGTACAAACTGATCTGCTGTGTGTTGGTTCCTTTCAGGATGTGGCATCTATGTTTAGATTCAGCAAGGTAGAAACACGTTTCTTCTAAAAGCTGCGTTTTGACATTCCAGAGTAGATGGGAGTACAGGCTTTAAAAAAGTACCTTGCTCTAAAACAAAAACGGAGCTATCTAGCAGAATGGTTGTCTACGTGTGCATTCACCTTTCAGAGTTAAACTGATGTGTGTTTGCAGCAGTTCAGAAACACTTTCTTTGGAGTATGTAGAAACAGTCATTTCCAGCCATAGAGACGCATATAAGAGTTAGTAGTAAGAATGCGTTTAAAACATAGAAACCTGCTTTGTACAAACTGATCTGCTGTGCGTTGGTTCCTTTTAGGAAGTTGCATCTATGTTTAGATTCAGCGAGGTAGAAACACGTTACTTCTAAAAGCTGCGTTTTGACATTCCAGACTTGATGGGAGTACAGGCTCTAAAGAGAAGTACTTTGCTCTAAAACAAAAACGGAACTGATCCGAGTTTCAAGATGGCCGCCTAAGAACAGCTTAGGACTTCAGCTCCCAGTGAAAATGCAGAGGGTGAGTGGACGCCGCGTTTCCAGACGAACTCTTATTGCCCACAGAGCAGGAGATACCCAGGCAGAGGGGTCGCCAGCGTCGCAGTCCCAGCCGGTGCGGCTGTTTTGGCCCCCGCGGGGCTGATTCTGCCCGCGCGGCTGCTGTGACCACTCCCTGTTGCTGCGGTTCTCCGTACAAAAGCCACTGGTCTGGGAGCCCTCTTAGTTTGCGAGCAGAGCCTTGAGATGGCAGAATAGCCCATTCATCTGAAATAGCGAGCCAGGCCTGGAGATTCCTAGGCACAAAATCCGCCAGGAGCCGGCGCCGCGGTTCGAGCCGACTCCGTGAGTCGCAGCACGGGAGATCCCGGCGCCTTTTCAACAAGCGACCGGAACGCGGGGTCGTTCAACTTAAAAGAAAAGACTCTGAGTCAGGGAGCCAGGTGATCAGGCTCGGTTGGTCCCACCCCTCCACCCCCAACAACAACGAAAACAAAAACAGTAATTGGAAACCCTCTGTGTTGAGCCCTTCAAACCAAGCACAGCTGAACTGGGACGGTCCGGCTCCGTGGGGGAGGGGCTTCCGCCATTACTGAGACTCTCCACCGCTATGGAGGCAGGCTGCCATTGCCGAGGCAACCCGCCGTTGCCGAGGCAACCTGCCACAACAGAGAGAGTCCGCCATAACAGAGGCGGGGCCACCATTGCCCAGACAGTTCTAACTACGCCCATATAAAAAGGACTACAGGGAAGAGCTCAGGGCAGCTGGGCGGAGCCCACAGCAGCTCAGCAAAGCCCCTGCGGGCAGGCAGAGGCTAGGCGTGCTGCTAGCTGGGCGGGTCCGACCTGAAAAAAAAAAAAAATCAAAAAAGGCAGTAGTGCAACGGAAACTCATAAAGCTCCAACTCCCTGGGACAGAGACAGACAACAGGTGGATAAACCCACAAAAATGGGTAGAAACCAGCGTAAAAAGGATGAAAACTCCCGAAACCAGAACACCTCTCCTCCTAAAAGTGATCACAACTCCTCACCAGCAAGGGAACCAGACCAGATGGAGAAGGAGGGTTATGAAATGACAGAATCAGACTTCAGAAGATGGGTAGTAAGAAACTACAATGAGCTAAAAGAACATGTTCTAACCCATCGCAAAGAAAATAGGAACCTTGAAAAAAGATTGGACGAACTGCTGACGAGAATGGACAGCATAGAGAAAAGAATAAGTGAATTGATGGAGCTGAAAAACGCAACACGAGAGCTTCGTGAAGCATGCACAAGCTTCAACAGCCGAATTGACCAAGCAGAAGAAAGGATATCAGAGGTCGAAGACCAACTCAATGAAATAAAAAGAGAAGGCAAGAACAGAGAAAAAAGGGCAAAAAGGAATGAACAAAATCTTCAAGAAATGTGGGACTATGTGAAAAGACCTAATCTACGTCTGATAGGTGTACCTGAATGTGATGAAGAGAATGAATCCAAGCTGGAAAATACTCTTCAGGATATTATCCAGGAAAACTTCCCCAACCTAGCAAGGCAGACCAATATTCAAATCCAGGAAATACAGAGAACACCACAGAGATATTCCTCAAGAAGAGCAACCCCAAGGCACATAATCGTCAGATTCACCAGGGTTGAAATGAAAGAGAAAATGCTAAGGGCAGCCAGAGAGAAAGGTCGGGTTACCCACAAAGGGAAGCCCATTAGACTCACAGCAGATCTCTCAGCAGAAACCCTACAAGCCAGAAGAGACTGGGGGCCAATATTCAACATCCTTAAAGAAAAGAACTTTCAACCCAGAATCTCCTATCCAGCCAAACTCAGCTTCATAAGTGAAGGAAAAATAAAATCCTTTGTGAACAAGCAAGCACTCAGAGATTTCATCACCACCAAACCTGCTCTACAAGAACTCCTGAAAGAGGCTCTACACATATAAAGGAACAACCAGTACCAGCCACTGCAAATATACACCAAATGGTAAAAAAGCAGCAACACAATCAAGAATCTGCATCAACTAACCAGCAAAACAGCCAGGTAGCATCAAAATGACAGTATCAAATTCACACATAACAATACTATCCCTAAATGTCAATGGACTAAATGCCCCAATCAAAAGACACAGACTGGCAAATTGGATAAAAAGCCAAAACCCATCAGTGTGCTGTATCCAGGAAACCCATCTTACATGCAAGGATACACAAAGGCTCAAAATAAAGGGATGGAGGAAGATCTACCAAGCAAATGGAGAGCAAAAAAAGGCAGGAGTTGCAATTCTCATCTCTGATAAAATAGACTTTAAAGCAACAAAGATCAAAAGAGACAAAGAAGGTCATTACATAATGGTAAAAGGATCACTGCAACAAGAAGAGCTAATGATCCTAAATATATATGCACCCAATACAGGAGCACCCAGATACATAAGGCAAGTTCTTAATGACTTACAAAGAGACTTAGACTCCCACACAATAATAGTGGGAGACTTTAACACCCCATTGTCAATATTAGACAGATCAACCAGACAGAAAATCAACAAGGATATCCAGGACCTGAACACAGACCTGGAACGAGCAAACCTAATAGACATTTACAGAACTCTCCACCCCAAATCCACAGAATATACATTCTTCTCAGCACCACATCACACCTACTCTAAAATTGACCACATAATTGGCAATAAATCACTCCTCAGCAAATGCAAAAGAACAGAAATCATAACAAACAGTCTCTCAGACCACAGTGCAATCGAGTTAGAACTCAGAATGCAGAAACTAACTCAGAACCGCACAGCTTCATGGAAACTGAACAACTTGCTCTTGAATGTTGACTGGATAAACAATGAAATGAAGGCAGAAATAAAGATGTTCTTCGAAACCAGTGAGAACGAAGACACAACATACCAGAATCTCTGGGACACATTTAAAGCAGTCTCTAGAGGAAAATATATAGCAATGAGTGCCCACATGAGAAGAAAGGAGAGATCTAAAATTGACACCCTATCATCAAAATTGAAAGAGCTAGAGGAGCAAGATCAAAAAAACTCAAAACCTAGCAGAAGACAGGAAATAACTAAGATCAGAGCAGAACTGAAGGAAATAGAGAAACAAAAAACTCTTCAAAAAATCAATAAATCCAGGAGCTGGTTTTTTGAAAAGATCAACAAAATAGACAGACCACTAGCCAGATTAATAAAAAAGAAAAGAGAGAATAACCAAATTGATGCAATAAAAAACGATAAAGGGGATATCACCACAGATTCCACAGAAATCCAAACCATCATCAGAGATTATTACAAACAACTCTATGCACATAAACTAGTAAACCTGGAAGAAATGGATAAATTCCTGGACACCTGCAACCTCCCAAGCCTAAACCTGGAAGAAGTCGAAACCCTGAATAGACCAATAACATGGTCTGAAGTTGAGGCAGCAATAAAGAGCCTACCACCCAAAAAAAGCCCAGGTCCAGATGGGTTCACAGCTGAATTCTACCAGACATACAAGGAGGAGCTGATACCATTCCTTCTGAAACTATTCCAGACAATCCAAAAAGAGGGAATCCTTCCCAAATCATTTTACGAGACAAACATCATCCTGATACCAAAACCCGGCAGAGACTCAACAAGAAAAGAAAATTTCAGGCCAATATCCATGATGAACATAGATGCAAAAATCTTCAATAAAATACTGGCAAACCGATTGCAACAGCATATCAAAAAGCTCATCCACCATGATCAAGTAGGATTCATCCCGGGGATGCAAGGCTGGTTCAACATACGCAAGTCCATAAACGTAATTCACCACATAAACAGAACCAAAGACAAAAACCACATGATTATCTCGATTGATGCAGAGAAGGCTTTTGACAAAATTCAACAACCCTTTATGCTAAAAACCCTCAATAAACTAGGTATTGACGGAACGTATCTCAAAACAATAAAAGCTATTTACGACAATCCAACAGCCAATATCATACTGAATGGGCAAAAACTGGAAGCATTCCCTTTGAAATCTGGCACTAGACAAGGATGCCCTCTCTCACCACTCCTATTCAATATAGTACTGGAAGTTCTAGCCAGAGCAATCAGGCAAGAAAAAGAAATAAAGGGTATCCAAATTGGAAAGGAGGAAATCAAATTGTCTCTATTTGCAGATGACATGATTGTATATCTGGAAGACCCCATCATCTCAGCCCAAAATCTCCTGAAACTGATAAACAACTTCAGCAAAGTCTCAGGATACAAAATCAACGTGCAAAAATCACAAGCATTCCTATACACCAGTAATAGACTTCAAGAGAGCCAAATCAAGAACGAACTGCCATTCACAATTGCTACAAAGAGAATAAAGTACCTAGGAATACAACTAACAAGGAACGTAAAGGACCTCTTCAAGGAGAACTACAAGCCATTGCTCAACGAAATAAGAGAGGATACAAACAGATGGAGAAACATTCCATGTTCATGGTTAGGAAGAATCAACATCGTGAAAATGGCCATACTGCCCAAAGTAATTTACAGATTCAATGCTATTCCCATCAAGCTACCATTGACCTTCTTCACAGAACTGGAAAAAAACACCTTAAACTTCATATGGAACCAAAAGAGAGCCCGCATAGCCAAGTCAATTCTAAGCAAAAAGAACAAAGCGGGAGGCATCACACTACCGGACTTCAAACTATACTCCAAGGCTACAGTAATCAAAACAGCATGGTACTGGTACCAAAACAGAGATATAGACCAATGGAACAGAACAGAGGCCTCACAGGAAATACAACATACCCACAACCATCTGATCTTCGACAAACCTGACAAAAACAAGCAATGTGGAAAGGACTCCCTGTTTAATAAATGTTGTTGGGAAAACTGGCTAGCCATGTGCAGAAAGCAGAAACAGGACCCCTTCCTGACACCTTACACCAAAATTAACTCCAGATGGATTAAAGACTTAAACATCAGACGTAATACCATAAAAACCTTAGAAGAAAATCTAGGCAAAACCATTCAGGACATAGGTGTAGGCAAGGACTTCATGAACAAAACGCCAAAAGCAATGGCAACAAAAGCCAAAATAGACAAATGGGACCTAATCAAACTCCACAGCTTCTGCACGGCAAAAGAAACAGTCAGTAGAGTGAATCGGCAACCAACAGAATGGGAAAAAATTTTTGCAGTCTACCCATCTGACAAGGGGCTGATATCCAGAATTTACAAAGAACTAAAGCAGATCTACAAGAAAAAAACAAACAAGCCCATTCAAAAATGGCCAAAGGATATGAACAGATACTTTACAAAAGAAGACATACAGGAGGCCAACAAACATATGAAAAAATGCTCATCATCACTGGTCATCAGAGAAATGCAAATCAAAACCACATTGAGATACCATCTCACACCAGTTAGAATGGCGATCATTAAAAAATCGGGAAACAACAGATGCTGGAGAGGATGTGGAGAAATAGGAACACTTTTACACTGTTGGTGGGAATGTAAATTAATTCAACCATTGTGGAAGACAGTGTGGCGATTCCTCAAGGACTTAAAAATAGAAATCCCATTTGACCCAGCAATCCCATTACTGGGTATATATCCAAAGGATTATAAATCATTCTACTACAAGGACACATGCACACGAATGTTCATTGCAGCACTGTTTACAATAGCAAAGACCTGGAACCAACCCAAATGCCCAACGATGATAGACTGGATAGGGAAAATGTGGTACATATACACCATGGAATATTATGCAGCCATCAAAAACGATGAGTTCACGTCCTTTATAGGGACAACGATGAACCTGGAAACCATCATTCTCAGCAAACTGACACAAGAGCAGAAAAACAAACACCGTATATTCTCGCTCATAGGCGGGTGTTGAACAATGAGAACACATGGACACAGGGAGGGGAGCACTACACCCTGGGGTCTGTTGGGGGGAAATGGGGGAGGGGTGGGGGGTGGGGAGGTGGGAAGAGATAGCATGGGGAGAAATGACAGATACAGGTGAGGGGACGGAAGGCAGCAAAGCACACTGCCATGTGTGTACCTATGCAACAATCTTGCATGTTCATCACATGTACCCCAAAACCTAAAATGCAATAAAAAAAAAAACAAAAAAAAAAAAAAAAAAAAAAACAAAAACGGAGCTATCTAGCAGAATGGTTGTCAATGTGTGCATTCAACCTCCGGGGTTAAACTGATGTGTGTATGCAGCAGTTCAGAAACCCTTTCTTTGAAGAATGTAGAAACAGTCATTTCCAGCCATAGAGACGCATACAAGAGTTAGCAGTAAGAAAGCGTTTAAAACAAAGAAGACCCGCTTCGTACAAACTGATCTGCTGTGTGTTGGTTCCTTTTAGGAAGTTGCATCGATATTTAGAATCAGCGAGGTAGAAACACGTTTCTACTAAAAGCTGCGTTTGGACATTCTAGACTGGATGGGAGTACAGACTGTAAAGAGAAGTACTTTGCTCTAAAACGAAAATGGAACTATCTAGCAGAATGGTTGTCAATGTATGCACTCAACTTCCGGAGTTAAACTGATGTGTGTATGCAGCAGTTCAGAAACCCTTTCCTTGGAGAATGTAGAAACAGTCATTTCCAGCCATAGAGACGCATACAAGAGTTAGCAGTAAGAATGCGTTTAAAACACAGAAGACCCGCTTCGTACAAACTGATCTGCTGTGTGTTGGTTCCTTTTAGGAAGCTGCATCGATGTTTAGAATCAGCGAGATAGAAACACGTTTCTACTAAAAGCTGCGTTTGGACATTCCAGAGTGGATGGCAGTACAGGCTGTAAAGAGAAGTACCTTGCTCTAAAACAAGAACGGAGCTATCCAGCAGAATGGTTGTCAATGTGTGGATTCAACTTACAGAGCTAAACTGATGTGTGTTTGCAGCAGTTCAGAAACCCTTTCTTTGGATAATGAAGAAACAGTCATTTCCAGCCATAGAGACGCATACATGAATAGCAGTAAGAATGTGTTTAAAACAGAGAAGACCCGCTTCGTACAAACTGATTTGCTGTGTGTTGATTCCTTTCAGGAAGTTGCATCTATGTGTAGATTCTTCGAGGTAGAAACACGAATCTTCTAAAAGCTGCGTTTGGACATTCCAGAGTGGATGGGTGTATAGGCTGTAAAGAGAAGTACCTTGCTCTAAAACAAAAACGGAGCTATCTAGCAGAATGGTTGTCAAAGTGTGGATTCAACTTACAGAGCTAAACTGATATGTGTTTGCAGCAGTTCAGAAACCCTTTCTTTAGAGAATGTAGAAACAGCCATTTCCAGCCATAGAGGCGCATACAAGAGTTAGTAGTAAGAATGCGTTTAAAACACAGAAGACCCGCTTGGTACAAACTGATTTGCTGTGTGTTGGTTCCTTTTAGGAAGCTGCATCTATTTTTAGAATCAGCGAGGTAGAAACACGTTTCTTCTAAAAGCTGCGTTTGGACATTCCAGAGGGGATGGCATTACAGGCTGTAAAGAGAAGTACCTTGCTCTAAAACAAAAATGGAGCTATCTAGCAGAATGGTTCTCAATGCGTGGATTCAACTTACAGAGCTAAACTGATATGTGTTTGCAGCAGTTCAGAAACCCTTTCTTTGGAGAATGTAGAAACAGTCATTTCCACCCTTAGAGACGCATCCTAGAGTTAGCAGTAAGAATGCGTTTAAAACACAGAAGACCCGCTTCGTATAAACTAATCTGCTGTGTGTTGGTTCCTTTTACGAAGTTGCATCTATGTTTAGAATCAGCAAGGTAGAAACACGTTTCATCTAAAAACTGCGTTTGGACATTCCAGAGTGGATGGGAGTACAGGCTGTAAAGAGAAGTACGTTGCTCTAAAACAAAAACGGAGCTATCTAGCAGAATGGTTGTCAATGTGTGCATTCAGCTTCCAGAGTTAAACTGAAGTGTGTTTGCAGCAGTTCAGAAACCCTTTCTTTGGAGAATGTAGAAATAGTCCTTTCCAGCCCTAGAGACGCATATAAGAGTTAACAGTAAGAATGGGTTTAAAACACAGAAGACGCCGGGCGCGGTGGCTCAAGCCTGTAATCCCAGCACTTTGGGAGGCCGAGACAGGTGGATCACGAGGTCGAGAGATCGAGACCATCCTGGTCAACATGGTGAAACCCCGTCTCTACTAAAAATACAAAAAACTAGCTGGGCACGGTGGCGCGTGCCTGTAATCCCAGCTACTTAGGAGGCTGAGGCAGGAGAATTGCCTGAACCCAGGAGGCGGAGGTTGCGGTGAGCCAAGATCACGCCATTGCACTCCAGCCTGGGTAACAAGAGCGAAACTCCGTCTCAAAAAAAAAAAAAAAAAAAAACAAAACACAGAAGACCCGCTTCGTACAAACTGATCTGCTGTGTGTTGGTTCCTTTCAGGAAGTTGCATCTATGTTTAGAATCAGCGAGGTAGAAACACGTTTCTACTAAAAGCTGCGTTTGGACATTCCAGAGTGGATGGGAGTACAGGCTGTAAATAGAAGTACCTTGCTCTAAAACAAAAACGGAGCTATCTAGCAGAATGGTTGTCAATGTGTGGATTCGACTTACAGAGCTAAACTGGTGTGTGTTTGCAGCAGTTCAGAAACCCTTGATTTGGAGAATGTAGAAACAGTCATTTCCAGCCATAGAGACGCATACAAGAGTTAGCAGTAAGAATGCGTTTAAAACACAGAAGAAACGCTTCGTACAAACTGATCTGCTGTGTGTTGGTTCCTTTCAGGAAGTTGCATCCATGTTTAGATTCAGCGAGGTAGAAACACGTTTCTTCTAAAAACTGCGTTTGGACATTCCAGAGTAGATGGGAGTAAAGCCTGTAAAGAGAAGTACCTTGCTCTAAAACAAAAACGGAGCTATCTAACAGAATGGTTGTCTACGTGTGCATTCACCTTTCAGAGTTAAACTGATGTGTGTTTGCAGCAGTTTAGAAACCCTTTCTTTGGAGAATGTAGAAACAGTCATTTCCAGCCATAGAGACGCATATAAGAGTTAGTAATAAGAATGTGTTTAAAACACAGAATACCCGCTTCGTACAAACTGATCTGCTATGTGTTGGTTCCTTTTAGAAAGTTGCATCTATGTTTAGATTCAGCGAGGTAGAAACACGTTACGTCTAAAAGCTGCGTTTTTACATTCAAGACTGGATGAGAGTAAAGGCTGTAAAGAGAAGTACTTTGCTCTAAAACAAAAACGGAACTATCTAGTAGAATGGTTGTCAATGTGTGCATTCAGCTTCCGGAGTTAAACTGATGTGTGTATGCAACAGTTCTGAAACCCTTTCTTTGGAGATTGTAGAAACAGTCACTTCCAGCCATAGAGACGCATACAAGAGTTAGCATGAGAATGCTTTTAAAACACAAAAGGCCCGCTTCGTACAAACTGATCTGCTGTGTTGGTTCCTTTCAGGAAGTTGCATCTATATTTAGATTCAGCGAGGTAGAAACACGTTTCTTCTAAAAGCTGCTTTTGGACATTCCAGAGTGGATGGGAGTACAGGCTGTAAAGAGAAGTACCTTGCCCTAAAACAAAATCGGAGCTATCTAGCAGAATGGTTGTCAATGTGTGCATTCAACTTCCAGAGTTATACTGATGTGTGTTTGCAGTAGTTCAGAAACCCTTTCTTTGGAGAATGTAGAAATAGTCCTTTCCAGCCCTAGAGATGCATATAAGAGTTAGCAGTAAGAATGGGTTTAAAACACAGAATACCCGCTTCGTACAAACTGATCTGCTGTGTGTTGGTTCCTTTTCGGAAGTTGCATCTATGTTTAGAATCAGCGAGGTAGAAACACGTTTCTTCTAAAAGCTGCGTTTGGGCATTCCAGAGTGGATGGCAGTACAGTCTGTAAAGAGAAGTACCTTGCTCTAAAACAAAAATGGAGCTATCTAGCAGAAAGGTTGTCAATGTGGGCATTCAACATCCAGAGTTAAACTGATTTATGTTAGCGGCAGTTCAGAAACCCTTTCTTTGGAAAATGTAGAAACAGTCATTTCCAGCCACAGAGAGGCATACAAGAGTTAGCAGTAAGAATGCGTTTGAAACACAGAAGACCCGCTTCGTACAAACTGATCTGCTGTGTGTTGGTTCCTTTCAGGAAGTTGCATCTATGTTTAGATTCAGCGAGGTAGAAACACGTTTCTTCTAAAAGCTGCGTTTGGACATTACAGAGTGGATGGCAGTACAGGCTGTAAAGAGAAGTACCTGGTTCTAAAACAAAAACGGAGCTATCTAGCAGAATGGTTGTCAATGTGTGCATTCAACTTACAGAGCTAAACTGATGTGTGTTTGCAACAGTTCAGAAACCCTTTCTTTGGAGAATGTAGAAACAGTCATTTCTAGCCATAGAGACGCATACAAAGTTAGCAGTAAGTATGCGTTTAAAACACAGAAGACCCGCTTCGTACAAACTGATCTGCTGTGTGTTGGTTCCTTTCAGGAAGTTGAATCTATGTTTAGATTCAGCGAGGTAGAAACACGTTTCTTCTAAAAGCTGCGTTTGGACATTTCCGGAGTGGTTGGGAGTACAGACTGTAAACAGAAAAACCTTGCTCTAAAACAAAAACGGAGCAATCTAGCAGAATGGTTGTCAAAGTGTGCATTCAGCTTCCAGAGTTAAACTGATGTGTGTTTGCAGCAGTTCAGAAACCCTTTCTTTGGAGAATGTAGAAATAGTCCTTTCCATCCCTGGAGACGCATATAAGAGTTCGCAGTAAGAATGGGTTTAAAACACAAAAGACCCGCTTCGTACAAACTGATATGCTGTGTTTTGGCTCCTTTCAGGAAGTTGCATCTGTGTTTAGAATCAGCGAGGTAGAAACACGTTTCTTCTAATAGCTGCGTTTGGGCATTCCATTTTGCATGGCTGTACAGGCCGTATAGAGAAGTACCTTGCTCTAAAACAAAAACGGAGCTACCTAGCAGAATGGTTGTCAATGTGTGGATTAAACTTACAGAGCTAAACTGATGTTTGTTTGCAGCAGTTCAGAAACCCTTTCTTTGGAGAATGTAGAAACAGTCATTTCTAGCCATAGAGACGCATACAAGAGTTAGCAATAAGAATGCTTTTAAAACACAAAAGACCCGCTTCGTACAAACTGATCTGCTGTGTGTTGGTTCCTTTCAGGAAGTTGCATCTATGTTTAGATTCAGCGAGGTAGAAACACGTTTCTTCTAAAAGCTGCGTTTGGACATTCCAGAGTGGATTGGAGTACAGGCTATAAATAGAAGTACCTTGCTCTAAAACAAAAACAGAGCTATCTAGCAGAATGGTTGTCAATGTGGGCATTCAACTTCCAGAGTTAAACTGATGTGTGTTTGCAGCAGTTCAGAAACCCTTTCTTTGGAGAATGTAGAAATAGTCCTTTCTAGCCCTAGAGACGCATGTAACAGTTAGCAGTAAGAATGGGTTTAAAACACAGAAGACCCGCTTCGTACAAACTGATCTGCTGCGTGTTGGTTCTTTTCAGGAAGTTGCATCTATGTTTAGATTCAGCGAGGTAGAAACACGTTTCTTCTAAAAGCTGTGTTTGGACATTCCAGAGTGGATGGGAGTATAGGCTGTAAAGTGGAGTACCTTGCCCTAAAACAAAATCGGAGCTATCTAGCAGAATGGTTGTCAATGTGTGCATTCAACTTCCAGAGTTAAACTGATGTGTGTTTGCAGCAGTTCATAAACCCTTTCTTTGGAGATTGTAGAAATAGTCCTTTCCAGCCCTAGAGACACATATAAGAGTTAGCAGTAAGAATGGGTTTATAACACAGAAGATCCGCTTCGTACAAACTAATCTGCTGTGTGTTGGTTCCTTTTAGGAATTTGCATCTATGTTTAGAATCAGCGAGGTAGAAACACGTTTCTACTAAAAGCTGCGTTTGGACATTCCAGAGTGTATGGCAGTACAGGCTGTAAAGGGAAGTACCTTGCTCTAAAACAAAAACGGAGCTAAATAGCAGAATGGTTGTCAATGTGTGGATTCAACTTACAGAGGTAAACTGATGTTAGTTTGCAGCAGTTCAGAAACCCTTTCTTTGGAGAATGTAGAAACAGTCATTTCCAGCCATAGAGACCCATACAAGAGTTTGCAGTAAGAATGCTTTTAAAACAAAAATAACCCGCTTCGTACAAACTGATCTGCTGCGTGTTGGTTCTTTTCAGGAATTTGCATCTATGTTTAGATTCAGCGAGGTAGAAACACGTTTCTTCTAAAAGCTGTGTTTGGGCATTCCAGAGTGGATGGCAGTACAGGTTGTAAAAACAAAAGCCTTGCCCGAAAACAAAATCAAAGCTATCTAGCAGAATGGTTGTCAATGTGTGCATTCAACTTCCAGAGTTAAACTGATGTGTGTTTACAGCAGTTCAGAAACCTTTTCTTTGTAGAACGTAGAAATAGTCCTTTCCAGCCCTGGAGACGCATATAATTGTTAGCAGTAAGAATGAATTTAAAACACAGAAGATCCGCTTCGTACAAACTGATCTGCTTTGTGTTGGTTCCCTTTAGGAAGTTGCATCTATGTTTAGAATCAGCGAGGTAGAAACACGTTTCTTCTAAAAGCTGCGTTTGGACATTCCAGAGTGGATGGCTGTACAGGCTGTAAAGAGAAGTACCTTGCTCTAAAACAAAAACGGGTCTATCTAGCAGAATGGTTGTCAATGTGTGGATTCAACTTACAGAGCTCAACTATGTTTGTTTGCAGCAGTTCACAAACCCTTTCTTTGGAGAATGTAGAAACACTCATTTCCAGCCATAGAGACGCATACAAGAGTTAGCAGTAAGAATGAGTTTAAAACACAGAAGACATGCTTCGTACAAACTGATCTGCTGTGTGTTGGTTCCTTTGAGGAAGTTGCATCTATGTTTAGATTCTGCGAGGTAGAAACACGTTTCTTCTAAAAGCTGCGTTTGGACATTCCAGAGTGGATGGCAGTACAGTCTGTAAAGAGAAGTACCTGGCTCTAAAACAAAAATGGAGCTTTCTAGCAGACTGGCTGTCAATGTGTGCATTCAACTTACAGAGCTAAAGTGATGTGTGTTTGCAGCAGTTCAGAAACCCTTTCTTTGGAGAATGTAGAAACAGTCATTTCCAGCCGTAGAGACACATACAAGAGTTAGCAGTAAGAATGCGTTTAAAACACAGAAGAACCGCTTCGTAAAAACTGATCTGCTGTGTGTTGGTTCCTTTTAGGAAGTTGCATCTATGTTTAGAATCAGCAAGGTAGAAACACGTTTCATCTAAAAACTGCGTTTGGACATTCCAGAGTGGATGGCTGTACAGGCTGTAAAGAGAAGTACCTTGCTCTAAAACAAAAACGGAGCTATCTAGCAGAATGGTTGTCAATGTGGGCATTCAACTTCCAGAGTTAAACGGATTTGTGTTTGCAGCAGTTCAGAAACCCTTTCTTTGGAGAATGTAGTAATAGTCCATTCTAGCCCTGGAGACGCATATAAGAGTTAGCAGTAAGAGTGGGTTTAAAACACAGAAGACCCGCTTCGTACAAACTGATGTGCTGTGTTTTGCTTCCTTTTAGGAAGCTGCATCTATGTTTAGAATCAGCGAGGTAGAAACACGTTTCTAATAAAAGCTGCGTTTGGACATTCCAGAGTGGATGGCAGTAGAGGCTGTAAAGAGAAGTACCTTGCTCTAAAACAAAAATGGAGCTATCTAGCAGAATGGTTGTCAATGTGTACATTCAACTTCCAGAGTTAAACTGATGTATATTTGCAGCAGTTCAGAAACCCGTTCTTTGGAGAACGTAGAAACAGTCACTTCCAGCGATAGAGTCGCATACAAGAGTTAGCAGAAAGAATGCGTTTAAAACCTAGAAGACCCGCTTCTTACAAACTGAGCTGCTGTGTGTTGGTTCCTTTTAGGAAGTTACATCTATGTTTAGAATCAGCAAGGTAGAAACACGTTTCTTCTAAAAGCTGCCATTGGACATTCCAGAGTGCATGGGAGTACAAGCTGTAAAGAGAAGTACGTTACTCTAAAACAAAACGGGAGCTATCTAGCAGAATGGTTGTCAATGTGGGCATTCAAGTTCCAGAGTTAAACGGATTTGTGTTTGCAGCAGTTCAGAAACGCTTTCTTTGGAGAATGTAGAAACATTCATTTACAGCCATAGAGAAGCATACAAGAGTTAGCAGTAAGAATGCTTTTAAAACACAAAAGACCCGCTTCGTACAAACTGATCTGCTGTGTGTTGGTTCCTTTCAGGAAGTTGCATCTATGTTTAGATTCAGCGAGGTAGAAACACGTTTCTTCTAAAAGCTGCGTTTGTACATTCCAGAGTGGATGGGAGTACAGGTCGTGAAGAGAAAAATCTTGCTCTAAAACAATAACGGAGCTATCTAGCAGAATGGTTGTCAATGTGTGCATTCAGCTTCCAGAGTTAAACTGATGTGTGTTTGCAACAGGTCAGAAACCCTTTCTTTGGAGAATGTAGAAATAGTCCTTTCCAGCCCTAGAGAGGCATATAAGAGTTAGCAGTAAGAATGTGTTTAAAACACAGAAGACCCGCTTCGTACAAACTGATCTGCTGTGTGTTGGTTCCATTTAGGAAGTTGCATCTATGTTTAGAATCAGCGAGGTAGAAACACGTTTCTTCTAAAAGCTGCGTTTCGACATTCCAGAGTGGATGGCAGTACAGGCTGTAAATAGAAGTACCTTGCTCTAAAACAAAACGGGACCTATCTAGCAGAATGGTTGTCAATGTGTGGAATCAACGTACAGAGCTAAACTGATGTGTGTTTGCAGCAGTTCAGAAACCCTTTCTTTGGAGAATGTAGAAACAGTGATTTCCAGCCATACAGAAGCATACAAGAGTTAGCAGTAAGAATGCTTTTAAAACACAAAAGACCCGCTTCGTATAAACTGATCTACTGTGTGTTGTTTCCTTTTAGGAAGATGCATCTATGTTTAGATTCAGCGAGGTAGAAACACGTTTCTTCTAAAAGCAGCGTTTGTACATTCCAGAGTGGATGGCTGTACAGGCTGTAAAGAGAAGTACCTTGCTCTAAAACAAAAATGGAGCTTTCTACCAGAATGGTTGTCAATGGGTGGATTCAACTTACAGACCTAAACTGATGTGTGTTTCCAGCAGTTCAAAAACCCTTTGTTTGGAGAATGTAGAAACAGTCATTTCCAGCCATAGAGACGCATACAAGAGTTAGCAGTAAGAATGCGTTTAAAACACAGAAGACCCGCTTCGTACAAACTGATCTGCTGCGTGTTGGTTCCTTTTAGGACGTTGCATCTATGTTTAGATTCAGCGAGGTAGAAACACGTTTCTTCTAAAAGCTGTGTTTGGACATTCCAGAGTGGATGGGAGTACAGGCTGTAAATAGAAGTACCTTGCTCTAAAACAAAAACGGAGCTTTCTAGCAGAATGGTTGTCAATGTGTGGATTCGACTTACAAAGCTAAACTGATGTGTGTTTGCAGCAGTTCAGAAACCCTTTCTTTGGAGAACGTAGAAATAGTCCTTTCCAGCCCTAGAGACGCATGTAACAGCAGTAAGAATGGGTTTAAAACACAGAAGACCCGCTTCGTACAAACTGATCTGCTGCGTGTTGGTTCCTTTTAGGAAGTTGCATCTATGTTTAGAATCAGCGAGGTAGAAACACGTTTCTTCTAATAGCTGCGTTTGGGCATTCCATTTTGCATGGCTGAACAGGCTGTAAAGAGAAGCACCTTGCTCTAAAACAAAAACAGAGCTATCTAGCAGAATGGTTGTCAATGTGTGGATTCAACTTACAGAGCTAAACTGATGTTTGTTTGCAGCAGTTCAGAAACCGTTTCTTTGGAGAATGTAGAAACAGTCATTTCCAGCCATAGAGACGCATACAAGAGTTAGCAATAAGAATGCTTTTAAAACACAAAAGACCCGCTTCGTACAAACTGATCTGCTGTGTGTTGGTTCCTTTCAGGAAGTTGCATCTATGTTTAGATTCAGTGAGGTAGAAACACGTTTCTTCTAAAAGCTGCGTTTGGACATTCCAGAGTGGATTGGAGTACAGGCTATAAATAGAAGTACCTTGCTCTAAAACAAAAACAGAGCTATCTAGCAGAATGGTTGTCAATGTGGGCATTCAACTTCCAGAGTTAAACTGATGTGTGTTTGCAGCAGTTCAGAAACCCTTTCTTTGGAGAATGTAGAAATAGTCCTTTCCAGCCCTAGAGACGCATGTAACAGTTAGCAGTAAGAATGGGTTTAAAACACAGAAGACCCGCTTCGTACAAACTGATCTGCTGCGTGTTGGTTCTTTCCAGGAAGTTGCATCTATGTTTAGATTCAGCGAGGTAGAAACACGTTTCTTCTAAAAGCTGTGTTTGGACATTCCAGAGTGGATGGGAGTATAGGCTGTAAAGAGGAGTACCTTGCCCTAAAACAAAATCGGAGCTATCTAGCAGAATGGTTGTCAATGTGTGCATTCAACTTCCAGAGTTAAACTGATGTGTGTTTGCAGCAGTTCATAAACCCTTTCTTTGGAGAATATAGAAATAGTCCTTTCCAGCCCTAGAGACGCATATAAGAGTTAGCAGTAAGAATGGGTTTATAACACAGAAGATCCGCTTCGTACAAACTGATCTGCTGCGTGTTGGTTCTTTTCAGGAAGTTGCATCTATGTTTAGATTCAGCGAGGTAGAAACACGTTTCTTCTAAAAGCTGTGTTTGGGCATTCCAGAGTGGATGGCAGTACAGGTTGTAAAAACAAAAGCCTTGCCCGAAAACAAAATCAAAGCTATCTAGCAGAATGGTTGTCAATGTGTGCATTCAACTTCCAGAGTTAAACTGATGTGTGTTTACAGCAGTTCAGAAACCTTTTCTTTGTAGAACGTAGAAATAGTCCTTTCCAGCCCTGGAGACGCATATAAGAGTTAGCAGTAAGAATGAATTTAAAACACAGAAGACCTGCTTCATACAAACTGATCTGCTGTGTGTTGGTTCCTTTTAGGAAGTTGCATCTATGTTTAGAATCAGCGATGTAGAAACACGTTTCTTCTAAAAGCTGCGTTTGGACATTTTAGAGTGGATGGCTGTACAGGCTGTAAAGAGAAGAACCTTGCTCTAAAACAAAAACGGAGCTATGTAGCAGAATGGTTGTCAATGTGTGGATTCAACTTACAGAGCTCAACTATGTTTGTTTGCAGCAGTTCAGAAACCCTTTCTTTGGAGAATGTAGAAACACTCATTTCCAGCCATAGAGACGCATACAAGAGTTAGCAGTAAGAATGAGTTTAAAACACAGAAGACATGCTTCGTACAAACTGATCTGCTGTGTGTTGGTTCCTTTGAGGAAGTTGCATCTATGTTTAGATTCTGCGAGCTAGAAACACGTTTCTTCTAAAAGCTGCGTTTGGACTTTCCAGAGTGGATGGCAGTAGAGGCTGTAAAGAGAAGTACCTTGCTCTAAAACAAAAATGGAGCTATCTAGCAGAATGGTTGTCAATGTGTATATTCAACTTCCAGAGTTAAACTGATGTATATTTGCAGCAGTTCAGAAACCCGTTCTTTGGAGAACGTAGAAACAGTCACTTCCAGCGATAGAGACGCATACAAGAGTTAGCAGTAAGAATGCGTTTAAAACAGAGAAGACCCGCTTCTTACAAACTGAGCTGCTGTGTGTTGGTTCCTTTTAGGAAGTTACATCTATGTTTAGAATCAGCAAGGTAGAAACACGTTTCTTCTAAAAGCTGCCATTGGACATTCAAGAGTGCATGGCAGTACAAGCTGTAAAGAAAAGTACCTTTCTCTAAAACAAAACGGGAGCTATCTAGCAGAATGGTTGTCAATGTGGGCATTCAAGTTCCAGAGTTAAACGGATTTGTGTTTGCAGCAGTTCAGAAACGCTTTCTTTGGAGAATGTAGAAACATTCATTTACAGCCATAGAGAAGCATACAAGAGTTAGAAGTAAGAATGCTTTTAAAACACAAAAGACCCGCTTCGTACAAATTGATCTGCTGTGTGTGGGTTCCTTTCAGGAAGTTGCATCTATGTTTAGATTTAGCGAGGTAGAAACACGTTTCTTCTAAAAGCTGCGTTTGTACATTCCAGAGTGGATGGGAGTACAGGTCGTAAAGAGAAAAATCTTGCTCTAAAACAATAACAGAGCTATCTAGCAGAATGGTTGTCAATGTGTGCATTCAGCTTCCAGAGTTAAACTGATGTGTGTTTGCAACAGTTCAGAAACCCTTTCTTTTGAGAATGTAGAAATAGTCCTTTCCAGCCCTAGAGACGCACATAAGAGTTAGCAGTAAGAATGTGTTTAAAACACACAAGACCCGCTTCGTACAAACTGATCTGCTGTGTGTTGGTTCCATTTAGGAAGTTGCATCTATGTTTAGAATCAGCGAGGTAGACACACGTTTCTACTAAAAGCTGCGTTTGGACATTCCAGAGTGGATGGCAGTACAGGCTGTAAAGAGAAGTACCTTGCTCTAAAACAAAAATGGAGCTATCTAGCAGAATGGGTGTCAATGTGTTGATTCAACTTACAGAGCTAAACTGATGTGTGTTTGCAGCAGTTCAAAAACCCTTTCTTTGGAGAATGTAGAAACAGTCATTTCTAGCCATAGAGACGCATACAAGAGTTAGCAGTAAGAATGCGTTTTAAACACAGAATACCCGCTTCGTACAAACTGATCTGCTGTGTGTTGGTTCCTTTTAGGAAGTTGCATCTCTGTTTAGAATCAGCGAGGTAGAAACACGTTTCTTCTAAAAGCTGCGTTTCGACATTCCAGAGTGGATGGCAGTACAGGCTGTAAATAGAAGTACCTTGCTCTAAAACAAAAATGGAGGTATCTAGCAGAATGGTTGCAAATGTGTACATTCAACTTCCAGAGTTAAACTGATGTATGTTTGCAGCAGTTCAGAAACTCTTTCTTTGGAGAATGTAGAAACAGTCACTTCCAGCGATAGAGACGCATACAAGAGTTAGCAGTAAGAATGCGTTTAAAACACAGAAGACCCGCTTCTTACAAACTGAGCTGCTGTGTGTTGGTTCCTTTTAGGAAGTTACATCTATGTTTAGAATCAGCGAGGTAGAAACACCTTTCTTCTAAAAGCTGCGTTTGGACATTCCAGAGTGCATGGCAGTACAAGCTGAAAAGAGAAGTACCTTGCTCTAAAACAAAACGGGACCTATCTAGCAGAATGGTTGTCAATGTGTGGAATCAACGTACAGAGCTAAACTGATGTGTGTTTGCAGCAGTTCAGAAACCCTTTCTTTGGAGAATGTAGAAACAGTGATTTCCAGCCATACAGAAGCATACAAGAGTTAGCAGTAAGAATGCTTTTAAAACACAAAAGACCCGCTTCGTACAAACTGATCTGCTGTGTGTTGTTTCCTTTTAGGAAGATGCATCTATGTTTAGATTCAGCGAGGTAGAAACACGTTTCTTCAGAAAGAAGCGTTTGTACATTCCAGAGTGGATGGCTGTACAGGCTGTAAAGAGAAGTACCTTGCTCTAAAACAAAAATGGAGCTTTCTACCAGAATGGTTGTCAATGGGTGGATTCAACTTACAGACCTAAACTGATGTGTGTTTCCAGCAGTTCAAAAACCCTTTGTTTGGAGAATGTAGAAACAGTCATTTCCAGCCATAGAGACGCATACAAGAGTTAGCAGTAAGAATGCGTTTAAAACACAGAAGACCCGCTTCGTACAAACTGATCTGCTGCGTGTTGGTTCCTTTTAGGACGTTGCATCTATGTTTAGATTCAGCGAGGTAGAAACACGTTTCTTCTAAAAGCTGCGTTTGGACATTCCAGAGTGGATGGGAGTACAGGCTGTAAATAGAAGTACCTTGCTCTAAAACAAAAACGGAGCTTTCTAGCAGAATGGTTGCCAATGTGTGGATTCAACTTACAGAGCTAAACTGATTTGTGTTTGCAGCAATTCAGAAACCCTTTCTTTGGAGAATGTAGAAACAGCCAGTTCCAGCCCTGGAGATGCATATAAGAGTTAGCAGTAAGAATGCGTTTAAAACACAGAAGACCCGCTTGGTACAAACTGATATGCTGCGTGTTGGTTCCTTTTAGGAAGTTGCATCTATGTTTAGAATCAGCGAGGTAGAAACACGTTTCTTCTGAAAGCTGCGTTTGGACATCCCAGAGTGGATGGCTGTACAGGCTGTAAAAAGATGTACCTTGCTCTAAAACAAAAACGGAGCTTTCTAGCAGAATGGTTGTCAATGTGTGGATTCAATTTACAGAGCTAAACTGATGTGTGTTTGCAACAGTTCAGAAACCCTTTCCTTGGAGAATGTAGAAACAGTCATTTCCAGCCATAGAGACGCATACAAGAGTTAGTAGTAAGAATGGGTTTAAAACACAGAAGACCCGCTTCGTACAAACTGATCTGCTGTGTGTTGGCTCCTTTCAGGAAGTTGCATCTATGTTTAGATTCAGTAAGGTAGAAACACGTTTCTTCTAAAAGCTGCTTTTGGACTTTCCAGAGTGGATGGCAGTACAGTCTGTAAAGAGAAGTACCTGGCTCTAAAAGAAAAATGGAGCTTTCTAGCAGAGTGATTGTCAATGTGTGCATTCAACTTACAGAGCTAAACTGATGTGTGTTTGCAGCAGTTCAGAAACACTTTCTTTGGAGAATGTAGAAAGAGTCATTTCCAGCCATAGAGACTCAAACAAGAGTAAGCAGTAAGAATGCGTTTAAAACACAGAAGACCCGCTTGGTGTAAACTGATCTGCTGCGTGTTGGTTCCTTTCTGGAAGTTGCATCTATGTTTAGATTCAGAGAGGTAGAAACACGTTTCTTCTAAAAGCTGCGTTTGGAGATTCCAGAGTGGATGGGAGTACAGGCTGTAAAGAGAAGTACCTTGCTCTAAAACAAAAATGGGGCTATCTAGCAGAATGGTTGTCAATGTGTGGATTCAACTTACAGAGCTAAACTGATGTGTGTTTGCAGCAGTTCAGAAACCCTTTCTTTGGAGAATGTAGAAACAGTCATTTCCAGCCATAGAGACGCATACAAGAGTTAGCAGTAAGAATGCTTTTAAAACACAAAAGACGCGCTTCGTCCAAACTGATCTGTTGTGTGTTGGTTCCTTTCAGGATGTTGCATCTATGTTTAGATTCAGTGAGGTACAAACACGTTTCTTCTAAAAGCTGCGTTTGGACATTCCAGAGTGGATGGCAGTACAGTCTGTAAAGAGAAGTACCTGGCTCTAAAACAAAATCGGAGCTATCTTGCAGAATGGTTGTCAATGTGTGCATTCAACTTCCAGAGTTAAACTGATGTGTGTTTGCAGCAGTTCAGAAAACCTTTCTTTGGAGAATGTAGAAATAGTCCTTTCCCTCCCTAGAGACGCATATAAGAGTTAGCAGTAAGAATGGGTTTAAAACACAGAAGATCCGTTTCGTACAAACTAATCTGCTGTGTGTTGGTTCCTTTTAGGAATTTGCATCTATGTTTAGAATCAGCGAGGTAGAAACACGGTTCTACTAAAAGCTGCGTTTGGACATTCCAGAGTGGATGGCAGTACAGGCTGTAAAGGGAAGTACGTTGCTCTAAAACAAAAACGGAGCTACATAGCAGAATGTTTGTCATTGTGTGGATTCAACATACAGAGGTAAACTGATGTGTGTTTGCAGGAGTTCGGAAACCATTTCTTTGGAGCATGTAGAAACAGTCATTTCCAGCCATAGAGACGCTTACAAGAGTTAGCAGTAAGAATGCTTTTAAAACACAAAAGACCCGCTTCCTACAAACTGATCTGCTGTGTGATGGTTCCTTTCAGGAAGTTGCATCTATGTTTAGATTCAGCGCGTTAGAAACACGTTTCTTCTAAAAGCTGCGTTTGGACATTCCAGAGTGGATGGCAGTACAGGCTGTAAAGAGAAGTACCTTGCTCTAAAACAAAAATGGGGCTATCTAGCACAATGGTTGTCAATGTGTGGATTCAACTTACAGAGGTAAACGTATGTGTGTTTGCAGCAGTTCAGAAACCCTTTCTTTGGAGAATGTAGAAGCAGTCATTTCCAGCCTTAGAGACGCATCAAAGATTTAGCAGTAAGAATGTGTTTAAAACACAGAAGACCCGCTTCGTACAAACTAATCTGCTGTGTGTTGGTTCCTTTTAGGATGTTGCATCTATGTTTAGAATCAGCGAGGTAGAAACACGTTTCTTCTAAAAGCTACGATTGGACATCCCAGAGTGGATGGCTGTACAGGCTGTAAAGACAAGTACCTTGCTCTAAAACAAAAACGGAGCTATCTAGCAGAATGGTTGTCATTGTGTGGATTCAACTTACAGAGCTAAACTGATGTGTGTTTGAAGCAGTTCAGAAACCCTTTCTTTGGAGAATGTAGAAACAGTCATTTCCAGCCATAGAGACGCATACAAGAGTTAGCAGTAAGAATGCGTTTAAAACACAGAAGACCCGCTTCGTAAAAACTGATCTGCTGGGTGTTGGTTCCTTTCAGGAAGTTGCATCTATGTTTAGATTCAGCGAGGTAGAATCACGTTTCTTCTAAAAGCTGTGTTGGGACATTCCAGAGTAGATGGGAGTACAGGCTGTAAAGAGAAGTACCTTGCTCTAAAACAAAAACGGAGCTATCTAGCAGAATCGATGTCTACGTGTGAATTCACCTTTCAGAGTTAAACTGATGTGTGTTTGCAGCAGTTCAGAAACCCTTTCTTTGGAGAATGTAGAAACAGTCATTTCCAGACATAGAGACGCATACAAGAGTTTGCAGTAAGAATGCGTTTATAACACAGAAGACCCGCTTCGTACAAACAGATCTGCTGTGTGTTGGTTCCTTTTAGGAAGTTGCATCTATGTTTAAAGTCAGCGAGGTAGAAACAGGTTTCTACGAAAAGCTGCGTTTGGACATTCCAGAGTGGATGGCAGTACAGGCTGGAAAGAGAAGTACCTTGCTCTAAAACAAAACCGGAGCTATCTAGCATAATGGTTGTCAATGTGTTGATTCACCTTACAGAGAAAAACTGATGTGTGTTTGCAGCAGTTCAGAAACGCTTTCTTTGGAGAATGTAGAAACAGTCATTTCCAGCCATAGAGACGCATAAATGAGATAGCAGTAAGAATGCGTTTAAAACACAGAAGACCCGCTTCGTACAAACTGATCTGCTGTGTGTTGATTCCTTTCACGAAGTTGCATCTATGTTTAGATTCAGCGAGGTAGAAACACGTTTCTTTTAAAAGCTGCGTTTGGACATTCCAGAGTGGATGGCAGTAAAGGCTGTAAAGAGAATTACCTTGCTCTAAAACAAAAACGGAGCTATCTAGCAGAATGGTTCTCAATGTGTTCATTCAACTTTCAGAGTTAAGCTGATGTGTGTTAGCAGCAGTTCAGAAACCCTTTCTCTGGAGAATGTAGAAACAATCATTTCCAGCCATAGAGACGCATATGAGTTAGTAGTAAGAATGCGTTTAAAACACAGAAGACCCGCTTCGTACAAACTGATCTGCTGTGTGTTGGTTCCTTTTAGGAAGTTGCATCTATGTTTAGAATCAGTGAGGTAGAAACACGTTTCATCTAAAAACTGCGTTTGGACATTCCAGAGTGGATGGCTGTACAGGCTGTAAAGAGAAGTACCTTGCTCTAAAACAAAAACGGAGCTTTCTACGAGAATAGTTGTCAATGTGTGGATTCAACTTCCAGAGGTAAACGGATTTGTGTTTGCAGCATTTCAGAAACCCTTTCTTTTGAGAATGTAGAAACAGCCATTTCCAGCCATAGAGACGCATACAAGAGTTAGCAGTAAGAATGTGTTTAAAACACAGAAGACCCTCTTCGTACAAACTGATCTGCTGGGTGTTGCTTCCTTTCAGGAAGTTGCATCTATGTTTAGATTCTGCGAGGTAGAATCACGTTTCTACTAAAAGCTGCGTTTGGACATTCCAGAGTGGATGACAGTACAGGCTGTAAAGAGAAGTACCTAGCTCTAAAACAAAAATGGAGCTATCTAGCAGAATGGTTGTCAATGTGAGGATTCAACTTACAGAGCTAAACTGATGTGTGTTTGCAGCAGTTCAGAAACCATTTCTTTGCAGAATGTAGAAACATTCATTTCCAGCCATAGAGACGCATACAAGAGTTAGCAGTAAGAATGCGTTTATAACACAGAAGACCCGCTTCGTACAAACTGATCCGCTGTGTGTTGGTTCCTTTTAGGAAGTTGCATCTATGTTTAGACTCAGCGAGGTAGAAACACGTTTCTACTAAAAGCTGCGTTTGGACATTCCAGAGTCGATGGCAGTACAGGCTGTAAAGAGAAGTACCTTGCTCTAAAACAAAAACGGAGCTATCTAGCAGAATGGTTGTCAATGTGTGGATTCAACTTACAAAGCTAAACTGACGTGTGTTTGCAGCAGTTCAGAAACCCTTTCTTTGGGGAATGTAGAAACAGTCATTTCCAACCATAGAGACGCATACAAGAGTTAGCAGAAAGAATGCGTTTAAAACACAGAAGAACCGCTTCGTACAAACTGATCTGCTGTGTGTTGGTTCCTTTCAGGAAGTTGCATCTATGTTTAGATTCAGCAAGGTAGAAACACGTTTCTTCTAAAAGCTGCGTTTGTACATTCCAGAGTGGATGGCAGTACAGGCTGTAAAGAGAAGTACCTTGCTCTAAAACAAAACGGACCTATCTAGCAGAATGGTTGTATACGTGTGCATTCACCTTTCAGAGTTAAACTGATGTGTGTTTGCAGCAGTTCAAAAACCCTTTCTTTCAAGAATGTAGAAAGAGTCATTTCCAGCCATAGAAGCGCATAGAAGAGTTAGTAGTAAGAATGCGTTTAAAACACAGAAGACCCACTTCGTACAAACTGATCTGCTGTGTGTTGGTTTCTTTTAGGAAGTTGCAACTATGTTTAGATTCAGCGAGGTAGAAACACGTTACTTCTAAAAGCTGCGTTTGGACATTCCAGAATGGATGGCAGTACAGGCTGTAAAGAGAAGTACCTGGCTCTAAAACAAAAGTGGAGCTATCTAGCAGAATGGTTGTCAATGTGTGCATTCACCTTACAGAGCTAAACTGATGTGTGTTTGCAGCAGTTCAGAAACCCTTTCTTTGGAGAATGTAGAAACAGTCATTTCCAGCCATAGAGACGCACACAAGAGTTAGCTGTAAGAATGCGTTTAAAACACAGAAGAACCGCTTGGTACAAACTGATCTGCTGTGTGTTGGTTCCTTTTCGGAAGTTGCATCTATGTTTAGAATCAGCGAGGTAGAAACACGTTTCTCCTAAAAGCTGCGTTTGGACATTCCAGAGTGGATGGCAGTACAGGCTGTAAAGAGAAGTACCTGGATCTAAAACAAAAATGGAGCTATCTAGCAGAATGGTTGTCTATGTGTCCATTCAACTTACAGAGCTAAACTGATGTGTGTTTGCAGCAGTTCAGAAACCCTTTCTTTGGAGAATGTAGAAACAGTCATTTCCAGCCCTAGAGACGAATACAAGAGTTCGCAGTAAGAATGCGTTTAAAACACAGAAGACCCGATTCGTACAAACTGATCTGCTGTGTGTTGGTTCCTTTCAGGAAGTTGCATCTATGTTTAGATTCAGCGAGGTAGAAACACGTTTCTACTAAAAGCTGCCTTTGGACATTCCAGAGTGGATGGCAGTACAGGCTGTAAAGAGAACTCCCTTGCTCTAAAACAAAAACGGAGCTATCTAGCAGAATGGTTGTCAATGGGTGGATTCAACTTACAGAGCTAAACTGATGTGTGTTTACAGCAGTTCAGAAACCCTTTCTTTGGAGAATGTAGAAACAGTCATTTCCAGCCATAGAGACACATACAAGAGTTAGTAGTAAGAATGCGTTTAAAACACAGAATACCCGCTTCGTACAAACTGATCTGCTGTGTGTTGGTTCCTTTTAGAAAGTTGCATCTATGTTTAGAATCAGCGAGGTAGAAACACGTTTCTTCTAAAAGCTGCGTTAGGACATTCCAGAGTGGATGGCAGTACAGGCTGTAAAGAGAAGTACCTGGATCTAAAACAAAAATGGAGCTATCTAGCAGAATGGTTGTCTATGTGTCCATTCAACTTACAGAGCTAAACTGATGTGGGTTTACAGCAGTTCAGAAACCCTTTCTTTGGACAATGTAGAAACAGTCATTTCCAGCCATAGAGTCGCACACAAGAGTTAGCAGTAAGAATGGGTTTAAAACACAGAAGACCCGCTTCGTACAAACTGATCTGCTGTGTGTTGGTTCCTTTTAGAAAGTTGCATCTATATTTAGAATCAGCGAGGTAGTAACACGTTTCTTCTAAAAGTTGCGTTTGGACATTCCAGAGTGGATGGCAGTACAGGCTGTAAAGAAATTACCTTGCCCTAAAACAAAAACGGAGCTATCTAGCAGAATGGTTGTCAATGTGTGGATTCAACGTACAGAGCTAAACTGATGTGTGTTTGCAGCAGTTCAGAAACCCTTTCTTTGGAAAATGTAGAAACAGTCATTTCCAGCCATAGAGACGCATACAAGAGTTGGCAGTAAGAATGCGTTTAAAACACAGAAGACCCGCTTCGTACAAACTGATCTGCTGTGTGTTGCTTCCTTTTAGGAAGTTGCATCTATGTTTAGAATCAGCGAGGGAGAAACACGTTTCTTCTGAAAGTTGCGTTTGGACATTCCAGAGTGCATGGCAGTATGGGCTGTAAAGAGAAGTACCTTGCTCTAAAACAAAAACGGAGCTATCTAGCAGAATGGTTGTCTACGTGTGCATTCACCTTTCAGAGTTAAACTGATGTGTGTTTGCAGCAGTTCAGAAACCCTTTCTTTGGAGAATGTAGAAACATTCATTTCCAGCCTTAGAGACGCATATAAGAGTTAGTAGTAAGAATTCGTTTAAAACACAGAATACCCGCTTCGTACAAACTGATCTGCTGTGTGTTGGTTCCTTTTAGGAAGTTGCATCTATGTTTAGATTCAGCGAGGTAGAAACACGTTAATTCTGAAAGCTGCGTTTTGACATTCCAGACTGCATGGGAGTACAGGCTGTAAAGAGAAATACTTTGCTCTAAAACAAAAACGGAGCAATCTAGCAGAATGGTTGTCAATGTGTGGATTCAACTTCCGGACTTAAACTGATGTTGTATGCAGCAGTTCAGAAAGCCTTTCTTAGGAGAATGTAGAAACAGTCATTTCCAGCCATAGAGACGCATACAAGAGTTAGCAATAAGAATGCGTTTAAAACAAAGAAGAACCGCCTCGTACAAACTGATCTGCTGTGTGTTGGTTCCTTTTAGGAAGTTGCATCTACCTTTAGAATCAGCGAGGTAGAAACATGTTTCTTCTAAAAGCTGCGTTTATACATTCCAGAGTGGATGGCAGTACAGGCTGTAAAGAGAGGTGCCTTGCTCTAAAAAAAAAATGGTGCTATCTAGTAGAATGGTTGTCAATGTGTGGATTCAACTTACAGAGCTAAACTGATGTGTGTTTGCAGCATTTCAGAAACCCTTTCTTTGGAGAATATAGAAACAGTCATTTACAGCAATAGAGACACATACTAGAGTTAGCAGTGAGAATGCGTATAAAACACAGAAGACCCGCTTCGTACAAACTGATCTGCTGTGTGTTGGTTCCTTTCAGAAAGTTGCATCTATGTTTAGATTCAGCGAGGTAGAAACACATTTCTTCTAAAACCTGCGTTTGGACATTCCAGAGTAGATGGGAGTACAGGCTGTAAAGAGAAGTACCTTGCTCTAAACAAAAACAGAGCTATCTAGCAGAATGGTTGTCTACGTGTGCATTCAGCTTTCAGAGGTAAACTGATGTGTGTTTGCAGCAGTTCAGAAACCCTTTCTTTGGAGAATGTAGAAACCGTCATTTCCAGCCATAGAGAGGCATACAAGAGTTAGCAGTAAAAATGCGTTTAAAACACAGAAGACCCGCTTCGTACAAACTGATCTGCTGTGTGTTGGTTCCTTTTAGGATGTTGCATCTATGTTTAGATTCAGCGAGTTAGAAACACGTTACTTCTAAAAGCTGCGTTTTGACATTCCAGACTTGATGGGAGTACAGGCTGTAAAGAGAAGTACTTTGCTCTAAAGAAAAAATCGGAGCTATCTAGCAGAATGGTTGTCAATGTGTGCATTCAACTTCCGGAGGTAAACTGATATCTGTTTTCAGCAGTTCAGAAACCCTTTCTTTGGAGAATGTCGAAACAGTCATTTTCAGCCATAGAGACGCATACAAGAGTTAGCAGTAAGAATGCGTTTAAAACACATGAGACCTGCTTCGTACAAACGGATCTGCTGTGTGTTGGTTCCTTTTAGGAAGTTGCATCTATGTTTAGAATCAGCGAGGTAGAAAAACGTTTCTTCCAGAAGCTGCGTTTGGACATTCCAGTGCGGAAGGCAGTACAGGCTGTAAAGAGAAGTACCTTGCTCTAAAACAAAAATGGAGCTATCTAACAGAATGGTTGTCAATGTTTTCATTCACCTTACAGAGCTTAACTGATGTGTGTTTGCAGCAGTTCAGAAACCCTTTTTTTGGAGAATGTAGAAACAATCACTTCGAGCCATAGAGACGCATACAAGAGTTGGCAGTAAGAATGCGTTTAAAAACAAAAGACCCGCTTCGCACAAACTGATCTGCTGTGCGTTGGTTCCTTTTAGGAAGTTTCATCTATGTTTAGATTCAGCGAAGTAGAAACACGTAACTTCTAAAAGCTGCGTTTTGACATTCCAGACTGGATGGGAGTACAGGCTGTAAAGAGAAGTATCTTGCTCTAAAACAAAAATGGAGCTATCCAGCAGAAAGGTTGTCAATGTGTGCATTCAACTTACAGAGCTAAACAGATGTGTGTTTGCAGCAGTTCAGAAACCCTTTCTTTGGAGAATGTAGAAACAGTCAATTCCAGCCCTAGAGACGCATACAGGACTTAGCAGGAAGAATGCGTTTAAAACACAGAAGATCCGCTTCGTACAAACTGATCTGCTGTGTGTTGGTTCGTTTTAGGAAGTTGCATCTATGTTTAGATTCAGCGAGGTAGAAAAACGTTTCTTCTAAAAGCAGCATTTGGACATTCCAGAGTGGATGGCTGTACAGGCTGTAAAGAGAAGTACCTTGCTCTAAAACAAAAAAGGAGCTATCTACCAGAATGGTTGTCAATGTCTGGATTCAACTTACAGAGCTAAACCGATGTGTGTTTGCAGCAGTTCCCAAACCCTTTCTTTGGAGAATGTAGAAACAGTCATTTCCAGCCATAGAGACGGATACAAGAGTTACCAGTAAGAATGCGTTTAAAACACATGAGACCTGCTTCGTACAAACTGATCTGCTGTGTGTTGGTTCCTTTTAGGAAGTTTCATCTATGTTTAGAATCACCGAGGTAGAAAAACGTTTCTTCCAAAAGCTGCGTTTGGACATTCCAGAGTGGATGGCAGTACAGGCTGTAAAGAGAAGTACCTTGCTCTAAAACAAAAATGGAGCTATCTAACAGAATGGTTGTCAATGTTTTCATTCACCTTCCAGAGCTTAACTGATGTGTGTTTGCAGCAGTTCAGAAACCCTTTTTTTGGAGAATGTAGAAACAGTCACTTCCAGCCATAAAGACGCATACAAGAGTTGGCAGTAAGAATGCGTTTAAAAACAAAAGACCCGCTTCGCACAAACTGATCTGCTGTGCGTTGGTTCCTTTTAGGAAGTTGCATCTATGGTTAGATTCAGCGAGGTAGAAACACGTAACTTCTAAAAGCTGCTTTCTGACATTCCAGACTGGATGGGAGAACAGGCTGTAAAGAGAAGTACCTTGCTCTAAAACAAAAATGGAGCTATCCAGCAGAAAGGTTGTCAATGTGTGCATTCAACTTACAGAGCTAAACTGATGTGTGTTTGCAGCAGTTCAGAAACCCTTTCTTTGGAGAATGTAGAAACAGTCATTTCCAGCCCTAGAGACGCATACAGGAGTTAGCAGGAAGAATGCGTTTAAAACACAGAAGACCCGCTTCGTACAAACTGATCCGCTGTGTGTTGGTTCCTTTCAGGAAGTTGCCTCTATGATTAGATTCAGTGAGGTAGAAACACGTTTCTTCTAAAAGCTGCGTTTGGACATTCCAGAGTGGATCGCAGTACAGTCTGTAAAGAGAAGTACCTGGCACTAAAACAAAAATGGAGCTTTCTAGCAGAGTGGTTGTCAATGTGTGCATTCAACTTAAAGAGCTAAACTGATGTGTGTTTGCAGCAGTTCAGAAACCCTTTCTTTGGAGAATGTAGAAACAGTCATTTCCAGCCATAGAGACGCATCCAAGAGTTAGAGTAAGAATGCGTTTAAAACACAAAAGACCCGCTTCGTACAAACTGATCTGCTGTGTGTTGGTTCCTTTTAGGTAGTTGCATCTATGTTTAGAATCAGCGAGGTAGAAACACGTTTCTTCTAAAACTGCGTTTGGACATTCCAGATTGCATGGCTGTACAGGCTGTAAAGAGAAGTACCTTGCTCAAAAAAAAAAAAAACGGAGCTATCTAGCAAAATGGTTGTCAATGTGTGGATTCAATTACAGAGCTAAAGTGATGTTTGTTTGCAGCAGTTCAGAAACCCTTTCTTTGGAGAATGTAGAAACAGTCATTTCCAGCCATAGAGACGCATACAAGAGTTAGCAGTAAGAATGCGTTTAAAACACAGAAGACACGCTTCGTACAAACTGATCTGCTGTGTGTTGGTTCCTTTCAGGAAGTTGCATCTATGTTTAGATTCAACGAGGTAGAAACACGTTTCTTCTATAAGCTGCGTTTGGAAATTCCAGAGTGGATGGGAGTACAGGCTGTAAATAGAAGTACCTTGTTCTAAAACAAAAACAGAGCTATCTAGCAGAATGGTTGTCAATGGGTTCATTCAACTTCCAGAGTTAAACTGATGTGTGTTTGCAGCAGTTCAGAAACCCTTTCTTTGGAGAATGTAGAAACAGTGATTTCCAGCCGTAGAGACACATACAATAGTTAGCAGTAAGAATGCGTTCAAAACACAGAAGACCCGCTTCGTACAAACTGATCTGCTGTGTGGTGGTTCCTTTTAGGAAGTTGTATCTATGTTTAGATTCAGTGAGGTAGAAACACGTTTCTTCTAAAAGCTGCGTTTGGACATTCCAGAGTAGATGGGAGTACAGGCTGTAAATAGAAGTACCTTGCTCTAAAACAAAAACGGAGCTATCTAGCAGAATGGTTGTCTACGTGTGCATTCACCTTTCAGACTTAAACTGATGTGTGTTTGCAGCAGTTCAGAAACCCTTTCTTTGCAGAATGTAGAAACAGTCATTTCCAGCAGTAGAGACGCATACAAGTATTAGCAGTAAGAATGCGTTTAAAAGACAGAAGACCCACTTCGTACAAACTGATCTGCTGTGTGTTGGTTCCTTTTAGGAAGTTGCATCTATGCTTAGATTCAGCAACGTAGAAACACGTTTCTTCTAAAAGCTGCGTTTGGACATTCCAGAGTGGATGGGAGTACAGGCTGTAAAGAGAAGTACCTTGCTCTAAAACAAAAATGGAGCTATCTAGCAGAATGGTTGTCAATGTGTGGATTCAACTTACAGAGCTAAACTGATGTGTGTTTGCAGCAGTTCAGAAACCCTTTCTTTGGAGAATGAAGTAATAGTCCTTTCCAGCCCTAGAGACGCATATAAGAGTTAGCAGTAAGAATGGGTTTAAAACCAGAAGACCCGCTTCGTACAAACTGATCTGCTGTGTGTTGGTTCCTTTTAGGAAGTTGCATCTATGTTTAGAATCAGCGAGGTAGAAACACGTTTCTACTAAAAGCTGCGTTTGAACATTCCAGAGCGGATGGCAGTACAGGCTGTAAAGAGAAGTACCTTGCTCTAAAACAAAAATGGAGCTATCTAGCAGAATGGTTGTCAATGTGTACATTCAACCTCCAGAGATAAACTGATGTATATTTGCAGCAGTTCAGAAACCCTTTCTTTGGAGAACGTAGAAACAGTCACTTCCAGCCATAGAGACCCATACAAGAGTTAGCAGTAAGAATGCGTTTAAAACACAGAAGACCCGCTTCGTACAAACTGATCTGCTGTGTGTTGGTTCCTTTCAGGAAGTTGCATCTATGTTTAGATTCAATGAGGTAGAAAACCGTGTCTTCTAAAAGCTGCGTTTGGACATTCCAGAGTGGATGGCGGTACAGTCTGTAAAGAAAAGTACCTGGCTCTAAAAGAAAAATGGAGCTTTCTAGTAGAGTGGTTGTCAATGTGTGCATTCAACTTACAGAGCTAAACTGATGGGTGTTTACAGCAGTTCAGAAACCCTTTCTTTGGAGAAGGTAGAAACAGTCATTTCCAGCCATAGAGACGCATACAAGAGTTAGTAGTAAGAATGCTTTTAAAACACAGAAGACCCGCTTCGAACAAACTGATCAGCTGTGTGTTGGTTCCTTTCAGAAAGTTGCCTCTATGTTTAGATTCAGTGAGGTAGAAACACGATTCTTCTGAAAGCTGCGTTTGTACATCCCAGAGTGGATGGCAGTACAGGCTGTAAAGAGAAGTACCTGGCTCTGATAAAAAAATGCAGCCCTCTAGCAGAATGGTTGTGAATGTGTGGATTCAACTTACAGAGCTAAACTGATGTGTGTTTATAGCAATTCAGAAACCCTTTCTTTGGAGAATGTAGAAACAGTCATTTCCAGCCTTAGAGACGCATCCAAGAGTTAGCAGTAAGAATGCGTTTAAAACACAGAAGACCCGCTTCGTACAAACTAATCTGCTGTGTGTTGGTTCCTTTTAGGAAGTTGCATCTATGTTTAGAATCAGCAAGGTAGAAACACGTTTCATCTAAAAACTGCGTTTGGACATTCCAGAGTGGATGGCTGTACAGGCTGTAAAGAAAAGTACCTTGATCTAAAACAAAAACAGAGCTTTCTACCAGAATGGTTTTCAATGTGTGGATTCAACTTCCAGAGGTAAACGGATTTGTGTTTGCAGCAGTTCAGAAACCCTTTCTTTGGAGAATGTAGTAATAGCCCTTTCCAGCCCTTGAGACGCATATAAGAATTTGCAGTAAGAATGTGTTTAAAACTCAGAAGACCCGCTTCATACAAACTGATCTGCTGTGTGTTGGTTCCTTTTAGGAAGTTGCATCTATGTTTAGAATCAGTGAGGTAGAAACACGTTTCTACTAAAAGCTGCGTTTGGACATTCCAGAATATATGCTCGTACAGGCTGTAAAGAGAAGTACCTTGCTCTAAAACAAAAATGGAGCTATTTAGTAGAAGGGTTGTCAAAGTGTACATTCAACATCCAGAGTTAAACTGATGTATATTTGCAGCAGTTCAGAAACCCTTTCTTTGGAGAACGCAGAAACAGTCACTTGCAGCCATAGAGACGCATACAAGAGTTAGCAGTAAGAATGCGTTTAAAACACAGAAGACCCGCTTCGTACAAACTGATCTGCTGTGTGTTGGTTCCTTTTAGGAAGTTTCATCTATGTTTAGAATCAGCGAGGTAGAAACATGTTTCTTCTAAAAGCTGCGTTTGGACATTCCAGAGTGGATGGGAGAACAGGCTGAAAATAGAAGTACCTTGCTCTAAAACAAAAACAGAGCTATCTAGCAGAATGGTTGTCAATGTGTTCATTCAACTTCCAGAGTTAAACTGATGGGTGTTTGCAGCAGTTCAGAGACCCTTTCTTTGGAGAATGTAGAAACAGTCATTTCCAGACATAGAGACGCATACATGAGTTAGTAGTAAGAATGCTTTTAAAACACAAAAGACCGGCTGCGTACAAACTGATCTGCTGTGTGTTGGTTCCTTTCAGGAAGTTGCATCTATGTTTAGATTCAGCGAGGTAGACACACGTTTCTTCTAAAAGCTGCATTTGGACATTCCTGAGTGGATGGGAGTACAGGCTCTAAAGAGAAAAACCTTGCTCTAAAACAAAAACGGAGCTATCTAGCAGAATGCTCGTCAATGTGTCCATTCAGTTTCCAGAGTTAAACTGATTTGTGTTTGCAGCAGTTCAGAAAACCTTTCTTTGGAGAATGTAGAAATAGTCCTTTCCAGCCCTAGAGACGCATATAAGAGTTAGCAGTAAGAATGGGTTTAAAACACAGAAGACCCGTTGCGTACAAACTGATCTGCTGTGTGTTGGTTCCTTTTAGGAAGTTGCATCTATGTTTAGAATCAGCGAGGTAGAAACACGTTTCTTCTAAAAGCTGCGTTTGGACATTCCAGATTGCATGGCTGTACAGGCTGTAAAGAGAAGTACCTTGCAATAAAACAAAAACGGAGCTATCTAGCAGAATGGTTGTCCATGTGTGGATTCAACTTACAGAGCTAAACTGATGTGTGTTTGCAGCAGTTCAGAAACCCTTTCCTTGGAGAAAGTAGAAACAGTCATTTCAAGCCATAGACACGCATACAAGAGTTAGCAGTAAGAATGCGTTTAAAACACAGAAGACACGCTTCGTACAAACTGATCTGCTGTGTGTTGGTTGCTTTCAGGAAGTTGCATCTATATTTAGATTCAGCGAGGTAGAAACACATTTCTTCTATAAGCTGCGTTTGGACATTCCAGAGTGGATGGGAGTACAGGCTGTAAATAGAAGTACCTTGTTCTAAAACAAAAACTGAGCTATCTAGCAGAATGGTTGTCAATGTGTTCATTCAACTTCCAGAGTTAAACTGATGTGTGTTTGCAGCAGTTCAGAAACCCTTTCTTTGGAGAATGTAGAAATAGTCCTTTCCAGCCCTAGAGACGCATATAACAGTTAGCAGTAAGAATGGGTTTAAAACACAGAAGACCCGCTTTGTACAAACTGATCTGCTGTGTGTTGGTTTCTTTTAGGAAGTTGCAACTATGTTTAGAATCAGCGAGGTAGAAACACGTTTTTTCTAAAAGCTGCGTTTGGACATTCCAGAGTTCATGGCAGTACAGGCTGTAAAGAGAAGTACCTTGCTCTAAAAGAAAAACAAAGCTATCTAGCAGAATGGTTGTCAATGTGAGGATTCAACTTACAGAGTTAAACTGATGTGTGTTTGCAGCAGTTCAGGAACCCTTTCTTTGGAGAATGTAGAAAGAGTCATTTCCAGCCATAGAGACGCATACAAGAGTTAGTAGTAAGAATGCGTTTAAAACACACAAGACCCGTTTCGTACAAACTGATCTGCTGTGTGTTGGTTCCTTTCAGGAAGTTGCCTCTATGTTTAGATTCAGTGAGGTAGAAACACGTTTCTTCTAAAAGCTGAGTTTGGACATTGCAGAGTGGATGGCAGTACAGGATGTAAAGAGAAGTACCTGGCTCTAAAACAAAAATGGAGCTTTCTAGCAGAATGGTTGTCAATGTGTGCATTCAAATTACAGAGCTAAACTGATGTGTGTTTGCAGCAGTTCAGAAACCCTTTCTTTGGAGAATTTATAAACAGTCATTTCCAGTCGTAGAGACACATACAAGGGTTAGCAGTAAGAATGCATTTAAAACACAGAAGACCCGCTTCGTACAAACTGATCTGCTGTGTGTTGGTTCCTTTTAGGAAGTTGCATCTATGTTTAGAATCAGCGAGGTAGAAACACGTTTCTTCTAAAAGCTGCGTTTGGACATTCCAGAGTGGATGGGAGTACAGGCTGTAAAGAGAAGTACCTTGCTCTAAAACAAAAATGGAGCTATCTAGCAGAATGGTTGTTAATGTGTGTATTCAACTTACAGAGCTAAACTGATGTGTGTTTGCAGCAGTTCAGAAACCCTTTCTTTGGAGCATGTAGTAATAGTCCTTTCCAGCCCTAGAGACGCATATAAGAGTTAGCAGTAAGAATGGGTTTAAAACACAGAAGACCCGCTTCGTACAAACTGATTTGCTGTGTGTTGGTTCCTTTTAGGAAGTTGCATCTATGTTTAGAATCAGCGAGGTAGAAACACGTTTCTACTAAAAGCTGCGTTTGGACATTGCAGAGCGGATGGCAGTACAGGCTGTAAAGAGAAGTACCTAGCTCTGAAACAAAAATGGAGCTATCTAGCAGAATGGTTGTCAATGTGTACATTCAACTTCCAGAGACAAACTGATGTATATTTGCAGCAGTTCAGAAACCCTTTCTTTGCAGAACGTAGAAACAGTCACTTCCAGCCATAGAAACGCAAACAAGAGTTAGCAGTAAGAATGCGTTTAAAACACAGAAGACCCACTTCGTACAAACTGATCTGCTGTGTGTTGGTTCCTTTTAGGAAGTTGCATCTATGTTCAGAATCAGCGAGGTAGAAACACGTTTCTTCTAAAATCTGCGTTTGGAGATTCCAGAGTGGATGGGAGTACAGGCTGTAAAGAGAAGTACCTTGCTCTAAAACAAAAATGGAGCTATCTAGCAGAATGGTTGTCAATGTGTGCATTCAACTTACAGAGCTAAACTGATGTGTGTTTGCAGCAGTTCAGAAAGGCTTTCTTTGGAGAAAGTAGAAACAGTCATTTCCAGCCGTAGAGACACATACAGGAGTTAGCAGTAAGAATGCGTTTAAAACACAGAAGACCCGCTTGGTACAAACTGATCTGCTGTGTGTTGGTTCCTTTTAGGAAGTTGCATCTATGTTTAGAATCAGCGAGGTAGAAACACGTTTCTTCTAAAAGCTGCATTTGGACATTCCAGAGTGGATGGCAGTACAGGGTGTAAAGAAAAAAACCTTGCTCTAAAACAAAAACGGAGCTATCTAACAGAATGGTTGTCAATGTGTGCATTCAGCTTCCAGAGTTAAACTGATGTGTTTTTGCAGCAGTTCAGAAACCCTTTCTTTGGAGAACGTAGAAATAGTCCTTTCCAGCCCTGGAGACGCATATAAGAGTTAGCAGTAAGAATGGGTTTAAAAAACAGAAAACCCACTTCGTACAAACTGATCTGCTGTGTGTTGGTTCCTTTTAGGAAGTTGCATCTATGTTTAGAATCAGCGAGGTAGAAACACGTTTCTTCTAAAATCTGCGTTTGGACATTCCAGATTGCATGGCTGTACAGGCTGTAAAGAGCAGTACCTTGCTCTAAAACAAAAATCTAGCTACCTAGCAGAATGGTTGTCAGTGTGTGCATTCAACTTCCAGAGTTAAACTGACGTATGTTTGCTGCAGTTCAGAAACCCTTTCTTTGGAGAATGTAGAAACAGTCACTTCCAGCCATAGAGACGCATACAAGACTTAGCAGTAAGAATGCGTTTAAAACACAGAACACTCGCTTCGTATAAACTGATCTGCTGTGTGTTGGTTCCTTTTATAAAGTTGCATCTATGTTTAGAATCAGCGAGGTAGAAACACATTTCTTCTAAAAGCTGCGTTTGGACATTCCAAAGTGGATGGGAGTACAGGCTGTAAAGAGAAGTACTTTGCTCTAAAACAAAAATGGAGCTTTCTACCAGAATGGTTGTGAATGTGTGAATTCAACTTACAGAGCTAAACTGATGTGTGTTTGCAGCAGTTCAGAAACCCTTTCTTTGAAGAATGTAGTAATAGTTTTTTCCAGCCCTAGAGACGCATATAAGGGTTAGCAGTAAGAATGGGTTTAAAACACAGAAGACCGCTTCGTACAAACTGATCTGTGTGTTGGTTCCTTTTAGGAAGCTGCATCTATGTTTAGAATCAGCGAGGTAGAAACACGTTTCTTCTAAAAGCTGCGTTTGGACATTCCAGAGTGGATGCCCTTACAGGCTGTAAACAGAAGTACCTTGCTCTAAAACAAAAATGGAGCTATCTAGCAGAATGGTTGTCAATGTGTACATTCAACATCCAGAGTTAAACAGATGTATATTTGCAGCAATTCAGAAACCCTTTCTTTGGAGAACGTAGAAACAGTCACTTCCAGCCATAGAGACGCAAACAAGAGTTAGTAGTAATAATGCGTATAAAACACAGAAGACCCGCTTCGTGCAAACTGATCTGTTGTGTGTTGCTTCCTTTCAGGAAGTTGCCTCTATGTTTGGATTCAGTGAGGTAGAAACACGATTCTTCTAAAAGCTGCGTTTGGACATTCCAGAGTGGATGGCAGTACTGGCTGTAAAGAGAAGTACCTGGCTCTGAAACAAAAATGGAGCTTTCTAGCAGAATGGTTGTCAATGTGTACATTCAAATTACAGAGCTAAACTGATGTGTGTTTGCAGCAGTTCAGAAACCCTTTCTTTGGAGAATGTAGAAACTGTCATTTCCAGTCGTAGAGACACATACAAGGGTTAGCAGTAAGAATGCATTTAAAACACAGAAGACCCGCTTCGTATAAACTTATCTGCTGTGTGTTGGTTCCTTTAACGAAGTTGCATCTTTGTTTAGAATCAGCGAGGTAGAAACACGTTTCTTCTAAAAGCTGCGTTTGGACATTCCAGAGTGGATGGCAATACAGTTTGTAAAGAGAAGTACCTTGCTCTAAAACAAAAATGGAGCTATCTAGCAGAATGTTTGTCAATGTGGGCATTCAACTTCCAGAGTTAAACTGATTTATATTAGCGGCAGTTCAGAAACCCTTTTTTTGGAGAATGTAGAAACAGTCATTTCCAGCCATAGAGACGCATGCAAGAGTTTGCAGTAAGAATGCGTTTAAAACACAGAAGACCCGCTTGGTACAAACTGATGTGCTGTGTGTTGGCTCCTTTTAGGAAGTTGCATCTATGTTTAGTATCAGCGAGGTAGAAACACGTTTCTTCTAAAAGCTGCGTTTGGACACTCCAGAGTGCATGGCTGTGCAGGCTGTAAAGAGAAGTACCTTGCTCTAAAACAATAAGGGGGTTATCTAGCAGAATGGTTGTCAATGTGTGGATTCGACTTACAGAGCTAAACTGATGTGTGTTTGCAGCAGTTCAGAAACCCTTTCTTTGGAGAATGTAGAAACAGTCATTTCCAGCCATAGAGACGCATACAAGAGTTAGCAGTAAGAATGCTTTTAAAACACAAAAGACCCGCTTCGTCCAATCTGATCTGCTGTGTGTTGGTTCCTTTCAGGATGTTGCATCTATGTTTAGATTCAGTGAGGTAGAAACAAGTTTCTTCTAAAAGCTGCGTTTGGACATTCCAGAGTAAATGGGAGTACAGGCTGTAAAGAGAAGTACCTTGCCCTAAAACAAAATCGGAGCTATCTTGCAGAATGGTTGTCAATGTGTGCATTCGACTTCCAGAGTTAAACTGATGTGTGTTTGCAGCAGTTCAGAAACCCTTTCTTTGGAGAATGTAGAAACAGTCCTTTCCAGCCCTAGAGACGCATATAAGAGTTAGCAGTAAGAATGGGTTTAAAACACAGAAGATCCGCTTCGTACAAACTAATCTGCTGTGTGTTGGTTCCTTTTAGGAATTTGCATCTATGTTTAGAATCAGCGAGATAGAAACACGTTTCTACTAAAAGCTGCGTTTGGACATTCCAGAGTGGATGGCAGTACAGGCTGTAAAGGGAAGTACCTTGCTCTAAAACAAAAACGGAGCTACATAGCAGAATGTTTGTCAATGTGTGATTTCAACTTACAGAGGTAAACTGATGTGTGTTTGCAGGAGTTCAGAAACCCTTTCTTTGGAGAATGTAGAAACAGTCATTTCCAGCCATAGAGACGCTTACAAGAGTTAGCAGTAAGAATGCTTTTAAAACACAAAAGACCCGCTTCCTACAAACTGATCTGCTGTGTGTTGGTTCCTTTTAGGAAGTTTCATCTATGTTTAGAATCAGCGAGGTAGAAACACGTTTCTTCTAAAAGCTGCGTTTGGACATTCCAGAGTAGATGGGAGTACAGACTGTAAAGAGAAGTACCTTGCTCTAAAACAAAAATGGAACTATCTAGCAGAATGGTTGTCAATGTGTGGATTCAACTTAGAGCTAAACTATGATTGTTTGCCGCAGTTCAGAAACCCTTTCTTTGGAGAATGTAGAAATAGTCCTTTCCAGCCCTAGAGACGCATATAAGAATTAGCAGTAAGAATGGGTTTAAAACACAGAAGACCCGCTGCGTTCAAACTGATATGCTGTGTGTTGGTTCGTTTTAGGAAGTTGCACCTATGTTTAGAATCAGCGAGGTAGAAACACGTTTCTTCTAAAAGCTGCGTTTGGACATTCCAGAGTGCATGGCAGTACAGGCTGTAAAGAGAATTACCTTGCTCTAAAACAAAAACGGAGCTATCTAGCAGAATGGTTGTCAATGTGTGGATTCAACTTACAGAGGTAAACTGATGTGTGTTTGTAGCAGTTGAGAAACCCTTTCTTTGGAGAATGTAGAAACAGTCATTTCCAGCCATAGAGACGCATACAAGAGTTAGTAGTAAGAATGCGTTTAAAACACAGAAGACCCGCTTCGTACAAACTGATCTGCTGTGTGTTGGTTCCTTTCAGGAAGTTGCCTCTATGTTTAGATTCAGTGAGGTAGAAACAAGTTCATTCTAAAAGCTGCGTTTGGACATTCCAGAGTGGATGGCAGTACAGGCTGTAAAGAGAAGTACCTGGCTCTAAAACAAAAATGGAGCTTTCTAGCAGAATGGTTGTCAATGTGTGCATTCCAATTACAGAGCTAAACTGATGTGTGTCTGCAGCAGTTCAGAAACCCTTTCTTTGGAGAATGTAGAAACAGTCATTTCCAGTCGTAGAGACACATACAAGGGTTAGCAGTAAGAATGCATTTAAAACACAGAAGACCCGCTTCGTACAAACTGATCTGCTGTTTGTTGGTTCCTTTTAGGAAGTTGCATCTATGTTTAGAATGAGCGAGGTAGAAACACGTTTCTTCTAAAAGCTGCGTTTGGACATTCCAGAGTGGATGGAGGTACAGGCTGTAAATAGAAGTACCTTGTTAGAAAACAAAAACATACCTATCTAGCAGAATGGTTGTCAATGTGTTCATTCAACTTCCAGAGTTAAACTGATGTGTGTTTGCAGCAGTTCAGAATCCCTTTCCTTGGAGAATGTAGAAACAGTCATTTCCAGCCATAGAGACGCATACAAGAGTTAGTAGCAAGAATGGGTTTAAAACACAGAAATCCCGCTTCGTACAAACTGATCTGCTGTGTGTTGGTTCCTTTCAGGAAGTTGCATCTATGTTTAGATTCAGTGAGGTAGAAACACGTTTCTTCTAAAAGCTGCGTTTGGAGCTTCCAGAGTGGATGGGAGTACAGGCTGTAAAGAGAAGTACCTGGCTCTAAAACAAAAATGGAGCTATCTGGCAGAATGGTTGTGAATGTGTGCCTTCAACTTACAGAGCTAAACTGATGTGTGTTTGCAGCAGTTCAGAAAGGCTTTCTTTGGAGAAAGTAGAAACAGTCATTTCCAGCCGTAGAGACACATACAAGAGTTAGCAGTAAGAATGCGTTTAAAACACAGAAGATCCGCTTGGTACAAACTGATCTGCTGTGTGTTGGTTCCTTTTAGGAAGTTGCATCTATGTTTAGAATCAGCGAGGTAGAAACACGTTTCTTCTAAAAGCTGCGTTTGGACATTCCAGAGTGGATGGGAGTACAGGCTGTAAAGAGAAGTACCTTGCTCTAAAACAAAAATGGAGCTATATAGCAGAATGGTTGTCAATGTGTGCATTAAACTTACAGAGCTAAACTGATGTGTGTTTGCAGCAGGTCAGGAACCCTTCCTTTGGAGAATGTAGAAACAGTCATTTCCAGCCTTAGAGACGCATCCAAGATTTAGCAGTAAGAATGCGTTTAAAACACAGAAGACCCGCTTCGTACAAACTAATCTGCTGTGTGTTGGTTCCTTTTAGGAAGTTGCATCTATGTTTAGAATCAGCGAAGTAGAAACACGTTTCTTCTAAAAGCTGCGTTTGGACATCCCAGAGTGGATGCCTGTAGAGGCTGTAAAGAGAAGTACCTTGCTCTAAAACAAAAACGGAGCTATGTAGCAGAATGGTTGTCATTGTGTGGATTCAACTTACAGAGCTAAACTGATTTGTGTTTGCAGCAGTTCAGAAACCCTTTCTTTGGAGAAAGTAGACACAGTCATTTCCAGCCATAGAGACGCATACAAGAGTTAGCAGTAAGAATGCCTTTAAAACACAGAAGACATGCTTCGTACAAACTGATCTGCTGTGTGTTGGTTCCTTTCAGGAAGTTGCATCTATGTTTAGATTCAGCGAAGTAGAAACACGTTTCTTCTAAAAGTTGCATTTGGCCATTCCAGAGTGGATGGGAGTACAGGCTGTAAATAGAAGTACCTTGCCCTTAAACAAAAACAGAGCTATCTAGCAGAACGATTGTCAATGTGTGCATTCAACTTACAGAGCTAAACTGATGTGTGTTTGCAGTAGTTCAGAAAGGCTTTCTTTGGAGAATGTAGAAATAGTCCTTTCCAGCCCTAGAGACGCATATAACAGTTAGCAGTAAGAATGGGTTTAAAACACAGAAGACCCGCTTCGTACAGACTGATCTGCTGTGTGTTGGTTCCTTTTAGGAAGTTGCATCTATGTTTAGAATCAGCGAGGTAGAAACACGTTTCTTCTAAAAGCTGCGTTTGGACATTCCATAGTGCATGGCAGTACAGGCTGTAAAGAGAAGTACCTTGCTCTAAAACAAAAACGGTTCCTTCTAGCAGAATGGTTGTCAATGTGTGGATTCAACTTACAGAGCTAAACTGATGTGTGCTTGCAGCAGCTCAGAAACCCTTTCTTTAGAGAATGTGGAAACAGTCATTTCCAGCCTTACAGACGCATCCAAGAGTTAGCAGTAAGAATGCGTTTAAAACACAGAAGACCCGCTTCGTACAAACTGATCTGCTGTGTGCTGGTTCCTTTTAGGAAGTTGCATATATGTTTAGAATCGTCGAGGTAGAAAAACGTTTCTTCTAAAAGCTGCGTTGGGACGTTCCAGAGTAGATGGGAGTACAGGCTGTAAAGAGAAGTACCTTGCTCTAAAACAAAAACAGAGCTATCTAGCAGAACGGTTGTTAATGTGTTCATTCAACTTTCAGAGTTAAACTCATGCGTGTTAGCAGCAGTTCATAAACCCTTTCTTTGGAGAATGTAGAAACAGTCATTTCCAGCCATAGAGACGCATAGGAGTTAGTAGTAGGAATGCGTTTAAAACACAGAATACCTGCTTCGAACAAACTGATCTGCTGTGTGTTGGTTTTTTTTAGGAAGTTGCATCTATATTTAGATTCAGCCAGGAAGAAACAGGTTACTCCTAAAAGCTGCGTTTTGACATTCCAGACTGGATGGGAGTACAGACTGTAAAGAGAAGTACCTTGCTCTAAAGCAAAAATGGAGCTATCCAGCAGAATGTTTGTCAATGTGTGCATTCAACTTACAGAGCTAAACTGATGTGTGTTTGCAGCACTTCAGAAACCCTTTCTTTGGAGAATGTAGAAACAGTCATTTCCAGCCATAGAGACGCATACAAGAGTTAGCAGTAAGAATGCGTTTAAAACACAGAAGACCCGCTTGGTACAAACTGATGTGCTGTGTGTTGGTTCCTTTTAGGAAGTTTCATCTATGTTTAGTATCAACGAGGTAGAAATACGTTTCTTCTAAAAGCTGCGTTTGGACACTCCAGAGTGCATGGCTGTACAGGCTGTAAAGGGAAGTACCTTGCTCTAAAACAATAAGGGAGTTATCTAGCAGAATGGTTGTCAATGTGTGCATTCAACTTCCAGAGTTAAAATGATGGGTGTTTGCAGCAGTTCAGAAAAACTTTCTTTGGAGAATGTATAAACAGTCATTTCCAGCCATAGAGACGCATAGAAGAGTAAGTAGTAAGAGTGCTTTTAAAACACAAAAGACCCGCTTCGTACAAACTGATCTGCTGTGTGTTGGTTCCTTTCAGGAAGTTGCATCTATGTTTAGATTCAGCGATGTAGAATCACGTTTCTTCTAAAAGCTACGTTTGGACATTCCAGAGTGGATGGCAGTACAGTCTGTAAAGAAAAGTACCTGGCTCTAAAACAAAAATGGAGCTTTCTAGCAGAGTGGTTGTCAATGTGTGCATTCAACTTACAGAGCTAAACTGATGTGTGTTTGCAGCAGTTCAGAAACCCTTTCTTTGGAGAATGTAGAAACAGTGATTTCCAGCCGTAGAGACACATACAAGAGTTAGCAGTAAGAATGCGTTTAAAACACAGAAGACCCGCTTCGTACAAACTGATCTGCTGTGTGTTGTTTCCTTTTAGGAAGTTGCATCTATGTTTAGAATCAGCGAGGTAGAAACACGTTTCTTCTAAAAGCTGCGTTTGGACATTCCAGAGTGGATCGCTGTACAGGATGTAAAGAGAAGTACCTTGCTCTAAAACAAAAATGGAACTATCTAGCAGAATGGTTGTCAATGTGTACATTCAACTTCCTGAGTTAAACTGATGTATGTTTGCAGCAGTTCAGAAACCCTTTCTTTGCAGAATGTAGAAACAGTCATTTCCAGCCATAGAGACGCAAACAAGATTTAGCCGGAAGAATGCGTTTAAAACACAGAAGACCCGCTTCGTACAACCTGATCAGCTGTGTGTTGGTTCCTTTCAAGAAGTTGCATCTATGTTTAGATTCAGTGAGGTAGAAACACGTTTCTTCTAAAAGCTGCGTTTGGACATTCCAGAGTGGATAGTAGTACAGGCTTTAAAGAGAACTACCTGGCTCTAAAACAAAAATGGAGCTATCTAGCAGAATGCTTTTCAATGTGTGGATTCAACTTACAGAGCTAAACTGAAGTGTGTTTGCAGCAGTTCAGAAACCCTTTCTTTGGAGAATGTAGAAACAGTCATTTCCAGCCATAGAGACGCATAAAAGAGATAGCAGTAAGAATGCATTTAAAACACAGAAGACCCGCTTGGTACAAACTGATCTGCTGTGTGTTGGTTCCTTTCAGGAAGTTGTATCTATGTTTAGATTCAGTGAGGTAGAAACACGTTTCTTCTAAAAGCTGCGTTTGGACATTCCAGAGTAGATGGGAGTACAGGCTGTAAAGAGAAGTACCTTGCTCAAAAACAAAAACGGAGCTATCTAGCAGAATGGTTGTCTACGTGTGCATTCACCTTTCAGACTTAAACTGATGTGTGTTTGCAGCAGTTCAGAAACCCTTTCTTTGCAGAATGTAGAAACAGTCATTTCCAGACGTAGAGACGCATACAGCTATTAGCAGTAAGAATGCGTTTAAAAGACAGAAGACCCACTTCGTACAAACTGATCTGCTGTGTGTTGGTTCCTTTCAGGAAGTTGCATCTATGTTTAGATTCAGCAACGTAGAAACACGTTTCTTCTAAAAGCTGCTTTTGGACATTCCAGAGTAGATGGGAGTACAGGCTGTAAAGAGAAGTACGTTGCTCTAAAACAAAAACGGAGCTATCTAGCAGAATGGTTTTATACATGTGCATTCACCTTTCAGAGTTAAACTGATGTGTGTTTGCAGCAGTTCAGAAACCCTTTCTTTGGAGATTGTAGAAACAGTCATTTCCAGCCCTAGAGACGCATATAACAGTTAGCAGTAAGAATGGGTTTAAAACACAGAAGACCCGCTTCGTACAAACTGATCCGCTGTGTGTTGGTTCCTTTTAGGAAGTTGCACCTATTTTTAGAATCAGCGAGGTAGAAACACGTTTCTTCTAAAAGCTGCGTTTGGACATTCTAGAGTGCATGGCAGTACAGGCTGTAAAGAGAAGTACCTTGCTCTAAAACAAAAACGGATCTATCTAGCAGAATGGTTGTCAATGTGTGGATTCAACTTACAGAGGTAAACTGATGTGTGTTTGCAGCAGTTCAGAAACCCTTTCTTTGGAGAATGTAGAAACAGTCATTTCCAGCCATAGAGACACATACAAGAGTTAGTAGTAAGAATGCGTTTAAACACACAAGACCCGCTTGGTACAAACTGATCTACTGTGTGTTGGTTCCTTTCAGGAAGTTGCCTCTATGTTTAGATTCAGTGAGGTAGAAACACGTTCCTTCTAAAAGCTGCGTTTGAACATTCCAGAGTGGATGGCAGTACAGGCTGTAAAGAGAAGTACCTGGCTCTAAAACAAAAACGGAGCTTTCTAGCAGAATGGTTGTCAATGTGTGCATTCAAATTACAGAGCTAAACTGATGTGTGTTTGCAGCAGTTCAGAAACCCTTTCTTTGGAGAAAGTAGAAACAGTCATTTCCAGTCGTAAAGACACATACAAGGGTTAGCAGTAAGAATGCATTTAAAACACATAAGACCCACTTCGTACAAACTGATCTGCTGTGTGTTGGTTCCTTTTATAAAGTTGCATCTATGTTTAGAATCAGCGAGGTAGAAACACGTTTCTTCTAAAAGCTGCATTTGGACATTCCAGAGTGGATGGGAGTACAGGCTGTAAAGAGAAGTACCTTGCTCTGAAACAAAAATGAAGCTATCTAGCAGAATGGGTCTCAATGTGTGGACTAAACTTACAGAGCTAAAGTGATGTTTGTTTGCAGCAGTTCAGACACCCTTTTTTTGGAGAATGTAGTAATAGTCTTTTCCTGCCCTAGAGACGCATATAAGAGTTAGCAGTAAGAATGTGTTTAAAACACAGAAGACCCGCTTCGTACAAACTGATGTGCTGTGTGTTGGTTCCTTTTAGGAAGTTGCATCTATGTTTAGAATCAGCGAGGTAGAAACACGTTTCTACTAAAAGCTGCGTTTGGACATTCCAGAGTGGATGCCCGTACAGGCTGTAAAGAGAAGTACCTTGCTCTAAAACAAAAATGGAGCTATCTATCAGAAAGGTTGTCAATGTGTACATTCAACATCCAGAGTTAAACTGATGTATATTTGCAGGAGTTCAGAAACCCTTTCTTTGGAGAACGTAGAAACAGTCACTTCCAGCCATAGAGACGCATACAAGAGTTAGCAGTAAGAATGCGTTTAAAACACAGAAGACGCGCTGCGTACAAACTGATCTACTGTCTGTTGGTTCCTTTTAGGAAGTTGCATCTATGTTTAGAATCAGCGAGGTAGAAACACGTTTCTTCTAAAAGCTGCGTTTGGACATTCCAGATTGCATGGCTGTACAGGCTGTAAAGAGAAGTACATTGCTCTAAAACAAAAACGGAGCTATCTAGCAGAATGGTTGTCAATGTGTGGATTCAACTTTCAGAGCTAAACTGATGTTTGTTTGCAGCAGTTCAGAAACCCTTTCTTTGGAGAATGTAGAAACAGTCATTTCCAGCCGTAGAGACGCATACAAGAATTAGCAGTAAGAATGCGTTTAAAACACAGAAGACACGCTTCGTACAAACTTATCTGCCGTGTGTGGGTTCCTTTCAGGAAGTTGCATCTATATTTAGATTCAGCGAGGTAGAAACACGATTCTTCTATAAGCTGCGTATGGACATTCCAGAGTGGATGGGAGTACAGGGTGTAAATAGAAGTACCTTGTTCTAAAACAAAAACGGAGCTTTCTAGCAGAATGGTTGTCAATGTGTGCATTCAAATTACAGAGCTAAACTGATGTGTGTTTGCAGCAGTTCAGAAACCCTTTCTTTGGAGAATGTAGAAACAGTCATTTCCAGTCGTAGAGACACATACAAGGGTTAGCAGTAAGAATGCATTTAAAACACAGAAGACCCACTTCGTACAAACTCATCTGCTGTGTGTTGGTTCCTTTTAGGAAGTTGCATTTATGTTTAGAATCAGCGAAGTAGAAACACGTTTCTACTAAAAGCTGCGTTTGGACATTCCAGAGTGGATGGCAGTACAGGCTGTAAAGAGAAGTCCCTTGCTCCAAAATAAAAATGGAGCTATCTATCAGAATGGTTGTCAATGTGTAGATTCAACTTACAGAACTAAACTGATGTGTGTTTGCAGCAGTTCAAAAATCCTTTCTTTGGAGAATGTAGAAACAGTCATTTCCAGCCATAGAGACGCATACAAGAGTTAGTAGTAAGAATGCGTTTAAAACACAGAAGACCCGCTTCGTACAAATTGGTCGGCTGCGTGTTGGTTCCTTTTAGGAAGTGCCATCTATGCTTACATTCAGCGAGGTAGAAACACGTTTCCTCTAAAAGCTGCGTTTGGACATTCCAGAGTGGATGGGAGTAAAGGCTGTAAATAGAAGTACCTTGTGCTAAAACAAAAACGGAGCTATCTAGCAGAACGGTTGTCAATCTGTGGATTCGACTTACAGAGCTAAACTGATGTGTGTTTGCAGCAGTTCAGAAACCCTTTCTTTGGAGAATGTAGAAACAGTCATTTCCAGTCATAGAGACGCATACAAGAGTTAGCAGTAAGAATGCGTTTAAAACAGAGAAAACCCGCTTCGTACAAACTGAGCTGCTGTGTGTTGCTTCCTTTCAGGGAGTTGCATCTATGTTTAGATTCAGCGAGGTAGAAACACGTTTCTTCTATAAGCTGCGTTTGGACATCCCAGGGTGGATAGGAGTACAGGCTGTAAAGAGAAAAACCTTGCTCTAAAACAAAAACAGAGCTATCTAGCAGAATGGTTGTCAATGTGTGCATTCAGCTTCCAGAGTTAAACTGATGTGTGTTTGCAGCAGTTCAGAAACCCTTTCTTTGGAAAACGTAGAAACAGTCCTTTCCAGCCCTGGAGACGCATATAAGAGTTAGAAGTAAGAATGGGTTTAAAACACAGAAGACCCGCTTCGTACAAACTGAGCTGCTGTGTGTTGCTTCCTTTCAGGAAGTTGCATCTATCTTTAGATTCAGCGAGGTAGAAACACGTTTCTTCTAAAAGCTGCGTTTGGACATTCCAGAGTGGATGGGAGTACAGGCTGTAAATAGAAGTACCCTGCTCTAAAACAAAAACAGAGCTATCTAGAAGAATGGTTGTCAATGTGGGCATTCAACTTCCAGATTAAACTGATGTGTGTTTGCAGCAGTTCAGAAACCCTTTCTTTGGAGAATGTAGAAACAGCCATTTCCAGCCATAGAGACTCATACAAGAGTTAGCAGTAAGAATGCGTTTAAAACACAGAAGACCCGCTTGGTACAAACTGATTTGCTGTGTGTTGGTTCTTTTTAGGAAGTTGCATCTATGTTTAGAATCAGCGAGGTAGAAACACGTTTCTTCTAAAAGCTGCGTTTGGACATCCCAGAGTGGATGGCTGTACAGGCTGTAAAGAGAAGTACCTTGCTCTAAAACAAAAACGGAACTTTCTACCAGAATAGATGTCAATGTGTGGATTCAACTTCCAGAGGTAAACGGATTTGTGTTTGCAGCAGTTCAGAAACCGTTTCTTTGGAGAATGTAGTAATATTCCTTTCCAGCCCTAGAGACGCATATAAGAGTTAGCAGTAAGAATGGGGTATATATCCAAAGGATTATAAATCATTCTACTACAAGGACACGTGCACACGAATGTTCATTGCAGCACTGTTTACAATAGCAAAGACCTGGAACCAACCCAAATGCCCAACGATGATAGACTGGATAGGGAAAATGTGGTACATATACACCATGGAATATTATGCAGCCATCAAAAACGATGAGTTCACGTCCTTTATAGGGACATGGATGAACCTGGAAACCATCATTCTCAGCAAACTGACACAAGAGCAGAAAATCAAACACCGTATATTCTCGCTCATAGGCGGGTGTTGAACAATGAGAACACATGGACACAGGTAGGGGAGCACTACACACTGGGGTCTGTTGGGGGGAAATGGGGGAGGGGCGGGGGTGGGGAGGTGGGAAGATATAGCATGGGGAGAAATGACAGCTACAGGTGAGGGGGACGGAAGGCAGCAGCGCACACTGCCATGTGTGTACCTATGCAACAATCTTGCATGTTCATCACATGTACCCCAAAACCTAAAATGCAATAAAAAAAAAATAAATAAAAATAAAAATAAAAAAAAACATAAAAAAAAAAGAATGGGTTTAAAACACAGAAGACCCACGTCGTACAAAGTGATCTCCTGTGTGTTGGTTCCTTTTAGGAAGTTGCATCTATGTTTAGAATCAGCGAGGTCGAAACACGTTTCTACTAAAAGCTGCGTTTGGCCATTCCAGAGTGGATTGCAGTATAGGCTGTAAAGAGAAGTACCCGGCTCTAAAACAAAAATGGAGCTATCTAGCAGAATGGTTGTCAATGTGTACATTCAACTTCCAGAGTTAAACTGATATGTGTCTGCAGCAATTCAGAAACCCTTTCTTTGGAGAATGTAGAAACAGTCATTTCCAGCCATAGAGACGCATACAAGAGTTAGTAGTAAGAATGCTTTTAAAACACAAATGACCCGCTTCGTACAAACAGATCTGCTGTGTGTTGGTTCCCTTCAGGAAGTTGCATCTATGTTTAGATTCAGCGAGGTAGAAACACGTTTCTTCTAAAAGCTGCGTTTGGACATTCCAGAGTGGATGGGAGTACAGGCTGTAAAGAGAAAAACCTTGCTCTAAAACAAAAACGGAGCTATCTAGCAGAATGGTTGTCAATGTGTCCATTCAGCTTCCAGAGTTAAATTTATTTGTGTTTGCAGCAGTTCAGAAACCCTTTCTTTGGAGAATGTAGAAACAGTCATTTCCAGTCGTAGAGACACATACAAGGGTTAGCCGTAAGAATGCATTTTAAACACAGAAGACCCGCTTCCTATAAACTGATCTGCTGTGTGTTGGTTCCTTTTAGGAAGTTGCATCTATGTTTAGAATCAGCGAGGTAGAAACACGTTTCTCTAAAAGCTGCGTTTGCATGTTCCAGAGTAGATGGCAGTACAGGCTGTAAAGAGAAGTACCTTGTTCTAAAACAAAAATGGAGCTATGTAGCAGAATGGTTGTCACTGTGTACATTCAACTTCCTGAGTTAAACTGATGTATGTTTGCAGCAGTTCAGAAACCCTTTCTTTGGAGAATGCAGAAACAGTCATTTGCAGCCATAGAGACGCATAGAAGAGTTAGCAGGAAGAATGCGTTTAAAACACAGAAGACCCGCTTCGTACAAACTGATCTGCTGTGTGTTGGTTCCTTTCTGGAAGTTGCATCTATGTTTAGATTCAGTGAGGTAGAAACACTTTTCTTCTAAAAGCTGCGTTTGGACATTCTAGAGTGGATAGCACTACAGGCTTTAAAGAGAACTACCTGGCTCTAAAACAAAAATGGAGCTATCTAGCAGAATGGTTGTCAATGTGTGCATTCAACTTACAGAGCTAAACTGATGGGTGTTTGCAGCAGTTCAGAAACCCTTTCTTTGGAGAATGCAGAAACAGTCATTTCCAGTCATAGAGACGCATAAAAGAGATAGCAGTAAGAATGCGTTTAAAACACAGAAGACCCGCTTGGTACAAACTGATCTGCTGTGTGTTGGTTCCTTTCAGGAAGTTGTATCTATGTTTAGATTCAGTGAGGTAGAAACACGTTTCTTCTAAAAGGTGCGTTTGGACTTTCCAGAGTAGATGGGAGTACAGGCTGTAAAGAGAAGTACCTTGCTCTAAAACAAAAACGAGGCTATCTAGCAGAATGGTTGTCTACGTGTGCATTCACCTTTCAGAATTAAACTGATGTGTGTTTGCAGCAGTTCAGAAACCCTTTCTTTGGAGAATGTAAAAACAGTCATTTCCAGCCGTAGAGACGCATACAAGTGTTAGCAGTAAGAATGCGTTTAAAAGACAGAAGACCCACTTCATACAAACTTATCTGCTGTGTGTTGGTTCCTTTTAGGAAGTTGCATCTATGTTTAGATTCAGTGAGGTAGAAACACGTTTCTTCTAAAAGCTGCGTTTGGACTTTCCAGAGTAGATGGGAGTACAGGCTGTAAAGAGAAGTACCTTGCTCTAAAACAAAAACGGAGCTATCTAGCAGAATGGTTGTCTACATGTGCATTCACCTTTCGGAGTTAAACTGATGTGTGTTTGCAGCAATTCAGAAACCCTTCCCTTGGAGAATGTAGGAACAGTCATTTCCAGACATGGAGACGCATACAAGAGTTAGCAGTAAGAATGCGTTTAAAACGCAGAAGACCCGCTTCGTACAAACTGATCTGCTGTGTGTTGGTTCCTTTTAGGAAGTTGCATCTATGTTTAGATTCAGCGAGTTAGAAACACGTTACTTCTAAAAGCTGCGTTTTGACATTCCAGACTGGATGGGAGTACAGGCTCTAAAGAGAAGTACTTTGCTCTAAAAAAAAAACGGAGATATCTAGCAGAATGGTTGTAAATGTGTGCATTCAACTTCTGGAGATAAACTGATGTGTGTTTGCAGCAGTTCAGAAACCCTTTCTTTGGAGAATGTAGAAACAGTCACTTCCAGCCATAGAGACGCATACAAGAGTTAGCAGTAAGAATGCGTTTAAAAACAGAAGACCCGCTTTGCACAAACTGATCTGCTGTGCGTTGGTTCCTTTTAGGAAGTTGCATCTATGTTTAGATTCAGCGAAGTAGAAACACGTTACTTCTAAAAGCTGCGTTTTGACATTCCAGACAGGATGGGAGAACAGGCTGTAAAGAGAAGTACCTTGCTCTAAAACAAAAACAGAGCTATCTAGCAGAATGTTTGTCAATGTGTGCATTCAACTTACAGAGCTAAACTGATGTGTGTTTGCAGCAGTTCAGAAACCCTTTCTTTGGAGAATGCAGAAACAGTCATTTCCAGTCATAGAGATGCATAAAAGAGATAGCAGTAAGAATGCGTTTAAAACACAGAAGACCCGCTTGGTACAAACTGATCTGCTGTGTGTTGGTTCCTTTCAGGAAGTTGTATCTATGTTTAGATTCAGTGAGGTAGAAACACGTTTCTTCTAAAAGCTGCGTTTCGACTTTCCAGAGTAGACGGGAGTACAGGCTGTAAAGAGAAGTACCTTGGTCTAAAACAAAAACAGAGCTATCTAGCAGAATGGTTGTCAATGTGTGCATTCAACTTACAGAGCTAAACTGATGTGTTTTTGCAGCAGTTCAGAAACCCTTTCTTTGGAGAATGTAGAAAAAGTCATTTCCTGCAATAGAGACGCATACAAGATTTAGCAGTAAGAATGCGTTTAAAACACAGAAGACCCGCTTCGTACAAACTGATCTGCTGTGTGTTGGTTCCTTTCAGGAAGTTGCATCTATGTTTAGATTCAGCGAGGTAGAAACACTTTTCTTCTAAAACCTGCGTTGGGACATTCCAGAGTAGATGGGAGTACAGGCTGTAAAGAGAAGTACCTTGCTCTAAAACAAAAACGGAGCTATCTAGCAGAATGGTTGTAAATGTGTTCATTCAACTTTCAGAGTTAAACTCATGCGTGTTAGCAGCAGTTCATAAACCCTTTCTTTGGAGAATGTAGAAACAGTCATTTCCAGCCATAGAGACGCATATCAGTTAGTAGTAGGAATGCGTTTAAAACACAGAATACCTGCTTCGTACAAACTGATCTGCTGTGTGTTGGTTTTTTTTAGGAAGTTGCATCTATATTTAGATTCAGCGAGGTAGAAACACGTTACTCCTAAAAGCTGCGTTTTGACATTCCAGACTGGATGGGAGTACAGGCTGTAAAGAGAAGTACCTTGCTCTAAAACAAAAATGGAGCTATCTAGCAGAATGGTTGTCAATGTGTGCATTCAACTTACAGAGCTAAACTGATGTGTGTTTGCAGCAGTTCAGAAACCCTTTCTTTGGAGAATGTAGAAACAGTCATTTCCAGCCATAGAGACGCATACAAGAGTTAGCAGTAAGAATGCGTTTAAAACACAGAAGACCCGCTTGGTACAAACTGATTTGCTGTGTGTTGGTTCCTTTTAGTAAGTTGCATCTATGTTTAGTATCAGCGAGGTAGAAACACGTTTCTTCTAAAAGCTGCGTTTTTACATTCCAGAGTGGATGGGAGTACAGGCTGTAAATAGAAGTACCTTGCTCTAAAACAAAAACGGAGCTATCTAGCAGAATGGTTGTCAATATGTGGATTCGACTTACAGAGCTAAACTGATGTGTGTTTGCAGCAGTTCGGAAACCCTTTCTTTGGAGAAAGTAGAAACAGTCATTTCCAGCCATAGAGATGCATACAAGAGTTAGCAGTAAGAATGCGTTTAAAACACAGAAGACCCGCTTCGTACAAACTGACCTGCTGCGTGTTGGTTATTTTCAGGAAGTTGCATCTATTTTTAGATTCAGCGAGGTAGAAACACGTTTCTTCTAAAAGCTGTGATTGGGCATTCCACAGTGGATGGGAGTACAGGCTGTAAAGAGAAGTACCTTGCCCTAAAACAAAATCGGAGCTATCTTGCAGAATGGTTGTCAATGTGTGCATTCAACTTCCAGAGTTAAACTGATGTGTGTTTGCAGCAGTTCAGAAACCCTTTCTTTGGAGAATGTAGAAATAGTCCTTTCCAGCCCTAGAGACGCATATAAGAGTTAGCAGTAAGAATGGGTTTAAAACACAGAAGATCCGCTTCGTAGAAAGAAATCTGCTGTGTGTTGGTTCCTTTTAGGAATTTGCATCTATGTTTAGAATCAGCGAGGTAAAAGCACGTTTCTACTAAAGCTGCGTTTGGACATTCCAGAGTAGATGGCAGTACAGGCTTTAAAGGGAAGTACCTTGCTCTAAAACAAAAACGGAGCTACATAGCAGAATGTTTGTCAATGTGTGGATTCAACTTACAGAGGAAAACTGATGTGTGTTTGCAGGAGTTCAGAAACCCTTTCTTTGGAGAATGTAGAAACAGTCATGTCCAGCCATAGAGACACATACAAGAGTTAGCAGTAAGTATGCTTTTAAAAAACAAAAACCCGCTTCCTACAAACTGATCTGCTGTGTGATGGTTCCTTTCAGGAAGTTGCATCTATGTTTAGATTCAGCGAGTTAGAAACACGTTTCTTCTAAAAGCTGTGTTTGGACATTCCAGAGTGGATGGCAGTACAGGCTGTAAAGACAAAAACCTTGCTCTAAAACAAAAACGGAGCTATCTAACAGAATGGTTGTCAATGTGTGCATTCAGCTTCCAGAGGTAAACTGATATATGTTTACAACAGATCAGAAACCCTATCTTTGTAGAACGTAGAAATAGTCCTTTCCAGCCCTGGAGACACATATAAGAGTTAGCAGTAAGAATGGGTTTAAAACACGGAAGATCCGCTTCGTACATACTGATCTGCTGTGTGTTGGTTCCTTTTAGTAAGTTGCATCTATGTTTAGAATCAGCGAGCTCGAAACACGTTTCTTCTAAAAGCTGCGTTTGGACATTCCAGAGTGCATGGCAGTACAGGCTGTAAAGAGAAGTACCTTCCTCTAAAACAAAAACGGCGCTATCTAGCAGAATGGTTGTCAATGTGTGGATTCAACTTACAGAGGTAAACGGATTTGTGTTTGCAGCAGTTCAGAAACACCTTCTTTGGAGAATATAGTTATAGTCCTTTCCAGCCCTAGAGACCCTTATAAGAGTTAGCATTAAGAATGGGATTAAAACACAGAAGACCCACTTCGTACAAACTGATCTGCTGTGTGTTGGTTTCTTTTAGGAAGTTGCATCTATGTTTACAATCAGCGAGGTAGAAACACGTTTCTACTAAAAGCTGCGTTTGGACATTCCAGAGTGGATTGCAGTACAGGCTGTAAAGAGAAGTACCTTGCTCTAAAACAAAAATGGAGCTATCTAGCAGAATGGTTGTCAATGTGTACATTCAACTTCCAGAGTTAAACTGATGTATATTTGCAGCAGTTCAGAAACCCTTTCTTTGGAGAATGTAGAAACAGTCATTTCCAGCCATAGAGACGCATACAAGAGTTAGCCGTAAGAATGCCTTTAAAACACAGAAGACCCGCTTGGTACAAACTGATCTGCTCTTTGTTGGTTCCTTTTAGGAAGTTGCATCTATGTTTAGAATCAGCGAGGTAGAAACACGTTTCTTCTAAAAGCTGTGTTTGGACATTCCAGAGTGGATGGCTGTACAGGCTGTAAAGAGAAGTACCTTGCTCTAAAACAAAAACTGAGCTTTCTTCCAGAATGGTTGTCAATGTGTGTATTCAACTTACAGAGCTAAACTGATGTGTGTTTGCAGCAGTTCAGAAACCCTTTCTTTGGAGAATGTAGAAACAGTAATTTCCAGCCATAGAGAAGAATACCAGAGTTAGCAGTAAGAATGCGTTTAAAACACAGAAGACCCGCTTCGTACAAACTGATCTGCTGTGTGTTGGTTCCTTTTAGGAAGTTGCACCTATGTTTAAAATCAGCGTGGTAGAAACACGTTTCTTCTAAAAGCTGTGTTTGGACATTCCAGAGTGCATGGCAGTACAGGCTGTAAAGAGAAGTACCTTGCTCTAAAACAAAAACGGATCTATCTAGCAGAATGGTTATCAATGTGTGGATTCAACTTACAGAGGTAAACTGATGTGTGTTTGCAGCAGTTCAGAAACCATTTCTTTGGAGAATGTAGAAACAGTCATTTCCAGCCATAGAGACGCATACAAGAGTTAGTAGTAAGAATGCGTTTAAAACACAGAAGACCCGTTTCGTACAAACTGATCTGCTGTGTGTTGGTTCCTTTCAGGATGTTGCCTCTATGTTTAGATTCAGTGAGGTAGAAACACGATTCTTCTAAAAGCTGCGTTTGGACATTCCAGAGTGGATGGCAGTACTGGCTGTAAAGAGAAGTACCTTGCTCTACAACAAAAATGGAGCTATCTAGCAGAATGGTTGTCAATGTGGGCATTCAACTTCCAGAGTTAAACTGATTTATGTTAGCGGCAGTTCAGAAACCCTTTCTTTGGAGAATGTAGAAAAAGTCATTTCCAGCAATAGAGACGCATACAAGAGTTTGCAGTAAGAATGCGTTTTAAACACAGAAGACCCGCTTCGTAGAAACAGATCTGCTGTGTGTTGGTACCTTTCAGGAAGTTGCATCTATGTTTAGAATCAGCGAGGAAGAAACACGTTTCTTCTAAAAGCTGCGTTTGGACATTCCAGAGTGGATGGGAGTACAGGCTGTAAAGAGAAAAACCTTGCTCTAAAACAGAAACCGAGCTATCTAGCAGAATGGTTGTCAATGTGTGCATTCAGTTCCAGAGTTAAACTGATGTGTTTTTGCTGCAGTTCAAAAACCCTTTCTTTGGAGAACGTAGAAATAGTCCTTTCCAGCCCTGGAGACGCATATAAGAGTTAGCAGTAAGAATGGGTTTAAAACACAGAAGAACCACTTCGTACAAACTGATGTGCTGTGTGTTGGTTCCTTTTAGGAAGTTGCATCTATGTTTAGAATCAGCGAGGTAGAAACACGTTTCTTCTAAAAGCTGCGTTTGGACATTCCAGAGTGGATGGCTGTACAGGCTGTAAAGAGAAGTATTATGCTCTAATACAAAAACGGTTCTTTCTACCAGAATGGTTGTCAATGTGTGGATTCAACTTACAGAGCTAAACTGATGTGTGTTTGCAGCAGTTCAGAAACCCTTTCTTTGGAGAATGTAGAAACAGTCATTTCCAGCCATAGAGACGCATACAAGGGTTTGCAGTAAGAATGCCTTTAAAACACAGAAGACCCGCTTGGTACAAACTGAAATGCTGTGTGTTGGTTCCTTTTAGGAAGACGCATCTATGTTTAGAATCAGCGAGGTAGAAACACGTTTCTTCTAAAAGCTGCGTTTGGACATCGCAGAGTGGATGGCTGTACAGGCTGTAAATAGAAGTACCTTGCTCTAAAACAAAAACGGAGCTATCAAGTAGAATGGTTTTCAATGTGTGGATTCAACTTACAGAGCTAAACTGATGTGTGTTTGCAGCAGGTCAGAAACCCTTTCCTTGGAGAATGTAGAAACAGTCATTTCCAGCCATAGAGACGCATACAAGAGTTAGTAGTAAGAATCGGTTTAAAACACAGAAGACCCGCTTCGTACAAACTGATCTGCTGTGTGTTGGTTCCTTTCAGGAGGTTGCATCTATGTTTAGATTCAGTGAGGTAGAAACACGTTTCTTCTAAAAGCTGCGTTTGGACATTCCAAAGTGGATGGCTGTACAGGTTGTAAAGAGAAGTACCTTGCTCTAAAACCAAAGCGGAGCTTTCTACCAGAATGGTTGTCAATGTGTAGATTCAGCTTACAGAGCTAAACTGATGTGTGTCTGCAGCAGTTCAGAAACCCTTTCTTGGAGAATGTAGAAATAGTCCTTTCCAGCCCTAGAGACGCATATAACAGTTAGTAGTAAGAATGGGTTTAAAACACAGAAGACCCGCTTCGTACAAACTGATCTGCTGTGTGTTGGTTCCTTTTAGGAACTTGCACCTATGTTTAGAATCAGCGAGGTAGAAACACGTTTCTTCTAAAAGCTGCGTTTGGACATTCCAGAGTGCATGGCAGTACAGGCTGTATACAGAAGTACCTTGCTCTAAAACAAAAACGGAGCTATCTAGCAGAAAGGTTGTCAATGTGTACATTCAACATCCAGAGTTAAACTGATGTATATTTGCAGCAGTTCACAAACCCTTTCTTTGGAGAACGTAGAAACAGTCACTTCCAGCCATAGAGACGCATACAAGAGTTAGTAGTAAGAATGCGTTTAAAACACAGAAGACCCGCTTCGTAAAAACTGATCTGCTGTGTGTTGGTTCCTTTCAGGAAGTTGCATCTATGTTTAGAATCATCGAGGTAGAAACACGTATTTTCTAAAAGCTGCGTTTGGACATTCCAGAGTGGATGGGTGTACAGGCTGTAAATAGAATTACCGTGCTCTAAAACAAAAACAGAGCTATCTAGCAGAATGGTTGTCAATGTGTTCATTAAACTTCCAGAGTTAAACTGATGGCTGTTTGCAGCAGTTCAGAAACCCTTTCTTTGGAGAATGTAGTAAAAGTCATTTCCAGACATGGAGACGCATACAAGAGTTAGTAGTAAGAATGATTTTAAAACACAAAAGAACTGCTTCGTAAAAACTGATCTGCTGTGTGTTGGTTCCTTTCAGGAAGTTGCATCTATGTTTAGATTCAGTGAGGTAGAACCACGTTTCTTCTAAAAGCTGCGTTTGGACATTCCAGAGTGGATGGGAGTACAGGCTGTAAAGAGAAAAACCTTGCTCTAAAACAAAAACGGAGCCATCTAGCAGAATGGTTGTCAATGTGTCCATTCAGCTTCCAGAGTTAAACTGATTTGTGTTTGCAGCAGTTCAGAAACCCTTTCTTTGGAGAATGTAGAAATAGTCCTTTCCAGCCCTAGAGACGCATATAAGAGTTAGCAGCAAGAATGGGTTTAAAACACAGAAGACCCGCTGCGTACAAACTGATCTGCTGTGTGTTGGTTCCTTTTAGGAAGCTACATCGATGTTTATAATCAGCGAGGTAGAAACACGTTTCTTCTAAAAGCTGCGTTTGGACATTCCAGAGTGGATGGCTGTACAGGCTGTAAAGAGAAGTACCGTGCTCTAAAACAAAAACGGTGCTTTCTACCAGAATGGTTGTCAATGTGTGGATTCAACTTACAGAGCTAAACTGATGTGTGTTTGCAGCAGTTCAGAAACCCTTTCCTTGGAGAATGTAGAAACAGTCATTTCCTGCCATAGAGACGCATAAAAGAGTTAGTAGTAAGAATGGGTTTAAAAAAGAGAAGACCCGCTTCGTACAAACTGATCTGGTGTGTGTTGGTTCCTTTAAGGAAGTTGCATCTATGTTTAGATTCAGCGAGTTAGAAACACGTTTCTTCTAAAAGCTGCGTTTGGACATTCCAGCGTGGATGGCAGTACAGTCTGCAAAGAGAAGTACCTGGCTCTAAAACAAAAATGGAGCTTTCTAGCAGAGTGGTTGTCAATGTGTCCATTCAACTTACAGAGCTAAACTGACGTGTGTTTGCAGCAGTTCAGAAACCCTTTCTTTGGAGAGTGTAGAAACAGTCATTTCCAGCCATAGAGACACATACAAGAGTTAGCGGTAAGAATGCATTTAAAACACAGAAGACCCGCTTCGTACAAACTGATCTGCTGTGTGTTCGTTCCTTTTAGGAAGTTGCATCTATGTTTAGAATCAGCGAGGTAGAAACAGGTTTCTTATAAAAGCTGCGTTTGGACATTCCAGAGTGGATGGCTGTACAGGCTGTAAAGAGAAGTACCTTGCTCTAAAACAAAAACGGAGCTTTCTACCAGAATGGTTGTCAATGTGTGGATTCAACTTACAGAGGTAAACTGATGTGTGTTTGCAGCAGTTCAGAAACCCTTTCTTTGGAGAATGTAGAAACAGTCATTTCCAGCCATAGAGACGCATACAAGAGTTAGCAGTAAGAATGCGTTTAAAACACAGAAGATCCGCTTGGAACAAACTGATCTGCTGTGTGTTGGTTCCTTTCAGGAAGTTGCATCTATGTTTAGATTCAGTGAGGTAGAAACACGTTTCTTCTAAAAGCTGCGTTTGGAGATTCCAGAGTGGATGGGAGTACAGGCTGTAAAGAGAAGTACCTGCCTCTAAAACAAAAATGGAGCTATCTAGCAGAATGGTTGTCAATGTGTGCATTCAACTTACAGAGCTAAACTGATGTGTGTTTGCAGCAGTTCAAAAAGGCTTTCTTTGGAGAAATTAGAAACAGTCATTTCCAGCCGTAGAGACACATACAAGAGTTAGCAGTAAGAATGCGTTTAAAACACAGAAGACCCGCTTCGTACAAACTGATCTGCTGTGTGTTGGTTCCTTTTAGGAAGTTGCATCTATGTTTAGAATCAGCGAGGTAGAAACACGTTTCTTCTAACAGATGCGTTTGGACATTCCAGAGTGGATGGCAGTACAGGCTGTAAAGAGAAGTACCTTGCTCTAAAACAAAAATGGAGCTATCTAGCAGAATGGTTGTCAATGTGTCGTTTCAAATTATAGAGCTAAACTGATGTGTGTTTGCAGCAGTTCAGAAACCCATTCTTTGGAAAATGTAGAAACAGTCATTTCCAGTCTTAGAGACGCATCCAAGATTTAGCAGTAAGAATGCGTTTAAAACACAGAAGACGCGCTTCGTACAAACTAATCTGCTGTGTGTTGGTTCCTTTCAGGAAGTTGCATCTATGTTTAGAATCAGCGAGTTAGAAACACGTTTTTTCTAAAACCTGTGTTTGGACATCCCAGAGTGGATGGCTCCACAGGCTGTAAAGAGAAGTACCTTGCTCTAAAACAAAAACGGAGCTATATAGCAGAATGGTTGTCATTGTGTGGATTCAACTTACAGAGCTAAACTGATGTGTGCTTGCGGCAGTTCAGAAGCCCTTTCTTTGCAGAATGTAGAAACAGTCATTTCCAGCTATAGAGACGCATACAAGAGTTTGCAGTAAGAATGCGTTTAAAACACAGAAGACCCGCTTTGTACAAACAGATCTGCTGTGTGTTGGTTCCTTTCAGGAAGTTGCATCTATGTTTAGATTCAGCGAGGTAGAAACACTTTTCTTCTAAAAGCTGCGTTTGGACATTCCAAAGTGGATGGGAATACAGGCTGTAAAGAGAAGTACCTTGCTCTATTACAAAAACGGAGCTATCAAGCAGAATGGTTGTCAATGTGTCCATTCAGCTTCCAGAGTTAAACTGATTTGTGTTTGCAGCTGTTCAAAACCCTTTCTTTGGAGAATGTAGAAATAGTCCTTTCCAGCCCTAGAGACGCATATAAGAGTTAGCAGTAAGAATGGGTTTAAAACACAGAAGACCCGCTGCGTACAAACTGATCTGCTGTGTGTTGGTTCCTTTTAGGAATTTGCATCTACGTTTAGAATCAGCGAGGTAGAAACACGTTTCTTCTAAAAGCTGCGTTTGGACATTCCAGTTTGCATGGCTGTACAGGCTGTAAAGAGAAGTACTTTGCTCTAAAACAAAAACGGAGCTATCTACCAGAATAGTTGTCAATGTGTGGATTCAACTTACAGAGCTAAAATGATGTTTGTTTGCAGCAGTTCAGAAACCCTTTCTTTGGAGAATGTAGAAACAGTCATTTCCAGCCATAGAGACGCATACAAGAGTTAGCAGTAAGAATGCGTTTGAAACACAGAAGACCCGCTTCGTACAAACTGATCTGCTGTGTGTTGGTTCCTTTTAGGAAGTTGCATCTATGTTTAGAATCAGCGAGGTAGAAACACGTTTCATCTAAAAACTGCGTTTGGACATTCCAGAGTGTATGGCTGTACAGGCTGTAAAGAGAAGTACCTTGCTCTAAAACAAAAACGGAGCTTTCTACCAGAATGGTTGTGAATGTGTGGATTCAACTTACAGAGCTAAACTGATGTGTGTTTGCAGCAGTTCAGAAACCCTTTCCTTGGAGAATGTAGAAACAAACATTTCCTGCCATAGAGACGCATACAAGAGTTAGTAGTAAGAATGGGTTTAAAACAGAGAAGACCCGCTTCGTACAAACTGATCTGCTGTGTGTTGGTTCCTTTAAGGAAGTTGCATCTATGTTTAGATTCAGCGAGTTAGAAACACGTTTCTTCTAAAAGCTGCGTTTGGACATTCCAGCGTGGATGGCAGTACAGTCTGCAAAGAGAAGTACCTGGCTCTAAAACAAAAATGGAGCTTTCTAGCAGAGTGGTTGTCAATGTGTCCATTCAACTTACAGAGCTAAACTGACGTGTGTTTGCAGCAGTTCAGAAACCCTTTCTTTGGAGAATGTAGAAACTGTCATTTCCAGCCATAGAGACACATACAAGAGTTAGCGGTAAAAATGCGTTTAAAACACAGAAGACCCGCTTCGTACAAACTGATCTGCTGTGTGTTGGTTCCTTTTAGGAAGTTGCATCTATGTTTAGAATCAGCGAGGTAGAAACAGGTTTCTTCTAAAACCTGCGTTTGGACATTCCAGAGTGGATGGCTGTACAGGCTGTAAAGAAAAGTACCTTGCTCTAAAACAAAAACGGAGCTTTCTACCAGAATGGTTGTCAATGTGTGGATTCAACTTACAGAACTAAAATGATGTTTGTTTGCAGCAGTTTAGAAACCCTTTCTTTGGAGAATGTAGAAACAGTCATTTCCAGCCATAAAGACGCATACAAGAGTTAGCAGTAAGAATGCGTTTGAAACACAGAAGACCCGCTTCGTACAAACTGATCTGCTGTGTGTTGGTTCCTTTTAGGAAGTTGCATCTATGTTTAGAATCAGCGAGGTAGAAACACGTTTCTTCTAAAAGCTGTGTTTGGACATTCCAGATTGCATGGCTGTACAGGCTGTAAAGAGAAGTACTTTGCTCTAAAACAAAAACGGAGCTTTCTAGCAGAATGGTTGTCAATGTGTGCATTCAAATTAAAGAGCTAAACTGATGTGTGTTTGCAGCAGTTCAGAAACCCTTTCTTTGGAGAATGTAGAAACTGTCATTTCCAGTCGTAGAGACACATACAAGGGTTAGCAATAAGAATGCATTTCAAAAACAGAAGACCCGCTTCGTATAAACTGATCTGCTGTGTGTTGGTTCCTTTTAGGAAGTTGCATCTATGTTTAGAATCAGCGAGGTAGAAACACGTTTCTTCTAAAAGCTGCGTTTGGACATTCCAGAGTGGATGGCAGTACAGTCTGTAAGGAGAAGTACCTTGCTCTAAAACAAAAATGGAGCTATCTAGCAGAATGGTTGTCAATGTGGGCATTCAAATTCCAGAGATAAACTGATTTATGTTAGCGGCAGTTCAGAAACCCTTTCTTTGGAGAATGTAGAAACAGTCTTTTCCAGCCATAGAGACGCATACAAGAGTTTGCAGTAAGAATGCGTTTAAAACACAGAAGACCCGCTTGGTAGAAACTGCTCTGCTGTGTGCTGGTTCCTTTCAGGAAGTTGCATCTATGTTTAGATTCAGCGAGGTAGAAACACGTTTCTTCTAAAAGCTGCGCTGGGACATTCCAGAGTAGATGGGAGTACAGGCTGTAAAGAGAAGTACCTTACTCTAAAAAAAAAACAGAGCTATCTAGCAGAATGGTTGTCTACGTGTGCATTCAGCTTTCAGAGATAAACTGATGTGTGTTTGCAGCAGTTCAGAAACCCTTTCTTTGGAGAATGTAGAAACAGTCATTTCCAGCCATAGAGACACATACAAGAGTTAGTAGTAAGAATGCGTTTAAAACACAGAATACCCGCTTCATACAAACTGATCTGCTGTGTGTTGGTTCCTTTCAGGAAGTTGCATCTATGTTTAGATTCAGCGAGGTAGAAAAACGTTACTTCTAAAAGCTGCGTTTTGACTTTCCAGACTGGATGGGAGTACAGGCTGTGAAGAGATGTACTTTGCTCTAAAACAAAAACGGAGCTATCCAGCAGAATGGTTGTCAATGTGTGCATTCAGCTTCTGGAGTTAAACTGATGTGTGTTTGCAGCAGTTCAGAAACCCTTTCTTTGGAGAATGTAGAAACAGTCATTTCCAGCCATAGAGACGCATACAAGAGTTAGCAGTAAGAATGCGTTTAAAACACATGAAACCTGCTTCGTACAAACTGATCTGCTGTGCGTTGGTTCCTTTTAGGAAGTTGCATCTATGTTTAGAATCAGCCAGGTAGAAAAACGTTTCTTCCGAAAGCTGTGTTTGGACATTCCAGAGTGGATGGCAGTACAGGCTGTAAAGAGAAGTACCTTGCTCTAAAACAAAAATGGAGCTATCCAGCAGAAAGGTTGTCAATGTGTGCATTCAACGTACAGAGCTAAACTGATGTGTGTTTGCAGCAGTTCAGAAACCCTTTCTTTGGAGAACGTAGAAACAGTCATTTCCAGCCATAGAGACGTATACAAGACTTAGCAGGAAGAATGCGTTTAAAACACAGAAGACCCGCTTCGTACAAACTAATCTGCTGTGTGTTGGTTCCTTTCAGGAAGTTGCATCTGTGTTTAGAATCAGTGAGGTAGAAACACGTTTCTACTAAAAGCTGCGTTTGGACATTCCAGAGTGGATGGCAGTACAGGTTGTAAAGAGAAGTACCTTTCTCTAAAACAAAAACGGAGCTATCTAGCAGAATGGTTGTCAATGTGTGGATTTTACTTACAGAGCTAAACTGATGTGTGTTTGCAGCAGTTCTGAAACCCTTTCTTTGGAGAATGTAGAAACAGTCATTTCCAGCCATAGAGACGCATATAAGAGTTCCCAGTAAGAATGCGTTTATATCACAGAAGACCCAGTTGGTACAAACTGATCTGCTGTTTGTTGGTTCCTTTTAGGAAGTTGCATCTATGTTTAGAATCAGGGAGGAAGCAACACGTTTCTCTAAAAGCTGCGTTTGCACATTCCAGAGTGGATGGCAGTACAGGCTGTAAAGAGAAGTACCTTTCTCTAAAACAAAAACGGAGCTATCTAGCAGAATGTTTGTCAATGTATGGATTCAACATACAGAGCTAAACTGATGTGTGTTTGCAGCAGTTCAGAAACCCTTTCTTTGGAGAATGTAGAAACAGTCATTTCCAGCCATAGAGACGCATACAAGAGATAGCAGTAAGAATGCGTTTAAAAAACAGAAGACCCGCTTCGTACAAACTGATCTGCTGTGTGTTGGTTCGTTTCAGGAAGTTGTATCTATGTTTAGATTCAGCGAGGTAGAAACACGTTTCTTCTAAAAGCTGCGTTTGGACTTTCCAGAGTGGATGGGAGTACAGGCTGCAAAGAGAAGTACCGTGCTCTAAAACAAAAACAGAGCTATCTAGCAGAATGGTTGTCAATACGGTCATTCAGCTTCCAGAGTTAAACTGATTTGTGTTTGCAGCAGTTCAGAAACCCTTTCTTTGGAGAATATAGAAATAGTCCTTTCCAGCCCTAGAGACGCATATAAGAGTTAGCAGTAAGAATGGGTTTAAAACACAGAAGACCCGCTGCGTACAAACTGATCTGCTGTGTGTTGGTTCCTTTTAGGAAGTTACATCTATGTTTAGAATCAGCGAGGTAGAAACACGTTTCTTCTAAAAGCTGCGTTTGGACATTCCAGATTGCATGGCTGTACAGGCTGTAAAAAGAAGTACTTTGCTCTAAAACAAAAACGGAGCTTTCTAGCAGAATGGTTGTCAATGTGTGCATTCAAATTACAGAGCTAAACTGATGTGTGTTTGCAGCAGTTCAGAAACCCTTTCTTTGGAGAATGTAGAAACTGTCATTTTTACTCGTAGAGACACATACTAGGGTTAGCAATAAGAATGCATTTAAAACACAGAAGACCCGCTTCGTATAAACTGATCTGCTGTGTGTTGGTTCCTTTTAGGAAGTTGCATCTATGTTTAGAATCAGCGAGGTAGAAACACGTTTCTACTAAAAGCTGCGTTTGGACATTCCAGAGTGGATGGCAGTACAGGTTGTAAAGAGAAGTACCTTTCTCTAAAACAAAAACGGAGCTATCTAGCAGAATGGTTATCAATGTGTGGATTCAACTTACAGAGCTAAACTGACGTGTGTTTGCGGCAGTTCAGAAACACTTTCTTTGGAGAATGTAGAAACAGTCATTTCCAGCCATAGAGAAGCATACAAGAGTTAGCAGTAAGAATGCGTTTAAAGCACAGAAGACCCACTTGGTACAAACTGATCTGCTGTTTGTTGGTTCCTTTTAGGAAGTTGCATCTATGTTTAGAATCAGTGAGGAAGCAACACGTTTCTCTAAAACCTGCGTTTGCACATTTCAGAGTGGATGGCAGTACAGGCTGTAAAGAGAAGTACCTTGCTCTAAAACAAAAATGGAGCTATCTAGCCGAATGGTTGTCAATGTGTTCATTCAACTTCCTGAGTTAAACTGATGTATGTTTGCAGCAGTTCAGAAACCCTTTCTTTGGAGAATGTAGAAACAGTCATTTCCAGCCATAGAGACGTATACAAGAGTTAGCAGGAAGAATGCGTTTAAAACACAGAAGACCCGATTCGTACAAACTAATCTGCTGTGTGTTGGTTCCTTTCAGGAAGTTGCATCTATGTTTAGAATCAGTGATTTAGAAACACGTTTCTACAAAAACTGCGTTTGGACATTCCAGAGTGGATGGCAGTACAGGTTGTAAAGAGAAGTACCTTTCTCTAAAACAAAAACGGAGCTATCTAGCAGAATGGTTGTCAATGTGTGGATTCAACTTATAGAGCTAAACTGATGTGTGTTTGCAGCAGTTCAGAAACCCTTTCTTTGGAGAATATAGAAACAGTAATTTCCAGCCATAGAGACGCATACAAGAGATAGCAGTAAGAATGCGTTTAAAACACAGAAGACCCGCTTGGTACAAACTTATCTGCTGTGTGTTGCTTCCTTTCAGGAAGTTGTATCTATGTTTAGATTCAGCGAGTTAGAAACACGTTTCTTCTAAAAGCTGCGTTTGGACATTCCAAAGTGAATGGGAGTACAGGCTGTAAAGAGAAGTACCTTGCTCTAAAACAAAAATGGAGCTATCCAGTAGAATGGTTGTCAATGTGTGCATTCAACTTACAGAGCTAAACTGATGTGTGTTTGCAGCAGTTCAGAAACCCTTTCTTTGGAGAATATAGAAACAGTCATTTCCAGGAATAGAGAGGCACACAAGAGTTAGCAGTAAGAATGTGTTCAAAACAAAGAAGGCCCGCTTCGTACAAACTGATCTGCTGTGTGTTGTTTACTTATAGGAAGTTGCATCTATTTTTAGAATCAGGGAGGTAGAAACACGTTTCTACTAAAAGCTGCGTTTGGACATTCCAAAGTGGATGGCAGAACAGGTTGTAAAGAGAAGTACCTTTCTCTAAAACAAAAACGGAGCTATCTAGCAGAACGGTTGTCAATGTGTGGATTCAACTTACAGAGCTAAACTGATGTGTGTTTGCAGCAGTTCAGAAACCCTTTCTTTGGAGAATGTAGAAACAGTCATTTCCAGCCATAGAGACGCATATAAGAGTTCCCAGTAAGAATGCGTTTAAATCACAGAAGACCCGCTTGGTACAAACTGATCTGCTGTTTGTTGGTTCCTTTTAGGAAGTTGCATCTATGTTTAGAATCAGGGAGGAAGCAACACGTTTCTCTAAAAGCTGCGTTTGCACATTCCAGAGTGGATGGCAGTACAGGCTGTAAAGAGAAGTACCTTTCTCTAAAACAAAAACGGAGCTATCTAGCAGAATGGTTGTCAATGTGTTCATTCAACTTCCAGAGTTAAACTGATGGGTGTTTGCAGCAGTTCAGAAACCATTTCTTTTGAGAATGTAGAAACAGTCATTTCCAGACATAGAGACGCATACAAGAGTTAGTAGTAAAAATGATTTTAAAACACAAAAGACCCGCTTCGTACAAACTGATCTGCTGTGTGTTGGTTCCGGTCAGGAAGTTGCATCTATGTTTTGATTCAGCGAGGTAGAAACACGTTTCTTCTAAAAGCTGCGTTTGAACATTACAGAGTGGATGGGAGTACAGGCTGTAAAGAGAAAAACCTTGCTCTAAAACAAAAACGGAGCTATCTAGCAGAATGGTTGTCAATGTGTCCATTCAGTTTCCAGAGTTAAACTGATTTGTGTTTGCAGCAGTTCAGAAACCCTTTCTTTGGAGAATGTAGAAATAGTCCTTTCCAGCCCTAGAGACGCATATAATAGTTAGCAGTAAGAATGGGTTTAAAACACAGAAGACCCGCTGCGTACAAACTGATCTGCTGTTTGTTGGTTCCTTTTAGGTAGTTGCATCTATGTTTAGAATCAGTGAGGAAGCAACACGTTTCTCTAAAATCTGCGTTTGCACATTTCAGAGTGGATGGCAGTATAGGCTGTAAAGAGAAGTACCTTGCTCTAAAAAAAAAATGGAGCTATCTAGCCGAATGGTTGTCAATGTGTTCAATCAACTTCCTGAGTTAAACTGATGTATGTTTGCAGCAGTTCAGAAACCCTTTCTTTGGAGAATATAGAAACAGTCATTTCCAGCCATAGAGACGTATACAAGAGTTAGCAGGAAGAATGCGTTTAAAACACAGAAGACCCGCTTCGTACAAACTAATCTGCTGTGTGTTGGTCCCTTTCAGGAAGTTGCATCTATGTTTAGAATCAGTGAGGTAGAAACACGTTTCTACTAAAAGCTGCGTTTGGACATTCCAGAGTGGATGGCAGTAAAGGTTGTAAAGAGAAGTACCTTTCTCTAAAACAAAAACGGAGCTATCTAGCAGAATGGTTGTCAATGTGTGGATTCAACTTACAGAGCTAAACTGATGTGTGTTTGCAGCAGTTCAGAAACCCTTTCCTTGGAGAATGTAGAAACAGTCATTTCCAGCCATAGAGATGCATACAAGAGATAGCAGTAAGAATGCGTTTAAAACACAGAAGACCCGCTTGGTACAAACTGATCTGCTGTGTGTTGGTTCCTTTCAGGAAGTTGTATCTATGTTTAGATTCAGCGAGGTAGAAACACGTTTCTTCTAAAAGCTGCGTTTGGACATTCCAAAGTGGATGGGAGTACAGGCTGTAAAGAGAAGTACCTTGCTCTAAAACAGTAATGGAGCTATCCAGTAGAATGGTTGTCAATGTGTGCATTCAACTTACAGAGCTAAACTGATGTGTGTTTGCAGCAGTTCAGAAACCCTTTCTTTGGAGAATGCAGAAACAGTCATTTCCAGGAATAGAGAGGCATACAAGAGTTAGCAGTAAGAATGCATTTAAAACAAAGAACACCCGCTTCGTACAAACTGATCTGCTGTGTGTTGGTTCCTTTCAGGAATTTGCATCTATGTTTAGATTCAGCGAGGAAGAAACACGTTACTTCTAAAAGCTGCGTTTGGACATTCCAGAGTAGATGGGAGTACAGGCTGTAAAGGGAAGTACCTTGCTCTAAAAAAAAAACGGAGCTATCTAGCAGAATGGTTGTCTACATGTGCATTCACCTTTCAGAGATAAACTGATATGTGTTTGCAGCAGTTCAGAAACCCTTTCTTTGGAGAATGTAGAAACAGTAATTTCCAGCCAAGGAGACGCATACAAGAGTTAGCAGTAAGAATGCGTTTAAAACACACAAGTCCCGCTTCGTAAAAACTGATCTGCTGTGTGTTGGTTCCTTTTAGGAAGTTGCATCTATGTTTAGATTCAGCGAGGTAGAAACACGTTACTTCTAGAAGCTGCGTTTTGACATTCCAGACTGGATGGGAGTACAGGCTCTAAAGAGAAGTACTTTGCTCTTAAAAAAAAACGGAGATATCTAGCAGAATGGTTGTCAATGTGTGCATTCAACTTCCGGAGGTAAACTGAGGTGTGTTTGCAGCAGTTCAGAAACCCTTTCTTTGGAGAATGTCGAAAGAGTCATTTCCAGCCATAGAGGCTCATACAAGCGTTAGCGGTAAGAATGCGTTCAAAACGCAGAAGACCCGCTTCGTACAAACTAATCTGCTGCTTGTTGGTTCCTTTCAGGAATTTTCATCTATGTTTAGATTCAGTGAGGTAGAAACACGTTTCTTCTAAAACCTGCGTTTGTACATTCCAGAGTGGATGGGAATACAGGCTGTAAAGTGAAGTACCTCGCTCTAAAACAAAAACGGAGCTATTTAGCAGAATGGTTATCAATGTGTGGATTCAACTTACAGAGCTAAACTGATGTGTGTTTGCAGCAGTTCAGAAACCCCTTCTTTGGAGAATGTAGAAACAGTCATTTCCAGCCATAGAGACGAATACAAGTGTTAGCAGTAAGAATGCGTTTAAAACAGAGAAGACCCACTTCGTACGAACTGATCTGCTGTGTGTTGGTTCCTTTTAGGAAGTTGCATCTATGTTTAGAATCAGCGAGGTAGAAACACGTTTCTACTAAAAGCTTCATTTGGACATTCCAGAGTGGATGGCAGTACAGGCTGTAAAGAGAAGTACCTTACTCTAAAAAAAAAAAAACAGAGCTATCTAGCAGAATGGTTGTCTACGTGTGCATTCAGCTTTCAGAGATAAACTGATGTGTGTTTGCAGCAGTTCAGAAACCCTTTCTTTGGAGAATGTAGAAACAGTCATTTCCAGCCATAGAGACACATACAGGAGTTTGTAGTAAGAATGCGTTTAAAACACAGAATACCCGCTTCATACAAACTGATCTGCTGTGTGTTGGTTCCTTTCAGGAAGTTGCATCTATGTTTAGATTCAGCGAGGTAGAAAAACGTTACTTCTAAAAGCTGCGTTTTGACTTTCCAGACTGGATGGGAGTACAGGCTGTGAAGAGATGTACTTTGCTCTAAAACAAAAACGGAGCTATCCAGCAGAATGGTTGTCAATGTGTGCATTCAGCTTCTGGAGTTAAACTGATGTGTGTTTGCAGCAGTTCAGAAACCCTTTCTTTGGAGAATGTAGAAACAGTCATTTCCAGCCATAGAGACGCATACAAGAGTTAGCAGTAAGAATGCGTTTAAAACACATGAGACCTGCTTCGTACAAACTGATCTGCTGTGCGTTGGTTCCTTTTAGGAAGTTGCATCTATGTTTAGAATCAGCCAGGTAGAAAAACGTTTCTTCTGAAAGCTGCGTTTGGACATTCCAGAGTGGATGGCAGTACAGGCTGTAAAGAGAAGTACCTTGCTCTAAAACAAAAATGGAGCTATCCAGCAGAAAGGTTGTCAATGTGTGCATTCAACGTACAGAGCTAAACTGATGTGTGTTTGCAGCAGTTCAGAAACCCTTTCTTTGGAGAACGTAGAAACAGTCATTTCCAGCCATAGAGACGTATACAAGACTTAGCAGGAAGAATGCGTTTAAAACACAGAAGACCCGCTTCGTACAAACTAATCTGCTGTGTGTTGGTTCCTTTCAGGAAGTTGCATCTGTGTTTAGAATCAGTGAGGTAGAAACACGTTTCTACTAAAAGCTGCGTTTGGACATTCCAGAGTGGATGGCAGTACAGGTTGTAAAGAGAAGTACCTTTCTCTAAAACAAAAACGGAGCTATCTAGCAGAATGGTTGTCAATGTGTGGATTTTACTTACAGAGCTAAACTGATGTGTGTTTGCAGCAGTTCTGAAACCCTTTCTTTGGAGAATGTAGAAACAGTCATTTCCAGCCATAGAGACGCATATAAGAGTTCCCAGTAAGAATGCGTTTATATCACAGAAGACCCAGTTGGTACAAACTGATCTGCTGTTTGTTGGTTCCTTTTAGGAAGTTGCATCTATGTTTAGAATCAGGGAGGAAGCAACACGTTTCTCTAAAAGCTGCGTTTGCACATTCCAGAGTGGATGGCAGTACAGGCTGTAAAGAGAAGTACCTTTCTCTAAAACAAAAACGGAGCTATCTAGCAGAATGTTTGTCAATGTATGGATTCAACATACAGAGCTAAACTGATGTGTGTTTGCAGCAGTTCAGAAACCCTTTCTTTGGAGAATGTAGAAACAGTCATTTCCAGCCATAGAGACGCATACAAGAGATAGCAGTAAGAATGCGTTTAAAAAACAGAAGACCCGCTTCGTACAAACTGATCTGCTGTGTGTTGGTTCGTTTCAGGAAGTTGTATCTATGTTTAGATTCAGCGAGGTAGAAACACGTTTCTTCTAAAAGCTGCGTTTGGACTTTCCAGAGTGGATGGGAGTACAGGCTGCAAAGAGAAGTACCGTGCTCTAAAACAAAAACAGAGCTATCTAGCAGAATGGTTGTCAATACGGTCATTCAGCTTCCAGAGTTAAACTGATTTGTGTTTGCAGCAGTTCAGAAACCCTTTCTTTGGAGAATGTAGAAATAGTCCTTTCCAGCCCTAGAGACGCATATAAGAGTTAGCAGTAAGAATGGGTTTAAAACACAGAAGACCCGCTGCGTACAAACTGATCTGCTGTGTGTTGGTTCCTTTTAGGAAGTTACATCTATGTTTAGAATCAGCGAGGTAGAAACACGTTTCTTCTAAAAGCTGCGTTTGGACATTCCAGATTGCATGGCTGTACAGGCTGTAAAAAGAAGTACTTTGCTCTAAAACAAAAACGGAGCTTTCTAGCAGAATGGTTGTCAATGTGTGCATTCAAATTACAGAGCTAAACTGATGTGTGTTTGCAGCAGTTCAGAAACCCTTTCTTTGGAGAATGTAGAAACTGTCATTTTTACTCGTAGAGACACATACTAGGGTTAGCAATAAGAATGCATTTAAAACACAGAAGACCCGCTTCGTATAAACTGATCTGCTGTGTGTTGGTTCCTTTTAGGAAGTTGCATCTATGTTTAGAATCAGCGAGGTAGAAACACGTTTCTACTAAAAGCTGCGTTTGGACATTCCAGAGTGGATGGCAGTACAGGTTGTAAAGAGAAGTACCTTTCTCTAAAACAAAAACGGAGCTATCTAGCAGAATGGTTATCAATGTGTGGATTCAACTTACAGAGCTAAACTGACGTGTGTTTGCGGCAGTTCAGAAACACTTTCTTTGGAGAATGTAGAAACAGTCATTTCCAGCCATAGAGAAGCATACAAGAGTTAGCAGTAAGAATGCGTTTAAAGCACAGAAGACCCACTTGGTACAAACTGATCTGCTGTTTGTTGGTTCCTTTTAGGAAGTTGCATCTATGTTTAGAATCAGTGAGGAAGCAACACGTTTCTCTAAAACCTGCGTTTGCACATTTCAGAGTGGATGGCAGTACAGGCTGTAAAGAGAAGTACCTTGCTCTAAAACAAAAATGGAGCTATCTAGCCGAATGGTTGTCAATGTGTTCATTCAACTTCCTGAGTTAAACTGATGTATGTTTGCAGCAGTTCAGAAACCCTTTCTTTGGAGAATGTAGAAACAGTCATTTCCAGCCATAGAGACGTATACAAGAGTTAGCAGGAAGAATGCGTTTAAAACACAGAAGACCCGATTCGTACAAACTAATCTGCTGTGTGTTGGTTCCTTTCAGGAAGTTGCATCTATGTTTAGAATCAGTGAGGTAGAAACACGTTTCTACAAAAACTGCGTTTGGACATTCCAGAGTGGATGGCAGTACAGGTTGTAAAGAGAAGTACCTTTCTCTAAAACAAAAACGGAGCTATCTAGCAGAATGGTTGTCAATGTGTGGATTCAACTTATAGAGCTAAACTGATGTGTGTTTGCAGCAGTTCAGAAACCCTTTCTTTGGAGAATATAGAAACAGTAATTTCCAGCCATAGAGACGCATACAAGAGATAGCAGTAAGAATGCGTTTAAAACACAGAAGACCCGCTTGGTACAAACTTATCTGCTGTGTGTTGCTTCCTTTCAGGAAGTTGTATCTATGTTTAGATTCAGCGAGTTAGAAACACGTTTCTTCTAAAAGCTGCGTTTGGACATTCCAAAGTGAATGGGAGTACAGGCTGTAAAGAGAAGTACCTTGCTCTAAAACAAAAATGGAGCTATCCAGTAGAATGGTTGTCAATGTGTGCATTCAACTTACAGAGCTAAACTGATGTGTGTTTGCAGCAGTTCAGAAACCCTTTCTTTGGAGAATATAGAAACAGTCATTTCCAGGAATAGAGAGGCACACAAGAGTTAGCAGTAAGAATGTGTTCAAAACAAAGAAGGCCCGCTTCGTACAAACTGATCTGCTGTGTGTTGTTTACTTATAGGAAGTTGCATCTATTTTTAGAATCAGGGAGGTAGAAACACGTTTCTACTAAAAGCTGCGTTTGGACATTCCAAAGTGGATGGCAGAACAGGTTGTAAAGAGAAGTACCTTTCTCTAAAACAAAAACGGAGCTATCTAGCAGAACGGTTGTCAATGTGTGGATTCAACTTACAGAGCTAAACTGATGTGTGTTTGCAGCAGTTCAGAAACCCTTTCTTTGGAGAATGTAGAAACAGTCATTTCCAGCCATAGAGACGCATATAAGAGTTCCCAGTAAGAATGCGTTTAAATCACAGAAGACCCGCTTGGTACAAACTGATCTGCTGTTTGTTGGTTCCTTTTAGGAAGTTGCATCTATGTTTAGAATCAGGGAGGAAGCAACACGTTTCTCTAAAAGCTGCGTTTGCACATTCCAGAGTGGATGGCAGTACAGGCTGTAAAGAGAAGTACCTTTCTCTAAAACAAAAACGGAGCTATCTAGCAGAATGGTTGTCAATGTGTTCATTCAACTTCCAGAGTTAAACTGATGGGTGTTTGCAGCAGTTCAGAAACCATTTCTTTTGAGAATGTAGAAACAGTCATTTCCAGACATAGAGACGCATACAAGAGTTAGTAGTAAAAATGATTTTAAAACACAAAAGACCCGCTTCGTACAAACTGATCTGCTGTGTGTTGGTTCCGGTCAGGAAGTTGCATCTATGTTTTGATTCAGCGAGGTAGAAACACGTTTCTTCTAAAAGCTGCGTTTGAACATTACAGAGTGGATGGGAGTACAGGCTGTAAAGAGAAAAACCTTGCTCTAAAACAAAAACGGAGCTATCTATCAGAATGGTTGTCAATGTGTCCATTCAGTTTCCAGAGTTAAACTGATTTGTGTTTGCAGCAGTTCAGAAACCCTTTCTTTGGAGAATGTAGAAATAGTCCTTTCCAGCCCTAGAGACGCATATAATAGTTAGCAGTAAGAATGGGTTTAAAACACAGAAGACCCGCTGCGTACAAACTGATCTGCTGTTTGTTGGTTCCTTTTAGGAAGTTGCATCTATGATTAGAATCAGTGAGGAAGCAACACGTTTCTCTAAAATCTGCGTTTGCACATTTCAGAGTGGATGGCAGTATAGGCTGTAAAGAGAAGTACCTTGCTCTAAAACAAAAATGGAGCTATCTACCCGAATGGTTGTCAATGTGTTCATTCAACTTCCTGAGTTAAACTGATGTATGTTTGCAGCAGTTCAGAAACCCTTTCTTTGGAGAATATAGAAACAGTCATTTCCAGCCATAGAGACGTATACAAGAGTTAGCAGGAAGAATGCGTTTAAAACACAGAAGACCCGCTTCGTACAAACTAATCTGCTGTGTGTTGGTCCCTTTCAGGAAGTTGCATCTATGTTTAGAATCAGTGAGGTAGAAACACGTTTCTACTAAAAGCTGCGTTTGGACATTCCAGAGTGGATGGCAGTAAAGGTTGTAAAGAGAAGTACCTTTCTCTAAAACAAAAACGGAGCTATCTAGCAGAATGGTTGTCAATGTGTGGATTCAACTTACAGAGCTAAACTGATGTGTGTTTGCAGCAGTTCAGAAACCCTTTCCTTGGAGAATGTAGAAACAGTCATTTCCAGCCATAGAGATGCATACAAGAGATAGCAGTAAGAATGCGTTTAAAACACAGAAGACCCGCTTGGTACAAACTGATCTGCTGTGTGTTGGTTCCTTTCAGGAAGTTGTATCTATGTTTAGATTCAGCGAGGTAGAAACACGTTTCTTCTAAAAGCTGCGTTTGGACATTCCAAAGTGGATGGGAGTACAGGCTGTAAAGAGAAGTACCTTGCTCTAAAACAGTAATGGAGCTATCCAGTAGAATGGTTGTCAATGTGTGCATTCAACTTACAGAGCTAAACTGATGTGTGTTTGCAGCAGTTCAGAAACCCTTTCTTTGGAGAATGCAGAAACAGTCATTTCCAGGAATAGAGAGGCATACAAGAGTTAGCAGTAAGAATGCATTTAAAACAAAGAACACCCGCTTCGTACAAACTGATCTGCTGTGTGTTGGTTCCTTTCAGGAATTTGCATCTATGTTTAGATTCAGCGAGGAAGAAACACGTTACTTCTAAAAGCTGCGTTTGGACATTCCAGAGTAGATGGGAGTACAGGCTGTAAAGGGAAGTACCTTGCTCTAAAAAAAAAACGGAGCTATCTAGCAGAATGGTTGTCTACATGTGCATTCACCTTTCAGAGATAAACTGATATGTGTTTGCAGCAGTTCAGAAACCCTTTCTTTGGAGAATGTAGAAACAGTAATTTCCAGCCAAGGAGACGCATACAAGAGTTAGCAGTAAGAATGCGTTTAAAACACACAAGTCCCGCTTCGTAAAAACTGATCTGCTGTGTGTTGGTTCCTTTTAGGAAGTTGCATCTATGTTTAGATTCAGCGAGGTAGAAACACGTTACTTCTAGAAGCTGCGTTTTGACATTCCAGACTGGATGGGAGTACAGGCTCTAAAGAGAAGTACTTTGCTCTTAAAAAAAAACGGAGATATCTAGCAGAATGGTTGTCAATGTGTGCATTCAACTTCCGGAGGTAAACTGAGGTGTGTTTGCAGCAGTTCAGAAACCCTTTCTTTGGAGAATGTCGAAAGAGTCATTTCCAGCCATAGAGGCTCATACAAGCGTTAGCGGTAAGAATGCGTTCAAAACGCAGAAGACCCGCTTCGTACAAACTAATCTGCTGCTTGTTGGTTCCTTTCAGGAATTTTCATCTATGTTTAGATTCAGTGAGGTAGAAACACGTTTCTTCTAAAACCTGCGTTTGTACATTCCAGAGTGGATGGGAATACAGGCTGTAAAGTGAAGTACCTCGCTCTAAAACAAAAACGGAGCTATTTAGCAGAATGGTTATCAATGTGTGGATTCAACTTACAGAGCTAAACTGATGTGTGTTTGCAGCAGTTCAGAAACCCCTTCTTTGGAGAATGTAGAAACAGTCATTTCCAGCCATAGAGACGAATACAAGTGTTAGCAGTAAGAATGCGTTTAAAACAGAGAAGACCCACTTCGTACGAACTGATCTGCTGTGTGTTGGTTCCTTTTAGGAAGTTGCATCTATGTTTAGAATCAGCGAGGTAGAAACACGTTTCTACTAAAAGCTTCATTTGGACATTCCAGAGTGGATGGCAGTACAAGCTGTAAAGAGAAGTACCTTGCTTTAAAACAAAAATGGAGCTATCTAGCAGAATGGTTGTCAATGTGTGGATTCAACTTACAGAGCTAAACTGATGTGTGTTTGCAGCCGTTCAGAAACCCTTTCTTTGGAGAATGTAGAAACAGTCACTTCCAGCCATAGAGACGCATACAAGAGTTAGCAGTAAGAATGCGTTTAAAACCCAGAAGACCCGCTTCCTACAAACTGATCTGCTGCTTGTTGGTTCCTTTCAGGAATTTGCATCTATGTTTAGATTCAATGAGGTAGAAACACGTTTCTTCTAAAAGCTGCGTTTGCACATTCCAGACTGGATGGCAGTACAGGCTGTAAAGAGAAGTACCTTGCTCTAAAACAAAAACGGAGCTATCTAGCAGAATAGTTGTCAATTTTTGGATTCAACTTACAGAACTAAACTGATGTGTGTTTGCAGCAGTTCAGAAACCCTTTCTTTGGAGAATGTAGAAATAGTCATTTTGACATTCCAGAGTGGATGGTAGTACAGGCTGTAAAGAGAAGTACCTTGCTCTAAAACAAAAACGGAGCTATGTAGCAGAATGGTTGTCAATGTGTTCATTCAACTTTCAGAGTTAAACAGATGTGTGTTAGCAGCAGTTCAGAAACCCTTTCTTTGGAGAATGTAGAAACAGTCATTTCCAGCCATACAGACGCATACAATAGTTAGCAGTAAGAATGCGTTTAAAACACAGAAGACCCGCTTCGTACAAACTGGTCTGCTGTGTGTTGGTTCCTTTCAGGAAGTTGCATCTATGTTTAGATTCAGCGAGGTGGAAACACGTTTCCTCTAAAAGCTGCATTTGGACATTCCAGCGTGGATGGCTGTACAGGCTGTAAAGAGAAGTACCTTGCTCTAAAACAAAAACAAAGCTATCTAGCAGAATGGTTGTCAGTGTGTGCATTCAACTTCCAGAGTTAAACTGATGTGTCTTTGCAGCAGTTCAGAAACCCTTTCTTTGGAAAATGTAGAAATAGTCCTTTCCAGCCCTAGAGACGCATATAAGAGTTAGCAGTAAGAATGGGTTTAAAACACAGAAGACCCGCTGCGTACAAACTGATCTGCTGTGTGTTGGTTCCTTTTAGGAAGTTGCATCTATGCTTAGAATCACCGAGGTAGAAACACGTTTCTTCTAAAAGCTGCGTTTGGACATTCCAGAGTGGATGGCAGTACAGGCTGTAAAAAAAAGTACCTGGCTCTAAAACAAAAATGGAGCTATCTAGCAGAATGGTTGTCAATGTGTACATTCAACTTACAGAGCTAAAGTGATGTATGTTTGCCGCAGATCAGAAACCCTTTCTTTGGAGAATGTAGAAACAGTCACTTCCAGCCATAGAGACGCATACAAGAGTTAGCAGTAAGAATGCGTTTAAAACACAGAAGACCCGCTTCGTACAAACTGATCTGCTGTGTTGGTTCCTTTTAAGAAGTAGCATCTATGTTTAGAATCAGCGAGGTAGAATCACGTTTCTTCTAAAAGCTGTGCTTGGACATTCCAGAGTGGATGGCTGTACAGGCTGTAAAGAGAAGTACCGTGCTCTAAAATGAAAACGGAGCTATCTACCAGAATGGTTGTCAATGTGTAGATTCAACTTACAGAGCTAAAATGATGTGTGTTTGCATCCGTTCACAAACCCTTTCTTTGGAGAATGTAGAAAAAGTCACTTCCAGCCATAGAGACGCATACAAGAGTTAGCAGTAAGAATGCGTTTAAAACGCAGAAGACCCGCTTCGTACAAACTGATCTGCTGCTTGTTGGTTCCTTTCAGTAATTTGCGTCTATGTTTAGATTCACTGAGGTAGGAACACGTTTCTTCTAAAAGCTGCGTTTGTACATTCCAGAGTGGACGGGTATACAGGCTGTAAAGAGAAGTACCTTGCTCTAAAACAAAAACGGAGCTATCTAGCAGAATGGTTGTCAATCTGTGGATTCAACTTACAAAGCTAAACTGATGTGTGTTTGCAGCAGTTCAGAAACCCCTTCTTTGGAGAATGTAGAAACAGTCATTTCCAGCCATGGAGACGCATACAAGAGTTAGCAGTAAGAATGCGTTTAAGACACAGAAGACCCGCTTCGTACAAACTGATCTGCTGTGTGTTGGTTCCTTTCTGGAAGTTGCATCTATGTTTAGTTTCAGCGAGGTAGAAACACGTTTCTTCTAAAAGCTGCATTTGGACATTGCAGAGTGGATGTGATTACAGGCTGTAAAGAGAAGTACCTTGCTCTAAAACAAAAACGGAGCTATCTAGCAGAATGGTTGTCAATGTGTGCATTCAACTTGCAGAGTTAAACTGATGTGTGTTTGCAGCAGTTCAGAAACCCTTTCTTTGGAAAATGTAGAAATAGTCCTTTCCAGCCCTAGAGACGCATATAAGAGTTAGCAGTAAGAATGGGTTTAAAACACAGAAGACCCGCTTCGTACAAACTGATCTGCTGTGTTTTGGTTCCTCTTAGGAAGTTGCATCTAAGTTTAGAATCAGCGAGGTAGAAACACGTTTCTACTAAAAGCTTCTTTTGGACATTCCGGACTGGATGGCAGTACAGGCTGTAAAGAGAAGTACCTTGCTCTAAAACAAAAACGGAGCTATCTAGCAGAATGGTTGTCAATTTTTGGATTCAACTTACAGAGCTAAGCTGATGTGTGTTTGCAGCAGGTCAGAAACCCTTTCTTTGGAGAATGTAGAAACAGTCACTTCCAGCCATAGAGACGCATACAACAGTTAGCAGTAAGAATGCGTTTAAAAACAGAGGACCCGCTTCACACAAACTGATATGCTGTGTGTTGGTTCCTTTTAGGAAGTTGCATCTATGTTTAGAATCAGCGAGGTAGAAACACGTTTCTACTAAAAGCTGCGTTTGGACATTCCAGGGTGTATGGCAGTAAAGGATGTAAAGAGAATTAGTTTGCTCTAAAAAAAAAATGGAGCTATCTAGCAGAATGGTTGTCAATGTGTGGATTCAACGTACAGAAGTAAACTGATGTGTGTTTGCAACAGTTCAGAAACCCTTTCTTTGGAGAATGTAGAAACAGTCATTTCCAGCCATAGAGACGCATACAAGAGTTAGCAGTAAGAATACGTTTAAAACACAGAAGACCGCTTCATACTAACTGATCTACTGTGTGTTGGTTCCTGTTAGGAACTTTCATCTATGTTTAGAATCAGCGAGGTAGAAACACGTTTCTTCTAAAAGCTGCGTTTGGACATTCCAGATTGGATGGCAGTACAGGCTGTAAAGAGAACTACCTTGCTCTAAAACAAAAACGGGGCTATCTAGCAGAATGGTTGTGTACGTGTGCATTCAACTTCCAGAGTTGAACTGATGTATGTTTGCAGCAGTTCAGAATCCCTTTCTTTGGAAAATGTAGAAATAGTCATTTACAGCCCTAGAGACGCATATAGGAGTTAGCAGTAAAAATGCGTTTAAAACACAGAAGACCCGCTTCGTAGAAACTGATCTGCATTGTGTTGGTTCATTTTAGGAAGTTGCATCTATGTTTAGAATCAGCGAGGTAGAAACACGTTTCTTCTAAAAGCTGCGTTTGGACATTCCAGAGAGGATGGCAGTACAGGCTGTAAAGAGAAGTACCTAGCTCTAAAACAAAAATGGACCTATCTAGCAGAATGGTTGTCAATGTGTTTATTCACCTTACAGAGCTAAACTGATGTGTGTTTGCAGCAGTTCAGAAACCCTTTCTTTGGAGAATGTAGAAACAGTCACTTCCAGGCATAGAGACGCATACAAGAGTTAGCAGTAAGAATGCGTTTAAAAACAGAAGACCCGCTTCACACAAACTGATATGCTTTGTGTTGGTTCCTTTTAGGAAGTTGCATCTATGTTTAGAATCAGCGAGGTTGAAACACGTTTCTACTAAAAGCTGCGTTTGGACATTCCAGAGTGTATGGCAGTAAAGGCTGTAAAGAGAACTAGTTTGCTCTAAAAAAAAACGGAGCTATCTAGCAGAATGTTTGTCAATGTGTGGATTCAACGTACAGAAGTAAACTGATGTGAGTTTGCAACAGTTCAGAAACCCTTTCTTTGGAGAATGTAGAAACAGTCATTTCCAGCCATAGAGACGCATACAAGAGTTAGCAGTAAGAATACGTTTAAAACACAGGAGACCGCTTCATACTAACTGATCTGCTGTGTGTTGGTTCCTGTTAGGAAGTTTCATCTATGTTTAGAATAAGCGAGGTAGAAACACGTTTCTTCTAAAAGCTGCGTTTGGACATTCCAGAGTGGATGGCAGTACAGGCTGTAAAGAGAACTACCTTGCTCTAAAACAAAAACGGAGCTATTTAGCAGAATGGTTGTGTAAGTGTGCATTCACCTTTCAGAGATAAACTGATGTGTGTTTGCAGCGGCTCAGAAACCCTTTCCTTGGAAAATGTAGAAAGAGTCATTTCCAGCCCTAGAGACGCATATAACAGTTAGCACTAAGAATGCGTTTAAAACACAGAAGACCCGATTCTTGCAAACTGATCTGCTCAGTTTTGTTTCCTTCTAGGAAGTTGAATCTGTGTTTTGAATCAGCGAGGTAGAAGCACGTTTCTTCTGAAAGCTGAGTGTGGACATTCCAGAGTCGCTGGGCGTACAGGCTGTAAAAAGAAGTACCTTTCTCTAAAACAAAAATGGAGCTATCTACCTGAATGGTTGTCAATGTGTGCATTCAACTTCCAGAGTTGAACTGATGTGTGTTTGCAGCAGTTCAGAAACCCTTTCTTTGGAAAATGTAGATATAGTCATTTACAGCCCTACAGACGCATATAAGAGTTAGCAGTAAAAATGCGTTTAAAACACGGAAGACCCGCTTCGTACAAACTGATCTGCTGTGTGTTGGTTCCTTTCAGGAAGTTGCATCTATGTTTAGATTCAGCGAGGTAGAATCACGTTTCTTCTATAAGCTGCGTTTGGACATTCCAGGGTGGATGGGAGTACAGGCTGTAAATAGAAGTACCTTGTTCTAAAACAAAAACGGAGCTATCTAGCAGAATGGTTGTCAATGTGTGGATTCAACTTAAAGAGCTAAACTGATGTGTGTTTGCAGCAGTTCAGAAACCCTTTCCTTGGAGAATGTAGAAAGAGTCATTTCCAGCCATAGAGACGCATACAAGAGTTAGCAGTAAGAATATGTTTAAAACACAGAAGACCGCTTCATACTAACTGATCTGCTGTGTGTTGGTTTCTGTTAGGAAGTTTCATCTATGTTTAGAATCAGCGAGGTAGAAACACGTTTCTTCTAAAAGCTGCGTTTGGACATTCCAGAGTGGATTGGAGTACAGGCTATAAATAGAAGTACCTTGCTCTAAAACATAAACAGAGCTATCTAGCAGAATGGCTGTCAATGTGGGCATTCAACTTCCAGAGTTAAACTGATGTGTGTTTGCAGCAGTTCAGAAACCCTTTCTTTGGAGAATGTAGAAATAGTCCTCTCCAGCCCTAGAGACGCATGTAACAGTTAGCATTAAGAATGGGTTTAAAACACAGAAGACCCGCTTCGTACAAACTGATCTGCTATGTGTTGGTTCCTTTTAGGAAGTTGCATCTATGTTTAGATTCAGTGAGGTAGAAACACGTTTCTTCTAAAAGCTGCGTTTGGAGTTTCCAGAGTGGATGGGAGTACAGGCTGTAAAGAGAAGTACCTGGCTCTAAAACAAAAATGGAGCTATCTAGCAGAATGGTTGTCAATGTGTGGATTCAACTTACACAGCTAAACTGATGTTTGTTTGCAGCAGTTCAGAAACCCTTTCTTTAGAGAATGTAGAAACAGTCATTTCCAGCCTTAGAGACGCATCCAAGAGTTAGCAGTAAGAATGCATTTAAAACACAGAAGACCCGCTTCGTACAAACTAATCTGCTGTGTGTTCGTTTCTTTTAGGAAGTTGCATCTATATTTAGAATCAGCAAGGTAGAAACACGTTTCATCTAAAAACTGCGTTTGGACATTCCAGAGTGGATGGCTGTACAGGCTGTAAAGAGAAATACCTTGCTCTAAAACAAAAACGGAGCTTTCTCCCAGAATAGTTGTCAATGTGTGGATTCAACTTCCAGAGGTAAACGGATTTGTGTTTGCAGCAGTTCGGAAACCCTTTTTTTGGGGAATGTAGAAACAGTAATTTCCAGCCATCGAGACGCATAAAAGAGATAGCAGAAAGAATGCGTTTATAACACAGAAGACCCGCTTCGTACAAACTGATCTGCTGTGTGTTGGTTCCTTTTAGGAAGTTGCATCTATGTTTATAATCAGCGAGGTAGAAACACGTTTCTTCTAAAAGCTGCGTTTGGACATTCCAGAGTGGATGGCAGTACAGTCTGTAAGGAGAAGTACCTTGCTCTAAAACAAAAATGGAGCTATCTAGCAGAAAGTTTGTCAATGTGTGGATTCAACTTACAGAGATAAACTGATGTGTGTTTGCAGCAGTTCAGAAACGCTTTCTTTGGAGAATGTAGAAACAGTCATTTCCAGCCATCGAGACGTATAAAAGAGATAGCAGAAAGAATGCGTTTAAAACACAGAAGACCCGCTTCGTACAAACTGATCTGCTGTGTGTGGGTTCCTTTCAGAAAGCTGTATCTATGTTTAGATACAGTGAGGTAGAAACACGTTACTTCTAAAAGCTGCGTTTGGACCTTCCAGAGTAGATGGGAGTACAGGCTGTAAAGAGAAGTACCTTGCTCTAAAACCAAAACGGAGCTATCTAGCAGAGTGGTTGTCTACGTGTGCATTCACCTTTCAGACTTAAACTGATGTGTTTTTGCAGCAGTTCAGAAACCCTTTCTTTGGAGAATGTAGAAACAGTCATTTCCAGCCGTAGAGACGCATACAAGAGTTAGCAGTAAGAATACGTTTAAAAGACAGAAGACCCGCTTCGTACAAACTGATCTGCTGTGCATTGGTTCCTTTAACGAAGTTGCATCTATGTTTAGATTCAGCGAGGTAGAAACACGTTTCTTCTAACAGCCGCATTTGGACATTCCAGAGTAGATGGGAGTACAGGCTGTAAAGAGAAGTACCTTGTTCTAAAACGAAAAAGGAGCTATCTAGCAGAATGGTTGTCTACATGTGCATTCACCATTCAGAGTTAAACTGATGTGTGTTTGCAGCAGTTCAGAAACCCTTTCTTTGGAGAATATAGAAGCAGTCATTACCAGCCATAGAGAGGCATACAAGAGTTAGCAGTAAGAATGCGTTTAAAACACAGAAAACCCGCTTCGTACAAACTGATCTGCTGCGTGTTGGTTCCTTTTAGGATGTTGCATCTATGTTTAGAATTAGCGAGGTAGAAAAACGTTTCTTCTAAAAGCTGCGTTTGGACATTCCAGAGTGGATCGCAGTACAGGTTGTAAAGAGAAGTACCTTTCTCTAAAACTAAAATGGAGCTATCTAGCAGAATGGTTGTCAATGTGTTCATTCACCTTACAGAGCTTAACTGACGTGTGTTTGCAGCAATTCAGAAACCCATTCTTTGGAGAATGTAGAAACAGTCACTTCCAACCATAGAGACGCATACATGAGTTAGCAGTAAGAATGCGTTTAAAAACAGAAAACCCGCTTCGCACAAACTGATCTGCTGTGTGTTGGTTCGTTTTAGGAAGTTGCATCTATGTTTAGAATCAGCGAGGTAGAAACACGTTTCTACTAAAAGCTGCGTTTGGACTTTCCAGAGTGGATGGCAGTAAAGGCTGTAAAGAGAAGTACCTTGCTCTAAAACAAAAACGGAGCTATCTAGCAGAATGGTTGTCAATGTTTTCATTCAACTTTCAGAGTTAAGCTGATGTGTGTTAGCAGTAGTTCAGAAACACTTTCTTTGGAGAATGTAGAAACAATCATTTCCAGCCATAGAGACGCATATGAGTTAGTAGTAAGAATGCGTTTAAAACACAGAATACCCGGTTCGTACAAACTGATCTGCTGTGTGTTGGTTCCTTTTAGGAAGTTGCATCTATGTTTAGATACAGCGAGGTAGAAACACGTTACTACTAAAAGCTGCGTTTTGACATTCCAGACTGGATGGGAGTACAGGCTGTAAAGAGAACTACCTTGCTCAAAAACAAAAATGAAGCTATCCAGTAGAATGGTTTTCAATGTGTGCATTCAACTTACAGAGCTAAACTGAGGTGTGTTTGCAGCAGTTCAGAAACCCTTTCTTTTGAGAATGTAGAAACAATCACTTCCAGCCATAGAGACGCATACAAGAGTTAGCAGTAAGAATCCGTTTAAAACACAGAAGATCCGCTTCGTACAAAATAATCTGCTGTGTGTTGTTTACTTTTAGGAAGTTGCATCTATTTTTAGAATCAGCGAGGTAAAAACACGTTTCTACTAAAACCTGCGTTTGGACATTCCAGAGTGGATGGCAGTACAGGTTGTAAGGAGAAGTACCTTTCTCTAAAACAAAAACGGCGCTATCTAGCAGAATGGTTGTCAATGTGTGGATTCAACTTACAGAGCTAAACTGATGTGTGTTTGCAGCAGTTCAGAAACCCTTTCTTTGGAGAATATAGAAACAGTCATTTCCAGCCATAGAGACGCATACAAGAGGTAGCAGTAAGAATGCGTTTAAAACACAGAAGACCCGCTTGGTACAAACTGATCTGCTGTTTGTTGGTTCCTTTTAGGAAGTTGCATCTATGTTTAGAATCAGCGAGATAGAAACACGTTTCTCTAAAAGCTGCGTTTGGACATTCCAGAGTGGATGGCAGTACAGGCTGTAAAGAGAAGTACCTTGCTCTAAAACAAAAATGGAGCTATCTAGCAGAATGGTTGTCAATTTGTTGATTCAACTTACAGAGCTAAACTGATATGTGTTTGCAGCAGTTCAGAAACCCTTTCTTTGGAGAATGTAGAAACAGTCATTTCCAGCCATAGAGACGCATACAAGAGTTAGCAGTAAGAATGCGTTTAAAAAACAGAAGACCCGCTTCGTGCAAACTGATCTGCTGTGTCTTGGTTCCTTTCAGGAAGTTGTATCTATGTTTAGATTCAGTGAGGTAGAAACACGTTTCTTCTAAAAGCTGCGTTTGGACCTTCCAGAGTAGATGGGAGTACAGGCTGTAAAGAGAAGTACCTTGGTCTAAAGCAAAAACGGAGCTATCTAGCAGAATTGTTGTCTACGTGTGCATTCACCTTTCAGACTAAAACTGATGTGTGTTTGCAGCAATTCAGAATCCCTTTCTTTGGAGAATGTAGAAACACTCATTTCCAGCCGTAGAGACGCATACAAGAGTTAGCAGTAAGAATACGTTTAAAAGACAGAAGACCCGCTTCGTACAAACTGATCTGCTGTGTGTTGGTTCCTTTCACGAAGTTGCATCTATGTTTAGATTCAGCGAGGTAGAAACACGTTTCTTCTAACAGCTGCGTTTGGAGATTCCAGAGTGGATGGGAGTACAGGCTGTAAAGAGAAGTACCTTGTTCTGAAACAAAAAAGGAGCTATCTAGCAGAATGGTTGTCTACTTGTGCATTCACCATTCAGAGTTGAACTGATGTGTGTTTGCAGCAGTTCAGAAACCCTTTCTTTGGAGAATGTAGAAACAGTCATTACCAGCCATATAGACGCATACAAGAGTTAGCAGTAAGAATGCGTTTAAAACACAGAAGACCCGCTTCGTACAAACTGATCTGCTGCGTGTTGGTTCCTTTTAGGAAGGTGCATCAATGTTTAGAATCAGAGAGGTATAAAAACGTTTCTTCTAAAAGCTGCGTTTGGACATTCCAGATTGGATGGCAGTACAGGCTGTAAAGAGAAGTACCTTGCTCTAAAACAAAAATGGATCTATCTAGCAAAATGGTTGTCAATGTGTTCATTCACCTTACTGAGCTTAACTGATGTGTGTTTGCAGCAGTTCAGAAACCCTTTCTTTGGAGAATGTAGAAAGAGTCACTTCCAGCCATAGAGACGCATACATCAGTTAGCAGTAAGAATGCGTTGAAAAACAGAAAACCCGCTTCGCACAAACTGATCTGCTGTGTGGTGGTTCGCTTTAGGAAGTTGCATCTATGTTTAGAATCAGCGAGGTAGAAACACGTTTCTACTAAAAGCTGCGTTTGTACATTCCAGAGTGGATGGCAGTAAAGGCTGTAAAGAGAAGTACCTTGCTCTAAAACAAAAACGGAGCTATCTAGCAGAATGGTTGTCAATGTGTTCATTCAACTTTCAAAGTGAAGCTGATGTGTGTTAACAGCAGTTCAGAAACCGTTTCTTTGGAGAATGTAGAAACAGTCATTTCCAGCCACAGAGACGCATACAAGGGTTAGCAGTAAGAATGCGATTAAAACACAAAAGACCCGCTTGGTACAAACTGATCTGCTGTGTGTTGCTTTCTTTCAGGAAGTTGCATCTATGTTTAGATTCAGCGAGTTAGAAACACGTTACTTCTAAAAGCTGCGTTTTGACATTCCAAACTGGATGGGAGTACAGGCTGTAAAGAGAAGTACTTTGCTCTAAAAAAAAAACGGAGCTATCCAGCAGAATGGTTGTCAATGTGTGCATTCAACTTCCGGACGTAAACTGATGTGTGTTTGCAGCAGTTCAGAAACCCTTTCTTTGGAGAATGTCGAAACAGTCATTTCCAGTAATAGAGACGCATACAAGAGTTAGCAGTAAGAATGCGTTTAAAACACATGAGACCTGCTTCGTACAAACTGATCTGCTGTGTGTTGGTTCCTTTTAGGAAGTTGCATCTATGTTTAGAATCAGCGAGGTAGAAAAACGTTTCTTCTAAAAGCTGCATTTGGACATTCCAAAGTGGATGGGAGTACAGGCTGTAAAGAGAAAAACCTTGCTCTAAAACAAAAACGGAGCTATCTAGCAGAATGGTTGTCAATGTGTCCATTCAGCTTCCAGAGTTAAACTGATTTGTGTTTGCAGCAGTTCAGAAACCCTTTCTTTGGAGAATGTAGAAATAGTCCTTTCCAGCCCTAGAGAGGCATATAAGAGTAAGCAGTAAGAATGGGTTTAAAACACAGAAGACCCGCTTCGTACAAACTGATATGCTATGTGTTGGTTCCTTTTAGAAAGTTGCATCTATGTTTAAAATCAGCGAGGTAGAAACACGTTTCTTCTAAAACTGCGTTTGGACATTCCAGATTGCATGGCTGTACAGGCTGTAAAGAGAAGTACCTTGCTCTAAAACAAAAACGGAGCTATCTAGCAGAATGGTTGTCAATGCGTGGATTCAACTTACAGAGGTAAAGTGATGTTTGTTTGCAGCAGTTCAGAAACCCTTTCTTTGGATAATGTAGAAACTGTCATTTCCAGCCATAGAGACGCATACAAGAGTTAGCAGTAAGAATGCATTTAAAACACAGAAGACACGCTTCGTACAAACTGATCTGCTGTATGTTGGTTCCTTTCAGGAAGTTGCATCTATGTTTAGATTCAGCGAGGTAGAAACACGTTTCTTCTATAAGCTGAGTTTGGACATTCCAGAGTAGATGGGAGTACAGGCTGTAAAGAGAAATACCTTGCTCTAAAACAAAAACGGACCTATCTAGCAGAATGGTTGTCTACATGTGCATTCAGCTTTCAGAGTTAAACTGATGTGTACTTGCAGCAGTTTAGAAACCCTTTCTTTGGAGAATGTAGAAACAGCCACTTCCAGCCATAGAGACGCATACAAGAGCTAGCTGTAAGAATGCGTTTAAAAACAGAAGACCCTCTTCGCACAAACTTATCTGCTGTGCGTTGGTTCCTTCTAGGAAGTTGCATCTATGTTTAGAATCCGCGAGGTAGAAACACGTTTCTACAAAACGCTGCGTTTGGACATTCCAGAGTGGATGGCAGTAAAGGCGATAAAGAGAAGTACCTTGCTCTAAAAGAAAAACGGGGCTATCTAGCAGAATGGTTGTCAGTGTGTTCATTCAATGTTCAGAGTTAAACTGATGTGTGTTAGCAGCAGTTCATAAACCCTTTCTTTGGAGAATGTGGAAACAGTCATTTCCAGCCATAGAAACGCATATGAGTTAGTAGTAAGAATGCGTTTAAAACACAGAATTCCCGCTTCATACAAACTAATCTGCTGTGTGTTGGTTCCTTTTAGGAAGTTGCTTCTATGTTTAGATTCATCGAGGTAGAAACACGTTACTTCTAAAAGCTGCGTTTTGTCATTCCAGACTGGATGGGAGTAAAGGCTGTAAAGAGAAGTACCTTGCTCTAAAACAAAAATGGAGCTATCCAGCAGAATGGTTGTCAATGTGTGCATTCACCTTACAGAGCTAAACTGATGTGTGTTTGCAGCAGTTCAGAAACCCTTTCTTTGGAGAATGTAGAAACAGTCATTTCCAGGAATAGAGAGGCATACAAGAGTTAGCAGTAAGAATGTGTTTAAAACACAGAAGACCCGCTTCGTACAAACTGATCTGCTGTGTGTTGTTTCCTTTTAGGAAGTTGCATCTATTTTTAGAATCAGCGAGGTAGAAACACGTTTCTATTAAAAGCTGCGTTTGGACATTCCAGAGTGGATGGCAGTACATGTTGTAAAGAGCAGTACCTTTCTCTAAAACAAAAACGGAGCTATCTAGCAGAATGGTTGTCAATGTGTGAATTCAACTTGCAGAGCTAAAGTTATGTGTGTTTGCAGCAGTTCAGAAATCCTTTCTTTGCAGAATGTAGAAACAGTCATTTCCAGCCATAGAGACGCATACAAGAGTTTGCAGTAAGAATGCGTTTAAAACACAGAAGACGAGCTTCGTACAAACAGATCTGCTGTGTGTTGGTTCCTTTCAGGAAGTTGCATCTATGTTTAGATTCAGCGAGGTAGAAACACGTTTCTTCTAAAAGCTGCGTTTGGACATTCCAAAGTGGATGGGAGTACAGGCTGTAAAGAGAAGTACCTTGCTCTATAACAAAAACGGAGCTATCTTGCAGAATGGTTGTCAATTTGTGCATTCAACTTCCAGAGTTAAACTGATGTGTGTTTGCAGCAGTTCAGAAACGCTTTCTTTGGAGAATGTAGAAACAGTCATTTCCAGCCATAGAGACGCATAAAAGAGATAACAGTAAGAATGCGTTTAAAACACAGAAGACCCGCTTCGTACAAACTGATCTGCTGTGTGTTGGTTCCTTTCAGGAAGTTGTTTCTATGTTTAGATTCAGTGAGGTAGTAACACGTTTCTTCTAAAAGCTGCGTTTGGACCTTCCAGAGTAGATGGGAGTACAGGCTGTAAAGAGAAGTACCTTGCTCTAAAGCAAAAACGGAGCTATCTAGCAGAATCGATGTCTACGTGTGCATTCACCATTCAGACTTAAACTGATGTGTGTTTGCAGCAGTTCCGAAACCCTTTCTTTGGAGAATGTCGAAACAGTCATTTCCAGCCATAGAGACGCATTCAAGAGTTAGCAGTAAGAATGCGTTTAAAACACATGAGACCTGCTTCGTACAAACTGATCTGCTGTGTGTTGGTTCCTTTCACGAAGTTGCATCTATGTTTAGATTCAGCGAGGTAGAAACACGTTTCTTCTAACAGCTGCGTTTGGAGATTCCAGAGTGGATGGGATTACAGGCTGTAAAGAGAAGTACCTTGCTCTGAAACAAAAAAGGAGCTATCTAGCAGAATGGTTGTCTACATGTGCATTCACCATTCAGAGTTAAACTGATGTGTGTTGGCAGCAGTTCAGAAACCCTTTCTTTGGAGAATGTAGAAACAGTCATTACCAGCCATAGAGACGCATACATGAGTTAGCAGTAAGAATGCGTTTAAAAACAGAAAACCCGCTTTGCACAAACTGATCTGCTGTGTGTTGGTTCGTTTTAGGAAGTTGCATCTATGTTTAGAATCAGCGAGGTAGAAACACGTTTCTACTAAAAGCTGCGTTTGGACATTCCAGAGTGGATGGCAGTAAAGGCTGTAAAGAAAAGTACCTTGCTCTAAAACAAAAACGGAGCTATCTAGCAGAATGGTTGTCAATGTTTTCATTCAACTTTCAGAGTTAAGCTGATGTGGGTTAGCAGCAGTTCAGAAACCCTTTCTTTGGAGAATGTAGAAACAATCATTTCCAGCCATAGAGACGCATATGAGTTAGTAGTAAGAATGCGTTTAAAACACAGAAGACCCGCTTCGTACAAACTGATCTGCAGTGTGTTGGTTCCTTTTAGGAAGTTGCATCTATGTTTAGAATCAGCGAGGTAGAAACACGTTTCTACTAAAAGCTGCGTTTGGACATTCCAGAGTGGATGGCTGTACAGGATGTAAAGAGAAGTACCTTGCTCTAAAACAAAAACGGAGCTTTCTACCAGAATGGTTGTCAATGTGTGAATTCAACTTACAGAGCTAAACTGATGTGTGTTTGCAGCAGTTCAGAAACCCTTTCTTTGGAGAATGTAGAAACAGTCTTTTCCAGCCATAGAGACGCATACAAGAGATAGCAGTAAGAATGCGTTTAAAACACGGAAGACCCGCTTGGTAAAAACTGATCTGCTGTGTGTTGGTTCCTTTCAGGAAGTTGCATATATGTTTATATTCAGTGAGGTAGAAACACGTTTCATCTAAAACCTGCGATTGGAGATTCCAGAGTGGATGGGAGTACAAGCTGTAAAGAGAAGTACTTGGCTCTAAAACAAAAATGGAGCTATCTAGAAGAATTGTTGTCAATGTGTGCATTCAACTTACAGATCTAAACTGATGTGTGTTTGCAGCAGTTCAGAAAGGCTTTCCTTGGAGAAAGTAGAAACAGTCATTTCCAGCCGTAGAGACACATACAAGAGTTAGCAGTAAGAATGCGTTTAAAACACAGAAGACCCGCTTGGTACAAACTGATCTGCTGGTGTTGATTCCTTTTAGGAAGTTGCACCTATGTTTAGAATCAGCGAGGTAGAAACACGTTTCTTCTAAAAGCTGCGTTTGGACATTCCAGAGTGGATGGCAGTACAGGCTGTAAAGAGAAGTACCTTGCTCTAAAACAAAAATGGAGCTATCCAGCAGAATGGTTGTCAATGTGTGGATTCAACTTACAGAGCTAAACTGATGTGTGTTTGCAGCAGTTCAGAAACCCTTTCTTTGGAGAATGCAGAAACAGTCATTTCCAGCCTTAGAGACTCATCAAAGATTTAGCAGTAAGAATGCGTTTAAAACACAGAAGACCCGCTTGGTACAAACTGATCTGCTGTTTGTTGGTTCCTTTTAGGAAGTTAGATCTATGTTTAGAATGAGCGAGGTAGAAACACGTTTCTCTAAAAGCTGCGTTTGCACATTCCAGTGTGGATGGCACTACAGGCTGTAAAGAGAAGTACCTTGCTCTAAAATAAAAATGGAGCTATCTAGCAGAATGGTTGTCACTGTTTACATTCAACTTCCTGAGTTATACTGATGGATGTTTGCAGCAGTTCAGAAACCCTTTCTTTGGAGAATGTAGAAACAGTCATTTCCAGCCGTAGAGACGCTTAAAAGAGATAGCAGTAAGAATGCGTTTAAAACACAGAAGACCCGCTTGGTACAAACTGATCTGCTGTGTGTTGGTTCCTTTCAGGAAGTTGTATCTATGTTTAGATTCAGTGAGGTAGAAACACGTTTCTTCTAAAAGCTGCGTTTGGACTTTCCAGAGTAGATGGGAGTACAGGCTGTAAAGAGAAGTACCTTGCTCTAAAACAAAAACGGAGCTATATAGCAGAATTGTTGTCTACATGTGCATGCACCTTTCAGAGTTAAACTCATGTGTGTTTGCAGCAGTTCAGAAACCCTTTCTATGGAGAATGTAGAAACAGTCATTTCCAGCCATGGAGACGCATAAAAGAGTTAGCAGTAAGAATGCGTTTAAAACACAGAAGACCCCCTTCGTACAAACTGATCTGCTGTGTGTTGGTTCCTTTTAGGAAGTTGCATCTATGTTTAGATTCAGCGAGTTAGAAACACGTTACTTCTAAAAGCTGTGTTTTGACATTCCAGACTGGATGGGAGTACAGGCTGTAAAGAGAAGTACTTTGCTCTAAAAAAAAAAACGGAGCTATCTAGCAGAATGGTTGTCAATGTGTGCATTCAACTTCCGGAGGTAAACTGATGTGTGTTTGCAGCAGTTCAGAAACCCTTTCTTTGGAGAATGTCGCAACAGTCATTTCCAGCCATAGAGACGCATACAAGAGTTAGCAGTAAGAATGCGTTTAAAACACATGAGACCTGCTTCGTACAAACTGATCTGCTGTGTGTTGGTTCCTTTTAGGAAGTTGCATCTATGTTTAGAATCAGCGAGGTAGAAAAAAGCTTCTTCTAAAAGCTGCGTTTGGACATTCCAGAGTGGATGGCAGTACAGGCTTTAAAGAGAAGTACCTTGCTCTAAAACAAAAATGGAGCTATCTAGCAGAATGGTTGTCAATGTGTTCATTCAACTTTCAGAGTGAAGCTGATGTGTGTAAGCAGCAGTTCAGAAACCCTTTCTTTGGAGAATGTAGAAACAGTCATTTCCAGCCATAGAGACGCATACAAGAGTTAGCAGTAAGAATGCGTTTCAAACACAGAAGACCCGCTTCGTACAAACTGATCTGCTGTGCGTTGTTTACTTCTAGGAAGTTGCATCTATTTTTAGAGTCAGCGAGGTAGAAACACGTTTCTACTAAAAGCTGCGTTTGGACATTCCAGAGTGGATGGCAGTACATGTTGTAAAGAGAAGTACCTTTCTCTAAAACAAAAACGGAGCTATCTAGCAGAATGGTTGTCAATGTGTGAATTCAACTTGCAGAGCTAAACTGATGTGTGTTTGCAGCAGTTCAGAAACCCTTTCTTTGGAGAATGTAGAAACAGTCATTTCCAGCCATAGAGACGCATACAAGAGTTAGTAGTAAGAATGCGTTTAAAACACAGAAGACCCGATTCGTACAAACTGATCTGCTGTGTGTTGGTTCCTTTCAGGAAGTTGCATCTATGTTTAGATTCAGTGAGGTAGAAACACGTTTCTTCTAAAAGCTGCGTTTGGACATTCCAGAGTGGATGCCAGTACAGTCTGTAAAGAGAACTACCTGGCTCTAAAACAAAAATGGAGCTTTCTAGCAGAGTGGTTGTCAATGTGTGCATTCAACTTACAGAGCTAAACTGATGTGTGTTTGCAGCAGTTCAGAAACCCTTTCTTTGGAGAATGTAGAAACAGTCATTTCCAGCCATAGAGACGCATACAAGAGTTAGCAGTAAGAAGGCGTTTAAAACACAGAAGACCCGCTTCGTACAAACTGATCTGCTGTGTTTTGTTTACATTTAGGAAGTTGAATCTATTTTTAGAATCAGCGAGGTAGAAACACGTTTCTACTAAAAGCTGCGTTTGGACATTTCCAGAGTGGATGGCAGTACAGCTTGTATAGAGAAGTACCTATCTCTAAAACAAAAACAGAGCTATCTAGCAGATTGGTTGTCAATGTGTGGATTCAACTTACAGAGCTAAACTGATGTGTGTTTGAAGCAGTTCAGAAACCCTTTCTTTGGAGAATGTAGAAACAGTCATTTCCAGCCATAGAGACGCATACAAGAGTTAGCCGTAAGAATGCGTTTAAAACACAGAAGACCCGCTTGGTACAAACTGATCTGCTGTTTATTGGTTCCTTTTAGAAAGTTGCATCTATGTTTAGAATCAGCGAGGTAGAAACACGTTTCTCTAAAAGCTGCGTTTGCACATTCCAGAGTGGATGGCAGTACAGGCTATAAAGAGAAGTACCTTGCTCTAAAATAAAAATGGAGCTATCTAGCAGAATGGTTGTCAATGTGTACATTCAACTTCCTGAGTTATACTGATGTATGTTTGCAGCAGTTCAGAAACCCTTTCTTTGGAGAATGTAGAAACAGTCATTTCCAGCCATAGAGACACATACAAGAGTTAGCAGTAAGAAGGCGTTTAAAACACAGAAGACCCGCTTCGTACAAACTGATCTGCTGTGTTTTGTTTACATTTAGGAAGTTGCATCTATGTTTAGATTCAGTGAGGTAGAAACACGTTTCTTCTAAAAGCTGCGTTTGGACATTCCAGAGTGCATGGCAGTACAGCTTGTAAAGAGAAGTACCTATCTCTAAAACAAAAACGGAGCTATCTAGCAGAATTGTTGTCTACATATGCATGCACCTTTCAGAGTTAAACTGATGTGTGTTTGCAGCAGTTCAGAAACCCTTTCTATGGAGAATGTAGAAACAGCCAGTTCCAGCCATGGAGACGCATAGAAGAGTTAGCAGTAAGAATGCGTTTAAAACACAGAAGACCCGCTTCGTACAAACTGATCTGCTGTGTGTTGGTTCCTTTTAGGAAGTTGCATCTATGTTTAGATTCAGCGAGTTAGAAACACGTTACTTCTAAAAGCTGCGTTTTGACATTCCAGACTGGATGGGAGTACAGGCTGTAAAGAGGAGTACTTTGCTCAAAAAAAAAAACGGAGCGATCTAGCAGAATGGTTGCCAATATGTGCATTCAACTTCCGGAGGTAAACTGATGTGTGTTTGCAACAGTTCAGAAACCCTTTCTTTGGAGAATGTCGAAACAGTCATTTCGAGCCATAGAGACGCATACAAGATTTAGCAGTAAGAATGCATTAAAAACACATGAGACCTGCTTCGTACAAACTGATCTGCTGTGTGTTGGTTCCTTTTAGGAAGTTGCATCTATGTTTAGAATCAGCGAGGTAGAAAAACGCTTCTTCTAAAAGCTGTGTTTGGACATTCCAGAGTGGATGGCAGTACAGGCTTTAAAGAGAAGTACCTTGCTCTAAAACAAAAATGGAGCTATCTAGCAGAATGGTTGTCAATGTGTTCATTCACCTTACAGAGCTTAACTGATGTGTGTTTGCAGCAGTTCAGAAACCCTTTCTTTGGCGAATGTAGAAACAGTCACTTCCAGCCATAGAGACGCATACATGAGTTAGCAGTAAGAATGCGTTTAAAAACAGAAAACCCGCTTCGCACAAACTGATCTGCTGTGTGTTGGTTCGTTTTAGGAAGTTGCATCTATGTTTAGAATCAGCGAGGTAGAAACACGTTTCTACTAAAAGCTGCGTTTGGACATTCCAGAGTGGATGGCAGTAAAGGCTGTAAAGAGAAGTACCTTGCTCTAAAAAAAAAAACGGAGCTATCTAGCAGAATGGTTGTCAATGTGTTCATTCAACTTTCAGAGTGAAGCTGATGTGTGTTAGCAGCAGTTCAGAAACCCTTTCCTTGGAGAATGTAGAAACAATCTTTACCAGCCATAGAGACCCGTATGAGTTAGTAGTAAGAATGCGTTTAAAACACAGAATACCCGCTTCGTACAAACTGCTCTGCTGTGTGTTGGTTCCTTTTAGGAAGTTGCATCTATGTTTAGATTCAGCGAGGTAGAAACACGTTACTACTAAAAGCTGCGTTTTGACGTTCCAGACTGGATGGGAGTACAGGCTGTAAAGAGAAGTACCTTGCTCTAAAACAAAAATGGAGCTATCCAGTAGAATGGTTGTCAATGTGTGCATTCAACTTCCTGAGTTAAACTGATGTATGTTTGCAGCTGTTCAGAAACCCTTTCTTTGGAGAATGTAGAAACAGTCATTTCCAGCCATAGAGACGCATACAAGAGTTAGCAGGAAGAATGCGATGAAAACACAGAAGACCCGCTTCGTACAACCTGATCTGCTGTGTGTTGGTTCCTTTCAGGAAGTTGCATCTATGTTTAGATTCAGTGAGGTAGAAACACGTTTCATCTAAAAGCTGCGTTTGGACATTCCAGAGTGGATAGCAGTACAGGCTGTAAAGAGAAGTACCTTGCTCTAAAACAAAAATGGAGCTATCTAGCAGAATGGTTGTCAATTTGTGCATTCAATTTAAAGAGCTAAACTGATGTGTCTTTGCAGCAGTTCAGAAACCCTTTCTTTGGAGAATGTAGAAATAGTCCTTTCCAGCCCTAGAGACGCATATAACAGTTAGCAGTAAGAATGGCTTTAAAACACAGAAGACCCGCTTCGTACAAACTGATCTGCTGTGTGTTGGTTCCTTGTAGGAAGTTGCATCTATGTTTAGAAACAGCGAGGTAGAAACACGTTTCTTCTAAATGCTTGGTTTGGACATTCAAGAGTGCATGGCAGTACAGGCTGTAAAGAGAAGTACCTAGCTCTAAAACAAAAATGGAGCTATCTAGCAAAATGGTTGTCAATGTGTGGATTCAACTTACAGAGCTAAACTGATGTGTGTTTGCAGCAGTTCAGAAACCCTTTCTTTGGAGAATGTAGAAACAGTCATTTCCAACCTTAGAGACGCATACAAGAGTTAGCAGTAAGAATGAGTTTAAAACACAGAAGACCCGCTTCGTACAAACTGATCTGCTGCGTGTTGGTTCCTTTTAGGAAGTTGCATCTATGTTGAGATACAGCGAGGTAGAAACACGTTTCTTCTAAAAGCTGCGTTTGGACATTCCAGAGTGGATGGGAGTACAGGCTGTAAAGAGAAGTACCTTGCTTTAAAACAAAAACGGAGCTATCTAGCAGAATGGTTGTCAATTTTTGGATTCAACTTACAGAGCTAAACTGATGTGTGTTTGCAGCAGTTCAGAAACCCTTTTTTTGGAGAATGTAGAAATAGTCTTTTCCAGCCCTAGAGACACATACAAGAGTTAGCAGTAAGAATACGTTTAAAACACAGAAGACCCGCTTCGTACAAACTGATCTGCTCTGTGTTGGTTCCTTTTAGGAAGTTGCATCTATGTTTAGTATCAGCGAGCTAGAAACACGTTTCTTCTAAAAGCTCCGTTTGGACATTCCAGAGTGCATGGCTGTACAGGCTGTAAACAGAAGTACCTTGCTCTAAAACAAAAAGAGAGCTATCTAGCAGAATGGTTGTCAATGTGTGGATTCAACTTACAGAGCTAAACTGATGTGTGTTTGCAGCAGTTCAGAAACCCTTTCTTTGGAGAATGTAGAAACAGTCATTTCCAGCCATAGAGACGCATACAAGAGTAAGCAGTAAGAATGCTTTTAAAACACAGAAGACCCGCTTCGTACAAACTGATCTGCTGTGTGTTGGTTCCTTTCAGGATGTTGCATCTATGTTTAAATTCACAGAGTTAGAAACAAGTTTCTTCTAAAAGCTGCGTTTGGACATTCCAGAGTGGATGGCAGTACAGGCTGTAAAGAGAAAAATCTTGCTCTAAAACAAAAACGGAGCTATCTAGCAGAATGGTTGTCAATGTGTGCATTCAGCTTCCAGATTTAAACTGATGTGTGCTTGCAGCAGTTCAGAAACACTTTTTTTGGAGAATGTAGAGATAGTGCTTTCCTGCCCTAGAGACGCATATAAGAGTTAGCAGTAAGAATGGGTTTAAAACACAGAAGACCCGCTTCGTAGAAACTGATCTGCTTTGTGTTGGTTCCTTTTAGAAGTTGCATCTAAGTTTAGAATCAACGAGGTAGAAACACGTTTCTTCTAAAAGCTGCGTTTGTACATTCCAGAGTGGATGGCAGTACAGGCTGTAAAGAGAAGTACCTGGCTCTGAAACAAAAATGGAGCTTTCTAGCAGAATGGTTGTGAATGTGTGGATTCAACTTACAGAGCTAAACTGATGTGTGTTTGCAGCAGTTCAGAAACCCTTTCTTTGGAGAATGTAGAAACAGTCATTTCCAGCCTTAGAGACGCATCGAAGAGTTAGCATTAAGAATGCGTTTAAAACACAGAAGACCCGCTTCGTACAAAATAATCTGCTGTGTGTTGGTTCCTTTTAGGAAGTTGCATCTATGTTTAGAATCAGCAAGGTAGAAACACGTTTCATCTAAAAACTGCGTTTGGACATTCCAGAGTGGATGGCTGTACAGGCTGTAAAGAAAAGTACCTTGATCTATAACAAAAACGGAGCTTTCTACCAGAATGGTTGTCAATGTGTGGATTCAACTTCCAGAGGTAAACGGACTTGTGTTTGCAGCAGTTCAGAAACCCTTTCTTTGGAGAATGTAGTAATAGTCCTTTCCAGCCCTTGAGACGCATATAAGAGTTAGCAGTAAGAATGTGTTTAAAACACAGAAGACCCGCTTCGTACAAACTGATCTGCTGTGTGTTGGTTCCTTTTAGGAAGTTGCATCTATGTTTAGAATCAGCGAGGTAGAAACACGTTTCTACTAAAAGCTGCGTTTGGACATTCCAGAGTGGATGCCCGTACAGGCTGTAAAGATAAGTACCTTGCTCTAAAACAAAAATTCAGCTATCTAGTAGAAGGGTTCTCAAAGTGCCCATTTAACATCCAGAGTTAAACTGATGTATATTTGCAGCAGTTCAGAAACCCTTTCTTTGGAGAACGTAGAAACAGTCACTTCCAGCCTTATAGACGCATACAGGTGTTAGCAGTAAGAATGCGTTTAAAACACAGACGACCCGCTTCGTACAAACTGATCTGCTGTGTGTTGGTTCCTTTTAGGAAGTTGCATCTAGGTTAAGAATCAGCGAGGTAGAAACACGTTTCTTCTAAAAGCTGCGTGTGGACATTCCAGAGTGGAAGGGAGTACAGGCTGAAAATAGAAGTACCTTGCTCTAAACAAAAACAGAGCTATCTAGCAGAATGGTTGTCAATGTGTTCATTCAACTTCCAGAGTTAAAGTGATGGGTGTTTGCAGCAGTTCAGAGGCCCTTTCTTTGGAGAATGTAGAAACAGTCATTTCCAGACATAGAGACGCAAAGAAGAGTTAGTAGTAAGAATGCTTTTAAAACACAAAAGACCCGCTGCGTACAAGCTGATCTGCTGTGTGTTGGTTCCTTTCAGGAAGTTGCATCTATGTTTAGATTCAGCGAGGTAGACACACGTTTCTTCTAAAAGCTGCGTTTGGACATTCCAGAGTGGATGGGAGTACAGGGTGTAAAGAGAAAAACCGTGCCCTAAAACAAAAACGGAGCTATCTAGCAGAATGGTTGTCAATGTGTCCATTCAGCTTCCAGAGCTAAACTGATTTGTGTTTGCAGCAGTTCAGAAACCCTTTCTTTTGAGAATGTACAAATAGTCCTTTCCAGCCCTAGAGATGCATATAAGAGTTAGCAGTAAAAATGGGTTTAAAACACAGAAGACCTGCTGCGTACAAACTGATCTGCTGTGTGTTGGTTCCGTTTAGGAAGTTGCATCTATGCTTAGAATCAGCGAGGTAGAAACACGTTTCTTCTAAAACTGCGTTTGGACTTTCCAGAATGGATGGGAGTACAGGCTGTAAAGAGAAGTACCTTGCTCTGAAACAAAAATGGAGCTATCTAGCAGAATGGTTGTCAATGTGTGGATTAAACTTACAGAGCTAAAGTGATGTTTGTTTGCAGCAGTTCAGAAACCCTTTCTTTGGAGAATGTAGTAATAGTCCTTTCCTGCTCTAGAGACGCATATAAGAATTAGTAGTAAGAATGGGTTTAAAACACAGAAGACCCGCTTCGTACAAACTGATCTGCTGTGTGTTGGTTTTTTTTAGGAAGTTGCATCTATGTTTAGAATCAGCGAGGTAGAAACACGTTACTTCTAAAAGCTGCGTTTTGTCATTCCAGACCGGATGGGAGTACAGGCTGTAAAGAGAAGTACCTTGCTCTAAAACAAAAATGGAGCTATCCAGCAGAATGGTTGTCAATGTGTGCATTCAACTTCCGGAGGTAAACTGATGTGTGTTTGCAGCAGTTCAGAAACCCTTTCTTTGGAGAATGTCGAAACAGTCATTTCCAGCCATAGAGACGCATACAAGAGTTAGCAGTAAGAATGCGTTTAAAACACATGAGACCTGCTTCGTACAAACTGATCTGCTGTGTGTTGGTTCCTTTTAGGAAGTTGCATCTATGTTTAGAATCAGCCAGGTAGAAAAACGTTTCTTCCAAAAGCTGCGTTTGGACATTCCAGAGTGGATGGCAGTACAGGCTGTAAAGAGAAGTACCTTGCTCTAAAACAAAAATGTTGCTATCCAGCAGAATGGTTGTCAATGTGTTCATTCACCTTACACAGCTTAACTGATGTGTGTTTGCAGCAGTTCAGAAACCCTTTTTTGGAGAATGTAGAAACAGTCACTTCCAGCCATAGAGACGCAAACAAGAGTTGGCAGTAAGAATGCGTTTAAAAACAGAAGACCCGCTTCGCACAAACTGATCTGCTGTGCGTTGGTTCCTTTTAGGAAGTTGCATCTATGTTTAGATTCAGCGAGGTAGATACACGTTACTTCTAAAAGCTGCGTTTTGACATTCCAGAATGGATGGGAGTACAGGCTGTAAAGAGAAGTACCTTGCTCTAAAACAAAAATGGAGCTATCCAGCAGAAAGGTTGTCAATGTGTGCATTCAACTTACAGAGCTAAACTGATGTGTGTTTGCAGCAGTTCAGAAACCCTTTCTTTGGAGAATGTAGAAACAGTCATTTCCAGCCATAGAGACGCATACAAGAGTAAGCAGTAAGAATGCTTTTAAAACACAGAAGACCCGCTTCGTACAAACTGATCTGCTGTGTGTTGGTTCCTTTCAGGATGTTGCATCTATGTTTAAATTCACAGAGTTAGAAACAAGTTTCTTCTAAAAGCTGCGTTTGGACATTCCAGAGTGGATGGCAGTACAGGCTGTAAAGAGAAAAATCTTGCTCTAAAACAAAAACGGAGCTATCTAGCAGAATGGTTGTCAATGTGTGCATTCAGCTTCCAGATTTAAACTGATGTGTGCTTGCAGCAGTTCAGAAACACTTTTTTTGGAGAATGTAGAGATAGTGCTTTCCTGCCCTAGAGACGCATATAAGAGTTAGCAGTAAGAATGGGTTTAAAACACAGAAGACCCGCTTCGTAGAAACTGATCTGCTTTGTGTTGGTTCCTTTTAGAAGTTGCATCTAAGTTTAGAATCAACGAGGTAGAAACACGTTTCTTCTAAAAGCTGCGTTTGTACATTCCAGAGTGGATGGCAGTACAGGCTGTAAAGAGAAGTACCTGGCTCTGAAACAAAAATGGAGCTTTCTAGCAGAATGGTTGTGAATGTGTGGATTCAACTTACAGAGCTAAACTGATGTGTGTTTGCAGCAGTTCAGAAACCCTTTCTTTGGAGAATGTAGAAACAGTCATTTCCAGCCTTAGAGACGCATCGAAGAGTTAGCATTAAGAATGCGTTTAAAACACAGAAGACCCGCTTCGTACAAAATAATCTGCTGTGTGTTGGTTCCTTTTAGGAAGTTGCATCTATGTTTAGAATCAGCAAGGTAGAAACACGTTTCATCTAAAAACTGCGTTTGGACATTCCAGAGTGGATGGCTGTACAGGCTGTAAAGAAAAGTACCTTGATCTATAACAAAAACGGAGCTTTCTACCAGAATGGTTGTCAATGTGTGGATTCAACTTCCAGAGGTAAACGGACTTGTGTTTGCAGCAGTTCAGAAACCCTTTCTTTGGAGAATGTAGTAATAGTCCTTTCCAGCCCTTGAGACGCATATAAGAGTTAGCAGTAAGAATGTGTTTAAAACACAGAAGACCCGCTTCGTACAAACTGATCTGCTGTGTGTTGGTTCCTTTTAGGAAGTTGCATCTATGTTTAGAATCAGCGAGGTAGAAACACGTTTCTACTAAAAGCTGCGTTTGGACATTCCAGAGTGGATGCCCGTACAGGCTGTAAAGATAAGTACCTTGCTCTAAAACAAAAATTCAGCTATCTAGTAGAAGGGTTCTCAAAGTGCCCATTTAACATCCAGAGTTAAACTGATGTATATTTGCAGCAGTTCAGAAACCCTTTCTTTGGAGAACGTAGAAACAGTCACTTCCAGCCTTATAGACGCATACAGGTGTTAGCAGTAAGAATGCGTTTAAAACACAGACGACCCGCTTCGTACAAACTGATCTGCTGTGTGTTGGTTCCTTTTAGGAAGTTGCATCTAGGTTAAGAATCAGCGAGGTAGAAACACGTTTCTTCTAAAAGCTGCGTGTGGACATTCCAGAGTGGAAGGGAGTACAGGCTGAAAATAGAAGTACCTTGCTCTAAACAAAAACAGAGCTATCTAGCAGAATGGTTGTCAATGTGTTCATTCAACTTCCAGAGTTAAAGTGATGGGTGTTTGCAGCAGTTCAGAGGCCCTTTCTTTGGAGAATGTAGAAACAGTCATTTCCAGACATAGAGACGCAAAGAAGAGTTAGTAGTAAGAATGCTTTTAAAACACAAAAGACCCGCTGCGTACAAGCTGATCTGCTGTGTGTTGGTTCCTTTCAGGAAGTTGCATCTATGTTTAGATTCAGCGAGGTAGACACACGTTTCTTCTAAAAGCTGCGTTTGGACATTCCAGAGTGGATGGGAGTACAGGGTGTAAAGAGAAAAACCGTGCCCTAAAACAAAAACGGAGCTATCTAGCAGAATGGTTGTCAATGTGTCCATTCAGCTTCCAGAGCTAAACTGATTTGTGTTTGCAGCAGTTCAGAAACCCTTTCTTTTGAGAATGTACAAATAGTCCTTTCCAGCCCTAGAGATGCATATAAGAGTTAGCAGTAAAAATGGGTTTAAAACACAGAAGACCTGCTGCGTACAAACTGATCTGCTGTGTGTTGGTTCCGTTTAGGAAGTTGCATCTATGCTTAGAATCAGCGAGGTAGAAACACGTTTCTTCTAAAACTGCGTTTGGACTTTCCAGAATGGATGGGAGTACAGGCTGTAAAGAGAAGTACCTTGCTCTGAAACAAAAATGGAGCTATCTAGCAGAATGGTTGTCAATGTGTGGATTAAACTTACAGAGCTAAAGTGATGTTTGTTTGCAGCAGTTCAGAAACCCTTTCTTTGGAGAATGTAGTAATAGTCCTTTCCTGCTCTAGAGACGCATATAAGAATTAGTAGTAAGAATGGGTTTAAAACACAGAAGACCCGCTTCGTACAAACTGATCTGCTGTGTGTTGGTTTTTTTTAGGAAGTTGCATCTATGTTTAGAATCAGCGAGGTAGAAACACGTTACTTCTAAAAGCTGCGTTTTGTCATTCCAGACCGGATGGGAGTACAGGCTGTAAAGAGAAGTACCTTGCTCTAAAACAAAAATGGAGCTATCCAGCAGAATGGTTGTCAATGTGTGCATTCAACTTCCGGAGGTAAACTGATGTGTGTTTGCAGCAGTTCAGAAACCCTTTCTTTGGAGAATGTCGAAACAGTCATTTCCAGCCATAGAGACGCATACAAGAGTTAGCAGTAAGAATGCGTTTAAAACACATGAGACCTGCTTCGTACAAACTGATCTGCTGTGTGTTGGTTCCTTTTAGGAAGTTGCATCTATGTTTAGAATCAGCCAGGTAGAAAAACGTTTCTTCCAAAAGCTGCGTTTGGACATTCCAGAGTGGATGGCAGTACAGGCTGTAAAGAGAAGTACCTTGCTCTAAAACAAAAATGTTGCTATCCAGCAGAATGGTTGTCAATGTGTTCATTCACCTTACACAGCTTAACTGATGTGTGTTTGCAGCAGTTCAGAAACCCTTTTTTGGAGAATGTAGAAACAGTCACTTCCAGCCATAGAGACGCAAACAAGAGTTGGCAGTAAGAATGCGTTTAAAAACAGAAGACCCGCTTCGCACAAACTGATCTGCTGTGCGTTGGTTCCTTTTAGGAAGTTGCATCTATGTTTAGATTCAGCGAGGTAGATACACGTTACTTCTAAAAGCTGCGTTTTGACATTCCAGAATGGATGGGAGTACAGGCTGTAAAGAGAAGTACCTTGCTCTAAAACAAAAATGGAGCTATCCAGCAGAAAGGTTGTCAATGTGTGCATTCAACTTACAGAGCTAAACTGATTTGTGTTTGCAGCAGTTCAGAAACCCTTTCTTTGGAGAAGGTAGAAACAGTCATTTCCAGCGATAGAGACGCATTCAAGAGTTCGCAGTAAGAATGCGTTTAAAACACAGAAGACCCGCTTCGTACAAACTGATCTGCTGTGTGTTGTTTCCTTTTAGGAAGTTGCATCTATTTTTAGAATCAGCGAGGTAGAAAAACGTTTCTCCTAAAAGCTGCGTTTGGACATTCCAGAGTGGATGTGAGTACAGGCTGTAAAGAGAAGTACCTTGCTCTAAAACAAAAACGGAGCTACCTAGCAGAATGGTTGTCAATGTGTGCATTAAACTTACAGAGCTAAACTGATGTGTGTTTGCAGCAGCTCAAAAACCCTTTATTTGGAGAATGTAGAAACAGTCATTTCCAGGCTTATAGATGCATACAAGAGTTAGCAGTAAGAGTGAGTTTAAAACACAGAAGACCCGCTTGGTACAAACTGATCTGCTCTTTGTTGGTTCCTTTCAGGAAGTTGCATATATGTTTAGAATCAGCGAGGTAGAAACACGTTTCTTCTAAAAGCTGCGTTTGGACATTCCAGAATGCTTGGCTGTACAGGCTGTAAAGAGAAGTACCTTGCTCTAAAACAAAAATGGAGCTTTCTAGCAGAATGGTTGTCAATGTGTGCATTCAACTTACAGAGCTAAACTGATGTGTGTTTGCAGCAGTTCAGAAACCCTTTCTTTAGAGAATGTAGAAACAGTCATTTCCAGCCATAGAGACACATACAGGAGTTAGTAGTAAGAATGCGTTTAAAACAGAAAATATCTGCTTCGCACAAACTGATCTGCTGTGTGTTGGTTCCTTTTAGAAAGTTGCATCTATGTTTAGAATCAGCGAGGTAGAAACACGTTACTTCTTAAAGCTGCGTTTTGACATTCCAGACTGGATTGGAGTACAGGCTGTAAAGAGAAGTACTTTGCTCTAAAATAAAAACGGAGCCATCTAGCAGAATGGTTGTCAATGTGTGGATTCAACTTACAGAGCTAAACTGATGTGTGTTTGCAGCAGTTCACACACCGTTTCTTTGGAGAATGTAGAAACAGTCATTTCCAGCAATAGGGACGCATACAAGAGATAGCAGTAAGAATACCTTTAAAACACAGAAGACCCGTTTCGTACAAACTGATCTGCTGTGTGTTGGTTCCTTTTAGGAAGTTGCATCTATGTTTAGAATCAGCGAGGTAGAAACACGTTTCTCCTAAAAGCTGCGTTTGGACATTCCAGAGTGGGTGGCAGTACAGGCTGTAAAGAGAAGTACCTTGCTCTAAAACAAAAACGGAGGTATCTAGGAGAATGGTTGTCAATGTGTACATTCAACTTACAGAGTTAAACTGATGTGTGTTTGCAGCAGTTCAGAAACCCTTTCTTTGGACAATGTAGAAACAGTCATTTCCAGCCATAGAGATGCATACAAGAGTTAGCAGTAAGAATGAGTTTAAAACACAGAAGACCCGCTTCGTACAAACTGATCTGCTGTGTGTTGGTTCCTTTTAGGAAGTTGCCTCTATGTTTAGAATCAACGAGGTAGAAAAACGTTTCTACTAAAAGCTGCGTTTGGACATTCCAGAGTGGATGGCAGTACAGGCTGTAAAGAGAAGTACCTTGCTCCAAAATAAAAATGGAGCTATCTAGCAGAATGGTTGTCAATGTGTTGATTCAACTTACAGAACTAAACTGATGTGTGTTTGCAGCAGTTCAAAAATCCTTTCTTTGGAGAATGTAGAAACAGTCATTTCCAGCCATAGAGACACATACAAGAGTTAGCAGTAAGAATGCGTTTAAAACACAGAAGACCCGCTTCGTACAAACTGATCTGCTGCGTGTTGGTTCCTTTTAAGAAGTTGCATCTATGCTTAGATTCAGCGAGGTAGAAACACGTTTCTTCTAAAAGCTGCCTTTGGACATTCCAGAGTGGGTGGGAGTACAGGCTGTAAACAGAAGTACCTTGCTCTAAAACAAAAATGGAGCTATCTAGCAGAATGGTTGTCAATGTGTGGATTCGAATTACAGAGCTAAACTGATGTGTGTTTGCAGCACTTCAGAAAACCTTTCCTTGAAGAATGTAGAAACAGTCATTTCCAGCCATAGAGACGCATACAAGAGTTAACAGTAAGAATGCGTTTAAAACACAGAAGACATGCTTCGTACAAACTGAGCTGCTGTGTGTTGGTTCCTTTCAGGAAGTTGCATCTATGTTTAGATTCAGCGAGGTAGAAACACGTTTCTTCTATAAGCTGCGTTTGGACATTCCAGAGTGGATGGCAGTACAGGCTGTAAAGAGAAGTACCTTGTTCTAAAACAAAATCGGAGCTATCTTGCAGAATGGTTGTCAATGTGTGCATTCAACTTCCACAGTTAAACTGATGTGTGTTTGCAGCAGTTCAGAAACCCTATCTTTGTAGAACGTAGAAATAGTCCTTTCCAGCCCTGGAGACGCATATAAGAGTTAGCAGTAAGAATGGGTTTAAAACACAGAAGACCCGCTTCGTACAAACTGATCTGCTGTGTGTTGGTTTTTTTTAGGAAGTTGCATCTATGTTTGGAATCAGCGAGTTAGAAACACGTTTCTTCTAAAAGCTGCGTTTGGACAATTTAGATTGCATAGCTGTACAGGCTGTAAAGAGAAGTTCCTTGCTCTAAAACAAAAACGGGGCTATCTAGCAAAATTGTTGTCAATGTGTGGATTCAACTTACAGAGCTAAACTATGTTTGTTTGCAGCAGTTCAGAAACCCTTTCTTTGGAGAATGTAGAAACAGTCATTTCCAGCCATAGAGACGAATACAAGAGTTAGCAGTAAGAATGCGTTTAAAACACAGAAGACATTCTTCCTACAAACTGATCTGCTGTGTTTTGGTTCTTTTCAGGAATTTACATCTATGTTTAGATTCAGCGAGGTAGAAACACGTTTCTTCTAAAAGCTGCGTTTGGACATTCCAGAGTGGATTGGAGTATAGGCTGTAAATAGAAGTACCTTGCTCTAAAACAAAAACAGAGCTATCTAGCAGAACGGTTGTCAATGTGTTCATTCAACTTCCAGAGGTAAACTGATGTGTGTTTGCAGCAGTTCAGAAACCCTTTCTTTGGAAAATTTAGAAATAGTCCTTTCCAGCCCTAGAGACGCATATAACAGTTAGCAGTAAGAATGGGTTTAAAACACAGAAGACCTGCTTCGTACAAACTGATCTGCTGTGTGTTGGTTCCTTTTAGGAAGTTGCATCTATGTTTAGAATCAGAGAGGTAGAAACACGTTTCTTCTAAAAGCTGCGTTTGGACATTCCAGAGTGGATGGAAGTGCAGTCTGTAAAGAGAAGTACCTGGCTCTAAAAGAAAAATGGAGCTTTCTGGCAGAGTGGTTGTCAATGTGTGGATTCAACTTACAGAGCTAAACTGATGTGTGTTTGCAGCAGTTCAGAAACCCTTTCTTTGGAGAATGTAGAAACAGTCTTTTCCAGCCATAGAGACACATACAAGAGTTTGCAGTAAGAATGCGTTTAAAACACAGAAGACCCGCTTCGTAGAAACAGATCTGCTGTGTGTTGGTTCCTTTCAGGAAGTGGCATCTATGTTTAGAATCAGCGAGGTAGAAACACGTTTCTCCTAAAAGCTGCGTTTGGACATTCCAGAGTGGATGGGAGTACAGGCTGTAAAGAGAAGTACCTTGCTCTAAAACAAAAATGGAGCTATCTAGCAGAATGGTTGTCAATGTGTACATTCACCTTCCAGAGTTAAACTGATGTATATTTGCAGCAGTTCAGAAACCCTTTCTTTGGAGAACGTAGAAACAGTCACTTCCAGCCATATAGACGCATACAAGAGTTAGCAGTAAGAATGCGTTTAAAACACAGAAGACCCGCTTCGTACAAACTGATCTGCTGTGTGTTGGTTCCTTTTAGGAAGTTGCGTCTATGTTTAGAATCAGCGAGGTAGAAACACGTTTCTTCTAAAAGCTGCGTTTGGACATTCCAGAGTGGATGGGAGTACAGGCTGTAAATAGAAGTACCTTCCTCTAAAACAAAAACGGAGCTATCTAGCAGAATGGTTGTCAATTTTTGGATTCAACTTACAGAACTAAACTGTTGAGTGTTTGCAGCAGTTCAGAAACCCTTTCTTTGGAGAATGTAGAAACAGTCATTTGGACATTCCAGAGTGGATGGCAGTACAGGCTGTAAAGAGAAGTACCTTGCTCTAAAACAAAAAAGGAGCTATCTAGCAGAATGGTTGTCAATGTGTGGATTCAACTTACAGAGCTAAACTTATGTGTGTTTGCAGAAGTTCAGAAACCCTTTCTTTGGAGAATGTAGAAACAGTCATTTCCAGCCATAGAGACACACACAAGAGTTCGCAGTAAGAATGCGTTGAAAACACAGAAGACCCGCTTCGTACAAACTGATCTGCTGTGTGTTGGTTCCTTTTAGGAATTTGCATCTATGTTTTGATTCAGCGAGGTAGAAACACGTTTCTTCTAAAAGCTGCGTTTGGACATTCCAGAGTGGATGGCAGTACAGGCTGTAAAGAAAAAAACCTTGCTCTAAAACAAAAACGGAGCTATCTAGCAGAATGGTTGTCAATCTGTCGATTCAACTTACAGAGCTAAACTGATGTGTGTTTGCAGCAGCTTTTAGAAGAAACGTGTTTCTACCTCACTGAATCTAAACATAGATGCAACTTCCTAAAAGAAACCAACACACAGCAGATGAGTTTCTAAGAAGCGGGTCTTCTGTGTTTTAAACGCATTCATACTGCTAACTCTTATATGCGTCTCTAGGGCTGGAAATGACTTTTTCTGCATTCTCCAAAGAAAGGGTTTCTGAACTGCTGCAAACACACATCAGTTTAACTCTGGAAGTTGAATACACACATTGACAACCATTCTGCTAGATAGCTCCGTTTTCGTTTTAGAGCAAGGTATTTCTCTTTACAGCCTGTTCTCCAATCCACTCTGGAATGTCCTAACGCATCTTTTAGAAGAAACGTGTTTCTACCTCGCTGAATCTAAACATAGATGCAACTTCCTAAAAAAAACCAACACACAGCAGATGAATTTGTAAGAAGCGGGTTTTCTGTGTTTAAAACGCATTCTTACTGCTAACTCTTACATGCGTTTCTAGGGCTGGAAATGACTGTTTCTACATTCTACAAAGAAAGGGTTTCTGAACTGCTGCAAACACACATCAGTTTAACTCTGGAAGTTGAATACAAACATTGACAAACATTCTGCTAGATAGCTCCGTTTTGGTTTTAGAGCAAGGTTTTTCTCTTTACAGCATGTTCTCCCATCATCTCTGCAATTTCCAAACGCAGCTTTTAGAAGAAACGTGTTTCTACCTCGCTGAATCTAAACATAGATGCAACTTCCTAAAAGGAAGCAACACACAGCAGATGAGTTTGTAAGAAGCGGGTGTTCTGTGTTTTAAACGCATTCTTACTGCTAACTCTTATATGCGTTTCTTGGGCTGGAAATGACTGTTTCTACATTCTCCAAAGAAAGGGTTTCTGAACTGCTTCAAACACACATCAGTTTACCTCTGAAAGTTGCATAAACACATTGAAAAACATACTGCTAGATAGCTCCGTTTTGGTTTTAGAGCAAGGTTTTTCTCTTTACAGCATCTTCTCCCATCATCTCTGGAATTTCCAAACGCAGCATTTAGAAGAAACGTGTTTCTACCTCGCTGAATCTAAACAAGGATGCAACTTCCTAAAAGGAACCAACACACAGCAGAAGAGTTTGTAAGAAGCGGGTTTTCTGTGTTTTAAACGCATTCTTACTGCTAACTCTTACATGCGTTTCTAGGGCTGGAAATGACTGTTTCTACATTCTCCAAAGAAAGGGTTTCTGAACTGCTGCAAACACACATCAGTTTAACTCTGAAAGTTGAATACACACATTGACAAACATACTGCTAGATAGCTCCGTTTGGGTTTTAGAGCAAGATTTTCTCTTTACAGCATGTTCTCCCATGCACTCTAGAATGTCCAAACGCAGCTTTTAGAAGAAACGTGTTTCTACCTCGCTGAATCTAAACATAGATGCAACTTCCTAAAAGGAACCAACACACAGCAGATGAGTTTGTTAGAAGCGGGTTTTCTGTGTTTTAAACGCATTCTTACTGCTAACTCTTACATGCGTTTCTAGGGCTGGAAATGACTTTTTCTACATTCTCCAAACAAAGGGTTTCTGAACTGCTGCAAACACACATCAGTTTAACTCTGGAAGTTGAATACACACATTGACAAACATTCTGCTAGATAGCTCCGTTTTGGTTTTAGAGCAAGGTTTTTCTCTTTACAGCCTGTTCTCCAATGCACTCTGGAATGTCCAAATGCCGCTTTTAGAAGAAACGTATTTCTACCTCGCTGAATCTAAACATAGATGCAACTTCCTAAAAGGAACCAACACACAGCAGATGAGTTTGTAAGAAGCGGGTTTTCTGTGTTTTAAACGCATTCTTACTTCTAACTCTTACATGGGTTTCTAGGGCTGGAAATGACTGTTTCTACATTCTCCAAAGAAAAGGTTTCTGAACTGCTTCAAACACACATCAGTTTAACTCTGGAAGTTGAACACACACATTGACAATCATACTGCTAGATAGCTCCGTTTTGGTTTTAGAGCAAGATTTTCTCTTTACAGCATGTTCTCCCATGCACTCTGGAATGTCCAAACGCAGCTTTTAGAAGAAACGTGTTTCTACCTCGCTGAATCTAAGCATAGATGCAACTTCCTAAAAGGAACCAACACACAGCAGATGAGTTTGTAAGAAGCGGGTTTTCTGTGTTTTAAACGCATTCTTACTTCTAACTCTTAACATGCGTATCTAGGGCTGGAAATGACTGTTTCTACATTCTCCAAAGAAAGGGTTTCTGAACTGCTGCAAACAGACATCAGTTTAACTCTGAAAGTTGAATACACACATTGACAAACATACTGCTAGATAGCTCCGTTTTGGTTTTAGAGCAAGATTTTCTCTTTACAGCATGTTCTCCCATGCACTCTGGAATGTCCAAACGCAGCTTTTAGAAGAAACGTGTTTCTACCTCGCTGAATCTAAACATAGATGCAACTTCCTAAAAGGAACCAACACACAGCAGATGAGTTTGTAAGAAGCCGGTTTTCTGTGTTTTAAACGCATTCTTACTTCTAACTCTTAACATGCGTATCTAGGGCTGGAAATGACTGTTTCTACATTCTCCAAAGAAAGGGTTTCTGAACTGCTGCAAACAGACATCAGTTTAACTCTGAAAGTTGAATACACACATTGACAAACATACTGCTAGATAGCTCCGTTTTGGTTTTAGAGCAAGGTTTTTCTCTTTACAGCCTGTTCTCCAATGCACTCTGGAATGTCCAAACGGCGCTTTTAGAAGAAACGTATTTCTACCTCGCTGAATCTAAACATAGATGCAACTTCCTAAAAGGAACCAACACACAGCAGATGAGTTTGTAAGAAGCGGGTTTTCTGTGTTTTAAACGCATTCTTACTTCTAACTCTTACATGCGTTTCTAGGGCTGGAAATGACTGTTTCTACATTCTCCAAAGAAAGGGTTTCTGAACTGCTGCAAACACAAATCAGTTTAACTCTGGAAGTTGAATACACACATTGACAAACATACTGCTAGATAGCTCCGTTTTGGTTTTAGAGCAAGATTTTCTCTTTACAGCATGTTCTCCCATGCACTCTGGAATGTCCAAACGCAGCTTTTAGAAGAAACGTGTTTCTACCTCGCTGAATCTAAACATAGATGCAACTTCCTAAAAGGAACCAACACACAGCAGATGAGTTTGTAAGAAGCGGGTTTTCTGTGTTTTAAACGCATTCTTACTTCTAACTCTTACATGCGTTTCTAGGGCTGGAAATGACTGTTTCTACATTCTCCAAAGAAACGGTTTCTGATCTACTGCAAACACACATCAGTTTAACTCTGAAAGTTGAATACACACATTGACAAACATACTGCTAGATAGCTCCGTTTTGGTTTTAGAGCAAGATTTTCTCTTTACAGCATGTTCTCCCATGCACTCTGGAATGTCCAATCGCAGCTTTTAGATGAAACGTGTTTCTACCTCACTGAATCTAAACATAGATGCAACTTCCTAAAAGGAACCAACCCACAGCAGATGAGTTTGTTAGAAGCGGGTTTTCTGTGTTTTGAACGCATTCTTACTGCTAAATCTTACATGCGTTTTTAGGGCTGGAAATGACTGTTTCTACATTCTCCAAACAAAGGGTTTCTGAACTGCTGCAAACACACATCAGTTTAACTCTGGAAGTTGAATACACACATTGAAAAACATACTGCTAGATAGCTCCGTTTTGGTTTTAGAGCAAGATTTTCTCTTTACAGCATGTTCTCCCATGCACTCTGGAATGTACAAACGCAGCTTTTAGAAGAAACGTGTTTCTACCTCGCTGAATCTAAACATAGATGCAACTTCCTAAAAGGAACTAACACACAGCAGATGAGTTTGTAAGAAGCGGGTTTTCTGTGTTTTAAACGCATTCTTACTTCTAACTCTTACATTCGTTTCTAGGGCTGGAAATGACTCTTTCTACATTCTCCAAAGAAAGGGTTTCTGAACTGCTGCAAACACACATCAGTTTAACTCTGAAAGTTGAATACACAAATTGACAAACATACTGCTAGATACCTCCGTTTTGGATTTAGAGCAAGATTTTCTCTTTACTGTATGTTCTCCCATGCACTCTAGATTGTCCAAACGCAGCTTTTAGAAGAAACTTGTTTCTACCTCGCTGAATCTAAACATAGATGCAACTTCCTAAAAGGAAGCAACACACAGCAGATGAGTTTCTAAGAAGCGGGTCTTCTGTGTTTTAAACGCATTCATACTGCTAACTCTTATATGCGTCTCTAGGGCTGATAATGACTTTTTCTGCATTCTCCAAAGAAAGGGTTTCTGAACTGCTGTAAACACACATCAGATTAACTCTGGAAGTTGAATACACATATTGACAACCATTCTGCTTGATAGCTCCGTTTTGGTTTTAGAGCAAGGTATTTCTCTTTACAGCCTGTTCTCCAATCCACTCTGGAATGTCCTAACGCAGCTTTTAGAAGAAACGTGTTTCTACCTCGCTGAATCTAAACATAGATGCAACTTCCTAAAAAGAACCAACGCACAGCAGATGAGTTTGTAAGAAGCGGGTTTTCTGTGTTTTAAACGCATTCTTACTGCTAACTCTTACATGCATTTGTAGGACTGGAAATGACTGTTTCTACATTCTCCAAAGAAAGGGTTTCTGAACTGCTTCAAACACACATCAGTTTAACTCTGGAAGTTGAATACACACATTGACAAACATTCTGCTAGATAGCTCCGTTTTGGTTTTAGAGCAAGGTTTTTCTCTTTACAGCATGTTCTCCCATGCACTCTGGAATGTCCAAACGCAGCTTTTAGAAGAAACGTGTTTCTACCTCGCTGAATCTAAACATAGATGCAACTTCCTAAAAGGAACCACCACACAGCAGATGAGTTTGTAAGAAGCAGGTTTTCTGGGTTTTAAACGCTTTCTTACTGCTAACTCTTACATGCGTTTCTAGGGCTGGAAATGACTGTTTCTACATTCTCCAAAGAAAGGGTTTGTGAACTGCTGCAAAAACACATCAGTTTAACTCTGGAAGTTGAATACACACATTGACATACATTCTGTTAGATAGCTCCGTTTTGGTTTTAGAGCATGGTTTTTCTCTTTACAGCGTGTTCTCCAATGCACTCTGGAATGTCCAAACGCAGCTTTTAGAAGAAACGTGTTTCTACCTCGCTGAATCTAAACATAGATGCAACTTCCTAAAAAGAACCAACGCACAGCAGATGAGTTTGTAAGAAGCGGGTTTTCTGTGTTTTAAACGCATTCTTACTGCTAACTCTTACCTGCGTTTCTAGGGATGGAAATGACTGTTTCTACATTCTCCAAAGAAACGGTTTCTGATCTGCTGCAAACACACATCAGTTTAACTCTGAAAGTTGAATACACACATTGACAAACATACTGCTAGATAGCTCCGTTTTGGTTTTAGACCAATATTTTCTCTTTACAGCATGTTCTCCCATGCACTCTGGAATGTCCAAACGCAGCTTTTAGAAGAAACGTGTTTCTACGTCGCTGATTCTAAACATAGATGCAACTTCCTAAAAGGAACCAACACACAGCAGATGAGTTTGTAAGAAGCGGGTTTTCTGTGTTTTAAACACATTCTTACTTCTAACTCTTACATGCGTTTCTAGGGCTGGAAATGACTGTTTCTACATTCTCCAAAGAAACGGTTTCTGATCTGCTGCAAACACACATCAGTTTAACTCTGAAAGTTGAATACACACATTAACAAACATACTGCTAGATAGCTCCGTTTTGGTTTTAGGGCAAGATTTTCTCTTTACAGCATGTTCTCCCATGCACTCTGGAATGTCCAAACGCAGCTTTTAGAAGAAACGTCTTTCTACCTCGCTGAATCTAAACATAGATGCTACTTCCTAAAAGAAACCAACACACAGCAGATGAGTTTCTACGAAGCGGGTCTTCTGTGTTTTAAACGAATTCATACTGCTAATTCTTATATGCGTCTCTAGGGCTGGAAATGACTGTTTCTACATTCTCCAAAGAAAGGGTTTCTGAACTGCTGCAAACACACATCAGTTTAACTCTGAAAGTTGAATACACACATTGACAACCATTCTGCTAGATAGAACCGTTTTGGTTTTAGAGCAAGGTATTTCTCTTTACAGACTGTTCTCCAATCCACTCTGGAATGTCCTAACGCAGCTGTTAGAAGAAACGTGTTTCTACCTCGCTGAATCTAAACATAGATGCAACTTCCTAAAAGGAACAAACACACAGCAGATGAGTTTGTAAGACGCGGGTTTTCTGTGTTTTAAACGCATTCTTACTGCTAACACTTACATGCGTTTCTAGGGCTGGAAATGACTGTTTCTACATTCTCCAAAGAAAGGGTTTCTGAACTGCTTCAAACACACATCAGTTTATCTCTGGAAGTTGAATACACACATTGACATACATACTGCTAGATAGCTCCGTTTTGGTTTTAGAGCAAGATTTTCTCTTTACAGCATGTTCTCCCATGCACTCTGGAATGTCCAAACGCAGCTTTTAGTAGAAACGTGTTTCTACCTCGCTGAATCTAAACATAGATGCAACTTCCTAAAAGGAAACAACACACAGCAGATGAGTTTGTAAGAAGCGGATTTTCTGTGTTTTAAACGCATTCTTACTTCTAACTCTTACTTGCGTTTCTAGGGCTGGAAATGACTGTTTCTACATTCTTCAAATAATGGGTTTCTGAACTGCTGCAAACACACATCAGTTTATCTCTGAAAGTTGAATACACACATTGACAAACATACTGCTAGATAGCTCCGTTTTGGTTTAGAGCAAGATTTTCTCTTTACAGCATGTTCTCCCATGCACTCTGGAATGTCCAAACGCAGCTTTTAGAAGAAACGTTTTTCTACCTCGTTGAATCTAAACATAGATGCGACTTCGTCAAAGGAACCAACACACAGCAGATGAGTTTGTAAGAAGTGGGTTTTCTGTGTTTTAAACGCATTCTTACTGCTAACTCTTACATGCGTTTCTAGGGCTGGAAATGACTGTTTCTACATTCTCCAAAGAAAGGGTTTCTGAACTGCTGCAAACACACATCAGTTTAACTCTGGAAGTTGAATACACACATTGACAAACATTCTGCTAGATAGCTCCGTTTTGGTTTTAGAGTATGGTTTTTCTCTTTACAGCCCGTTCTCCAATGCTCTCTGGAATGTCCAAATGCAGCTTTTAGAAGAAACGTGTTTCTACCTCGCTGAATCTAAACATAGATGCAACTTCTAAAAGGAACCAACACACAGCAGATGAGTTTGTAAGAAGCGGGTTTTCTGTGTTTTAAACGCCTTCTTACTTCTAATTCTTAACATGCGTTTCTAGGGCTGGAAATGACTGTTTCTACATTCTCCAACGAAAGGGTTTCTGAACTGCTGCAAACACACACCAGTTTAACTCTGAAAGTTGAATACACACATTGACAAACATACTGCTAGATAGCTCCGTTTTGGTTTTAGAGCAATATTTTCTCTTTACAGCATGTTCTCCCATGCACTCTGGAATGTCCAAACGCAGCTTTTAGAAGAAACGTGTTTCTACCTCTCTGAATCTAAACATAGATGCTACTTCCTAAAAGAAACCAACACACAGCAGATGAGTTTCTAAGAAGCGGGTCTTCTGTGTTTTAAACGCATTCATACTGCTAATTCTTATATGCGTCTCTAGGGCTGGAAATGACTTTTTCTGCATTCTCCAAAGAAAGGGTTTCTGAACTGCTGCAAACACACATCAGTTTAACTCTGGAAGTTGAATACACACATTGACATACATACTGCTAGATAGCTCCGTTTTGGTTTTAGAGCAAGATTTATTCTTTACAGCATGTTCTCCAATGCACTCTGGAATGTCCAAACGCAGCTTTTAGAAGAAACGTGTTTCTACCTCGCTGAATCTAAACGTAGATGCAACTTCCTAAAAGGAACCAACACACAGCAGATGAGTTTGTAAGAAGCGGGTTTTCTGTGTTTTAAACGCATTCTTACTGCTAACTCTTACATGCGTTTCTAGGGCTGGAAATGACTGTTTCTACATTCTCCAAAGAAAGGGTTTCTGAACTGCTGCAAACACACCTCAGTTTAACTATGGAAGTTGAATACACACTTTGACAAACATTCTGCTAGATAGCTCCGTTTTGGTTTTAGAGCAAGGTTTTTCTCTTTACAGCCTGTTCTCCAATGCACTCTGGAATGTCCAAACGCAGCTTTTAGAAGAAACGTGTTTCTACCTCGCTGAATCTAAACATAGATGCAACTTCCTAAAAGGAACCAACACACAGCAGATGAGTTTGTTAGAAGCGGGTTTTCTGTGTTTTAAACGCATTCTTACTGCTAACACTTATATGCGTTTCTAGGGCTGGAAATGACTGTTTCTACATTCTCCAAAGAAAGGGTTTCTGAACTGCTGCAAACACACATCAGTTTAACTCTGGAAGTTGAATACACACATTGACAAACATTCTGCTAGATAGCTCCGTTTTGGTTTTAGAGCATGGTTTTTCTCTTTACAGCCTGTTCTCCAATGCACTCTGGAATGTCCAAACGCAGCTTTTAGAAGAAACGTGTTTCTACCTCGCTGAATCTAAACATAGATGCAACTTCCTAAAAGGAACCAACACACAGCAGATGAGTTTTGTAAGAAGCGGGTTTTCTGTGTTTTAAACGCATTCTTACTGCTAACTCTTACATGCGTTTCTAGGGCTGGAAATGACTGTTTCTACATTCTCCAAAGAAAGGGTTTCTGAACTGCTTCAAACACACATCAGTTTAACTCTGGAAGTTGAATACACACATTGACAAACATACTGCTAGATAGCTCCGTTATGGTTTTAGAGCAAGATTTTCTCTTTACAGCATGTTCTCCCATGCACTCTGGAATGTCCAAACGCAGCTTTTAGAAGAAACGTGTTTCTACCTCGCTGAATCTAAACATAGATGCAACTTCCTAAAAGGAACCAACACACAGCAGATGAGTTTGTAAGAAGCGGGTTTTCTGTGTTTTAAACGCATTCTTACTTCTAACTCTTAACATGCGTTTCTAGGGCTGCAAATGACTGTTTCTACATTCTCCAAAGAAAGGGTTTCTGAATTGCTGCAAACTCACATCAGTTTAACTATGAAAGTTGAATACACACATTGACAAACATACTGCTAGATAGCTCCGTTTTGGTTTTAGAGCAAGATTTTCTCTTTACAGCATGTTCTCCCATGCACTCTGGAATGTCCAAACGCAGCTTTTAGAAGAAACGTGTTTCTACCTCGCTGAATCTAAACATAGATGCTACATCCTAAAAGAAACCAACACACAGCAGATGAGTTTCTAAGAAGCGGGTCTTCTGTGTTTTAAACGCATTCATACTGCTAACTCTTATATGTGTCTCTAGGGCTGGAAATGACTTTTTCTGCATTCTCCAAAGAAAGGGTTTCTGAACTGCTGCAAACAAACATCAGTTTAACTCTGGAAGTTGAATACACACATTGACAACCATTCTGCTAGATAGCTCCGTTTTGGTTTTAGAGCAAGGTATTTCTCTTTACAGCCTGTTCTCCAATCCACTCTGGAATGTCCTAATGCAGCTTTTAGAAGAAACGTGTTTCTACCTCGCTGAATCTAAACATAGATGCAACTTCCTAAAAGGAACCAACGCACAGCAGATGAGTTTGTAAGAAGCGGGTTTTCTGTGTTTTAAACGCATTCTTACTGCTAACTCTTAAATGCGTTTCTAGGGCTGGAAATGAGTGTATCTTCATTCTCCAAAGAAAGGGTTTCTGAACTGCTTCAAACACACATCAGTTTAACTCTGGAAGTTCAATACACACATTGACATACAAACTGCTAGATAGCTCCGTTTTGGTTTTAGAGCAATATTTTCTCTTTACAGCATGTTCTCCCATGCACTCTGGAATGTCCAAACGCAGCTTTTAGAAGAAACGTGTTTCTACCTCGCTGAATCTAAACATAGATGCTACTTCCTAAAAGAAACCAACACACAGCAGATGAGTTTCTAAGAAGCGGGTCTTCTGTGTTTTAAATGCATTCATACTGCTAACTCTTATATGTGTCTCTAGGGCTGGAAATGACTTTTTCTGCATTCTCCAAAGAAAGGGTTTCTGAACTGCTGCAAACACACATCAGTTTAACTCTGGAAGTTGAATACACACATTGACATACATACTGCTAGATAGCTCCGTTTTGGTTTTAGAGCAAGATTTATTCTTTACAGCATGTTCTCCAATGCACTCTGGAATGTCCAAACGCAGCTTTTAGAAGAAACGTGTTTCTACCTCGCTGAATCTAAACATAGATGCAACTTCCTAAAAGGAACCAACACACAGCAGATGAGTTTGTAAGAAGCGGGTTTTCTGTGTTTTAAACGCATTCTTACTGCTAACTCTTACATGCGTTTCTAGGGCTGGAAATGACTGTTTCTACATTCTCCAAAGAAAGGGTTTCTGAACTGCTGCAAACACACCTCAGTTTAACTATGGAAGTTGAATACACACTTTGACAAACATTCTGCTAGATAGCTCCGTTTTGGTTTTAGAGCAAGGTTTTTCTCTTTACAGCCTGTTCTCCAATGCACTCTGGAATGTCCAAACGCAGCTTTTAGAAGAAACGTGTTTCTACCTCGCTGAATCTAAACATAGATGCAACTTCCTAAAAGGAACCAACACACAGCAGATGAGTTTGTTAGAAGCGGGTTTTCTGTGTTTTAAACGCATTCTTACTGCTAACACTTATATGCGTTTCTAGGGCTGGAAATGACTGTTTCTACATTCTCCAAAGAAAGGGTTTCTGAACTGCTGCAAACACACATCAGTTTAACTCTGGAAGTTGAATACACACATTGACAAACATTCTGCTAGATAGCTCCGTTTTGGTTTTAGAGCATGGTTTTTCTCTTTACAGCCTGTTCTCCAATGCACTCTGGAATGTCCAAACGCAGCTTTTAGAAGAAACGTGTTTCTACCTCGCTGAATCTAAACATAGATGCAACTTCCTAAAAGGAACCAACACACAGCAGATGAGTTTTGTAAGAAGCGGGTTTTCTGTGTTTTAAACGCATTCTTACTGCTAACTCTTACATGCGTTTCTAGGGCTGGAAATGACTGTTTCTACATTCTCCAAAGAAAGGGTTTCTGAACTGCTTCAAACACACATCAGTTTAACTCTGGAAGTTGAATACACACATTGACAAACATACTGCTAGATAGCTCTGTTATGGTTTTAGAGCAAGATTTTCTCTTTACAGCATGTTCTCCCATGCACTCTGGAATGTCCAAACGCAGCTTTTAGAAGAAACGTGTTTCTACCTCGCTGAATCTAAACATAGATGCAACTTCCTAAAAGGAACCAACACACAGCAGATGAGTTTGTAAGAAGCGGGTTTTCTGTGTTTTAAACGCATTCTTACTTCTAACTCTTAACATGCGTTTCTAGGGCTGGAAATGACTGTTTCTACATTCTCCAAAGAAAGGGTTTCTGAATTGCTGCAAACTCACATCAGTTTAACTATGAAAGTTGAATACACACATTGACAAACATACTGCTAGATAGCTCCGTTTTGGTTTTAGAGCAAGATTTTCTCTTTACAGCATGTTCTCCCATGCACTCTGGAATGTCCAAACGCAGCTTTTAGAAGAAACGTGTTTCTACCTCGCTGAATCTAAACATAGATGCTACATCCTAAAAGAAACCAACACACAGCAGATGAGTTTCTAAGAAGCGGGTCTTCTGTGTTTTAAACGCATTCATACTGCTAACTCTTATATGTGTCTCTAGGGCTGGAAATGACTTTTTCTGCATTCTCCAAAGAAAGGGTTTCTGAACTGCTGCAAACAAACATCAGTTTAACTCTGGAAGTTGAATACACACATTGACAACCATTCTGCTAGATAGCTCCGTTTTGGTTTTAGAGCAAGGTATTTCTCTTTACAGCCTGTTCTCCAATCCACTCTGGAATGTCCTAATGCAGCTTTTAGAAGAAACGTGTTTCTACCTCGCTGAATCTAAACATAGATGCAACTTCCTAAAAGGAACCAACGCACAGCAGATGAGTTTGTAAGAAGCGGGTTTTCTGTGTTTTAAACGCATTCTTACTGCTAACTCTTAAATGCGTTTCTAGGGCTGGAAGTGACTGTATCTTCATTCTCCAAAAAAAGGGTTTCTGAACTGCTTCAAACACACATCAGTTTAACTCTGGAAGTTCAATACACACATTGACATACAAACTGCTAGATAGCTCCGTTTTGGTTTTAGAGCAAGATTTTCTCTTTACAGCATGTTCTCCCATCATCTCTGGAATGTCCAAACGCAGCTTTTAGAAGAAACGTGTTTCTACCTCGCTGAATCTAAACATAGATGCAACTTCCTAAAAGGAAGCAACACACAGCAGATGAGTTTGTAAGAAGCGGGTTTTCTGTGTTTTAAACGCATTCTTACTGCTAACACTTACATGCGTTTCTAGGGCTGGAAATGACTGTTTCTACATTCTCCAAAGAAAGGGTTACTGAACTGCTGTAAACACACATCAGTTTAACTCTGGAAGCTGAATACACACATTGACAAACATTCTGCTAGATAGCTCCGTTTTGGTTTTAGAGCATGGTTTTTCTCTTTACAGCCTGTTCTCCAATGCACTCTGGAATGTCCAAACGCAGCTTTTAGAAGAAACGTGTTTCTACCTCGCTGAATCTAAACATAGATGCAACTTCCTAAAAGGAACCAACACACAGCAGATGAGTTTGTAAGAAGCGGGTTTTCTGTGTTTTAAACGCATTCTTACTTCTAACTCTTAACATGCGTTTCTAGGGCTGGAAATGACTGTTTCTACATTCTCCAAAGAAAGGGTTTCTGAACTGCTGCAAACACACATCAGTTTAACTCTGAAAGTTGAATACACACATTGACACACATACTGCTAGATAGCTCCGTTTTGGTTTTAGAGCAAGAATTTCTCTTTAGAGCATGTTCTCCCATGCACTCTGGAATGTCCAAACGCAGCTTTTAGAAGAAACGTGTTTCTACCTCGCTGAATCTAAACATAGATGCTACTTCCTAAAAGAAACCAACACACAGCAGATGAGTTTCTAAGAAGCGGGTCTTCTGTGTTTTAAACGCATTCATACTGCTAACTCTTATATGCGTCTCTAGGGCTGGAAATGACTTTTTCTGCATTCTCCAAAGAAAGGGTTTCTGAACTGCTGCAAACACACATCAGTTTAACTCTGGAAGTTGAATACACACATTGACAACCATTCTGCTAGATAGATCCGTTTTGGTTTTAGAGCAAGGTTTTTCTCTTTACAGCTGTTCTCCAATGCACTCTGGAATGTCCAAACGCAGCTTTTAGAAGAAACGTGTTTCTACCTCGCTGAATCTAAACATAGATGCAACTTCCTAAAAGGAACCAACAAACAGCAGATGAGTTTGTAAGAAACGGGTTTTCTGTGTTTTAAACGCATTCTTACTGCTAACTCTTACATGCGTTTCTAGGGCTGGAAATGACTGTTTCTACATTCTGCAAAGAAAGGGTTTCTGAACTGCTTCAAACACACATCAGTTTAACTCTGGAAGTTGAATACACACATTGACAAACATACTGCTAGATAGCTCCGTTTTCGTTTTAGAGCAAGATTTTCTCTTTACAGCATGTTCTCCCGTGCGCTCTGGAATGTCCACACGCAGTTTTTAGAAGAAACGTGTTTCTACCTCGCTGAAACTAAACATAGATGCAACTTCCTAAAAGGAACCAACACACAGCAGATGAGTTTGTAAGAAGCGGGTTTTCTGTGTTTTAAACGCATTCTTACTTCTAACTCTTACATGAGTTTCTAGGGATGGAAATGACTGTTTCTACATTCTCCAAAGAAAGGGTTTCTGAACTGCTTCAAACACACATCAGTTTAACTCTGGAAGTTGAAAACACACGTTGACAAACATACTGCTAGATAGCTCCGTTTTGGTTTTAGAGCAAGATTTTCTCTTTACATCATGTTCTCCCATGCACTCTGGAATGTCCAAACGCAGCTTTTAGAAGAAACGTGTTTCTACCTCGCTGAATCTAAACATAGATGCAACTTCCTAAAAGGAACCAACACACAGCAGATGAGTTTGTAAGAAGCGGGTTTTCTGTGTTTTAAACGCATTCTTACTTCTAACTCTTACATGCGTTCCTAGGGCTGGAAATGACTGTTTCTACATTCTCCAAAGAAAGTGTTTCTGAACTGCTGCAAACACACATCAGTTTAACTCTGAAAGTTGAATACACACATTGACAAACATACTGCTAGAAAGCTCCGTTTTGGTTTTAGAGCAAGATTTTCTCTTTACAGCATGTTCTCGTATGCACTCTGGAATGCCCAAACGCAGCTTTTAGAAGAAACGTGTTTCTACCTTGCTGAATCTAAAAATAGATGCGACTTCCTAAAAGGAACCAACACACAGCAGATGAGTTTGTAAGAAGCGGGTTTTCTGTGTTTTAAACGCATTCTTACTGCTAACTCTTATATGCGTCTCTAGGGCTGGAAATGACTGTTTCTGCATTTTCCAAAGAAAGGCTTTCTGAACTGCTGCAAACACACGTCAGTTTAACTCTGGAAGTTGAATACACACATTGACAACCATTCTGCTATATAGCTCCGTTTTGGTATTAGAGCAAGGTATTTCTCTTTACAGCCTGTTCTCCCATCCACTCTGGAATGTCCAAACGCAGGTTTTAGAAGAAACGTGTTTCTACCTCGCTGAATCTAAACATAGATGCAACTTCCTAAAAGGAACCAACACACAGCAGATGAGTTTGTGAGAAGCGGGTTTTCTGTGTTTTAAACGCATTCTTACTGCTAACTCTTACATGCGTTTCTAGGGCTGGAAATGACTGTTTCTACATTCTCCAAAGAAAGGGTTTCTTAACCGCTTCAAACACACATCAGTTTAACTCTGGAAGTTGAATACACACATTGACATCTATTCTGCTAGATAGCTCCGTTTTGGTTTTAAAGCAAGGTTTTTCTCTTTACAGCATGTTATCCCATGCACTCTGGAATGTCCAAACGCAGCTTTTAGAAGAAACGTGTTTCTACCTCGCTGAATCTAAACATAGATGCAACTTCCTAAAAGGAACCAACACACAGCAGATGAGTTTGTAAGAAGCGGGTTTTCCGTATTTTAAACGCATTCTTACTGCTAACACTTACATGCGTTTCAAGGACTGGAAATGACTGTTTCTACATTCTCCAAAGAAAGGGTTTCTGAACTGCTTCAAACACACATCAGTTTAACTCTGGAAGTTGAATACACACATTGACAAACATACTGCTAGATAACTCCGTTTTGGTTTAGAGCAAGATTTTCTCTTTACAGCATGTTCTCCCATGCACTCTGAAATGTCCAAACGCAGCTTATAGAAGAAACGTGTTTCTACCTCGCTGAATCTAAACATAGATGCAACTTCCTATAAGGAACCAACACACAGCAGATGAGTTTGTAAGAAGCGGGTTTTCTGTGTTTTAAACGCATTCTTACTTCTAACTCTTAACATGCGTTTCCAGGGCTGGCTGTTTCTACATTCTCCAAAGAAAGGGTTTCTGAACTGCTGCAAACACAAATCAGTTTAGCTCTGAAAGTTGAATACACACATTGACAAACATACTGCTAGATAGCTTCGTTTTGGTTTTAAAGCAAGATTTTCTCTTTACAGCATGTTCTTCCATGCACTCTGGAATGTCCAAACGCAGCTTTTAGAAGAAACGTGTTTTTACCTCGCTGAATCTAAACATAGATGCAACTTCCTAAAAGGAACCAACACACAGCAGATGAGTTTGTAAGAAGCGGGTTTTCTGTGTTTTAAACACATTCTTACTTCTAACTCTTACATGCGTTTCTAGAGCTGGAAATGACTGTTTCTACATTCTCCAAAGAAACGGTTTCTGATCTGCTGCAAACACACATCAGTTTAACTCTGGAAGTTGAATACACACATTGACAAACATTCTGCTAGATAGCTCCGTTTTTGTTTTAGAGCAAGGTTTTTCTCTTTACAGCCTGTTCTCCAATGCACTCTGGAATGTCCAAACGCAGCTTTTAGAAGAAACGTGTTTCTACATCACTGAATCTAAACATAGATGCAACTTCCTAAAAGGAACCAACACACAGCAGATGAGTTTGTAAGAAGCGGGTTTTCTGTGTTTTAAACGCATTCTTACTGCTAACACTTACATGCGTTTCTAGGGCTGGAAATGACTGTTTCTACATTCTCCAAAGAAAGGGTTTCTGAACTGCTTCAAACACACATCAGTTTATCTCTGGAAGTTGAATACACACATTGACATACATACTGCTAGATAGCTCCGTTTTGGTTTTAGAGCAAGATTTTCTCTTTACAGCATGTTCTCCCATAATTTCTGGAATGTCCAAAAGCAGCTTTTAGAAGAAACGTGTTTCTAGCTCGCTGAATCTAAACATAGGTGCAACTTCCTAAAAGGAACAAACACACAGCAGATGAGTTTGTAAGAAGCGGGTTTTCTGTGTTTTAAACTCATTCTTACCGCTAACTCTTACATGCGTTTCTAGGGCTGGAAATGACTGTTTCTACATTCTCCAAAGAAAGGGTTTCTGAACTGCTGCAAACACACATCAGTTTAACTCTGGAAGTTGAATACACACATTGACAGACATTCTGCTAGATAGCTCCGTTTTGGTTTTAGAGAAAGGATTTTCTCTTTACAGCCTGTTCTCCAATGCACTCTGGAATGTCCAAACGCAGCTTTTAGAAGAAACGTGTTTCTACCTCGCTGAATCTCAACATAGATGCAACTTCCTAAAAGGAACCAACACACAGCAGATGAGTTTGTAAGAAGCGGGTTTTCTGTGTTTTAAACGCATTCTTACTGCTAATTCTTACATGCGTTTCTAGGGCTGGAAATGACTGTTTCTACATTCTCCAAAGAAAGGGTTTCTGAACTGCTGCAAACACACATCAGTTTAACTCTGGAAGTTGAATACAAACATTGACAAACATTCTGCTAGATAGCTCCGTTTTGGTTTTAGAGCAAGGTTTTTCTCTTTACAGCCTGTTCTCCAATGCACTCTGGAATGTCCAAACGCAGCTTTTAGAAGAAACGTGTTTCTACCTCGCTGAATCAAAACATAGATGCAAATTCCTAAAAGGAACCAACACACAGCAGATGAGTTTGTAAGAAGCGGGTTTTCTGTGTTTTAAACGCATTCTTACTGCTAACACTTACATGCGTTTCTAGGGCTGGAAATGACTGTTTCTACATGCTCCAAAGAAAGGGTTTCTGAACTGCTTCAAACACACATCAGTTTAACTCTGGAAGTTGAATACACACAATGACAAACATACTGCTAGATAGCTCCGTTTTGGTTTTAGAGCAAGATTTTCTCTTTACAGCATGTTCTCCCATGCACTCTGGAATGTCCAAACGCAGCTTTTAGAAGAAACGTGTTTCTACCTCGCTGAATCTAAACATAGATGCAACTTCCTAAAAGGAACCAACACACAGCAGATGAGTTTGTAAGAAGCGGATTTTCTGTGTTTTAAACGCATTCTTACTTCTAACTCTTACTTGCGTTTCTAGGGCTGGAAATGACTGTTTCTACATTCTCCAAAGAAAGGGTTTCTGAACTGCTGCAAACACACATCAGTTTATCGCTGAATGTCGAATACACACATTGACAAACATACTGCTAGATAGTTCCGTTTTGGTTTTAGAGCAAGATTTTCTCTTTACAGCATGTTCTATCATGCACTCTGGAATGTCCAAACGCAGCTTTTAGAAGAAACGTGTTTCTACCTCGCTGAATCTAAACATAGATGCAACTTCCTAAAAGGAACCAACACACAGCAGATGAGTTTGTTAGAAGCGGGTTTTCTGTGTTTTAAACGCATTCTTACTGCTAACTCTTACATGCGTTTCTAGGGCTGGAAATGACTGTTTCTACATTCTCCAAAGAAAGGGTTTCTGAACTGCTGCAAACAAACATCAGTTTAACTCTGGAAGTTGAATACACACATTGACAAACATTCTGCTAGATAGCTCCGTTTTGGTTTTAGAGCAAGGTTTTTCTCTTTACAGCCTGTTCTCCAATGCACTCTGGAATGTCCAAACACAGCTTTTAGAATAAACGTGTTTCTACCTCGCTGAATCTAAACATAGATGCAACTTCCTAAAAGGAACCAACACACAGCAGATGAGTTTGTAAGAAGCGGGTTTTCTGTGTTTTAAACGCATTCTTACTTCTAACTGTTAACATGCGTTTCTAGGGCTGGAAATGACTGTTTCTACATTCTCCAAAGAAAGGGTTTCTGAACTGCTGCAAACACACATCAGTTTACCTCTGAAAGTTGAATACACACATTGACAAACATACTGCTAGATAGCTCCGTTTTGATTTTAGAGCAAGATTTTCTCTTTACAGCATGTTCTCCCATGCACTCTGGAATGTCCAAACGCAGCTTTTAGAAGAAACGTGTTTCTACCTCGCTGAATCTAAACATAGATGCAACTTCCTAAAAGAAACCAACACACAGCAGATGAGTTTATAAGAAGCGGGTTTTCTGTGTTTTAAACGCATTCTTACTGCTAACACTTACATGCGTTTCTAGGGCTGGAAATGACTGTTTCTACATTCTCCAAAGAAAGGGTTTCTGAACTGCTTCAAACACACATCAGTTTAACTCTGGAAGTTGAATACAGACATTGACAAACATACTGCTGGATAGCTCCGTTTTGGTTTTAGAGCAAGATTTTCTCTTTACAGCATGTTCTCCCATGCACTCTGGAATGTCCAAACGCAGCTTTTAGAAGAAACGTGTTTCTACCTCGCTGAATGTAAATATAGATGCAACTTCCTAAAGGAAACCAACACACAGCAGATGAGTTTATAAGAAGCGGGTTTTCTGTGTTTTAAACGCATTCTTACTGCTAACTCTTACATGCGTTTCTAGGGCTGGAAATGACAGTTTCTACATTCTCCAAAGAAAGGGTTTCTGAACTGCTGCAAACACACGTCAGTTTAACTCTGGAAGTTGAATACACACATTGACAAACATTCGGCTAGATAGCTCCGTTTTGGTTTTAGAGCAAGGTTTTTCTCTTTACAGCCTGTTCTCCAATGCACTCTGGAATGTCCAAACGCAGCTTTTAGAAGAAACGTTTTTCTACGTCGCTGAATCTAAACATAGATGCAACTTCCTAAAAGGAACCAACACACAGCAGATGAGTTCGTAATAAGCGGGTTTTCTGTGTTTTAAACGCATTCTTACTTCTAACTCTTACATGCGTTTCTAGGGCTGAAAATGACTGTTTCTACATTCTCCAAAGAAAGGGTTTCTGAACTGCTGCAAACACACATCAGTTTAACTCTGGAAGTTGAATACACACATTGAGAAACATACTGCTAGATAACTCCGTTTTGGTTTTAGAGCAAGATTTTCTCTTTACAGCATGTTCTCCCATGCACTCTGTAAAGTCCAAACGCAGCTTTTAGAAGAAACGTGTTTCTACCTCGCTGAATCTAAACATAGATGCAACTTCCTAAAAGAAACCAACACACAGCAGATGAGTTTGTAAGAAACGGGTCTTCTGTGTTTTAAACGCATTAATACTGCTAACTCTTATATGCGTCTCTAGGGCTGGAAATGACTTTTTCTGCATTCTCCAAAGAAAGGGTTTCTGAACCGCTGCAAACACACATCAGTTTAACTCTGGAAGTTGAATACACACATTGAGAACCATTCTGCTAGATAGCTCCGTTTTGGTTTTAGAGCAAGGTATTTCTCTTTACAACCTGTTCTCCAATCCACTCTGGAATGTCCAAACGCAGCTTTTAGAAGAAACGTGTTTCTACCTCGCTGAATCTAAACATAGATGCAACTTCCTAAAAGGAACGAACACACAGCACATGAGTTTGTTAGAAGCGGGTTTTCTGTGTTTTGAACGCATTTTTACTGCTAACTCTTACATGCGTTTCTAGGGCTGGAAATGACTGTTTCTACATTCTCCAAACAAAGGGTTTCTGAACTGCTTGAAACACACATCAGTTTAACTCTGGAAGTTGAATCCACACATTGACAAACATACTGCTGGATAGCTTCGTTTTGGTTTTAGAGCAAGGTTTTTCTCTTTACAGCATGTTCTCCAATGCACTCTGGAATGTCCAAACGCAGCTTTTAGAAGAAACGTGTTTCTACCTTGCTGAATCTAAACATAGATGCAACTTCCTAAAAGGAACCAACACACAGCAGATGAGTTTGTAAGAAGCGGGTTTTCTGTGTTTTAAACGCATTCTTACTGCTAACTCTTACATGCGTTTCTAGGGCTGGAAATGACTGTTTCTACATTCTCCAAAGAAAGGGTTTCTGATCTGCTGCAAACACACATCAGTTTAACTCTGGAAGTTGAATATAAACATTGACAAACATTCTGCTAGATAGCTCCGTTTTGGTTTTAGAGCAATCTTTTTCTCTTTACAGACTGTTCTCCAATGCACTCTGGAATGTCCAAATGCAGCTTTTAGAAGGAACGTGTTTCTACCTCGCTGAATCTAAACATAGATGCAACTTCCTATAAGGAACCAACACACAACAGATGAGACTGTAAGAAGCGGGTTTTCTGTGTTTTAAACGCATTCTTACTGCTAACTCTTACTTGCGTTTCTAGGGCTGGAAATGACTGTTTCTATATTCTCCAAAGAAAGGGTTTCTGAACTGCTTCAAACAAACATCAGTTTAACTCTGGAAGTTGAATACACACATTGACAAACATACTGCTAGACAGCTCCGTTTTCGTTTTAGAGCAAGATTTTCTCTTTACAGCATGTTCTCCCATGCACTCTGGAATGTCCTAACGCAGCTTTTAGAAGAAACGTGTTTCTACCTCGCTGAATGTAAATATAGATGCAACTTCCTAAAAGAAACGAACACACAGCAGATGAGTTTATAAGAAGCGGGTTTTCTGTGTTTTAAACGCATTCTTACTGCTAACTCTTTCATGCGTTTCTAGGGCTGGAAATGACAGTTTCTACATTCTCCAAAGAAAGGGTTTCTGAACTGCTGCAAACACACATCAGTTTAACTCTGGAAGTTGAATACACACATTGACAAACATTCTGCTAGATAGCTCCGTTTTGGTTTTAGAGCAAGCTTTTTCTCTTTACAGCCTGTTCTCCAATGCACTCTGGAATGTCCAAACGCAGCTTTTAGAAGAAACGTTTTTCTACGTCGCTGAATCTAAACATAGATGCAACTTCCTAAAACGAACCAACACACAGCAGATGAGTTTGTAAGAAGCGGGTTTTCTGTGTTTTAAACGCATTCTTACTGCTAACTCTTACAT